>NW_026055800.1:0-436935 GCF_023758015.1 Alternaria viburni
AACCCTAACCCTAACCCTAACCCTAACCCTAACCCTAACCCTAACCCTAACCCTAAACCAAAATAGCTTAGTTATCTATATTAGTGTATTAGTTAAAGTATATACTTTTTTCTAAGTTTATAGTAGTATCTTTAGAAAGTATATATAGAATAGCTATAGACTAGTTTATATAGTTAGCGCTAAAAGTATAGCTATAAGCTAGGCTTAATATTCTTTCTTTATCTATACTTTTACTTTCTATAGTTATTCTTCTATATTATAGAGTACACTATTATTATAACTTAATAAAGCTATAAGTAGTAGCTTAATATAATATAGCTAGATACTTAAAAAAGTATATTTATTATTATATTTATTTATATTAGAAGTAGAGCTATGCGTTTATATTAGTAAAAACTTATCTTTAGTATAAGTAGAGTGTATTACTTTAAAAAAGTATTATATAGTAGTATTAGTATTTATAGATATACTTTTAAAATAGTATTAAGTAGATATAGTTTATATATACTTTTATAGTAGAGAAGTACTTTAGATTTTACTAGCTATATAAATACTATAAGCCTTTTATAAGTACTTTTTTATATTCTTATTAGTACTCTTTTAGATAGTAATATACTTATATATACTATATATATAGCTTTTATATATAGAAAGATACTTAATTTATAAAAGTAGCTATTTATTAGACTAAATAAAAAAAAACTTATTATAATTAGCTTTTAATAAGTATAATACTTTAAGAGTAAGAGCTTCTACTTATATACTAGTATATTACTTTATCTTAATATTATAACTATAATACTTATTAAAATAGACTTTAATACTATATAGTAGTATAACTTTTAGATAAAAAAAATAGATAAAAATACTATAGTTAGTATTTAAAATAAATATATTAAGTAGAGTAAGTATAATATAATACTAGTATAAATAAGTAGAAAGATTAGATAATAATATTATAGTAAAATATATTAGAAGCTATTATTAAGAAAAGAATAAAGTTTTTTAACTTATATAAAGAAAGAAACTAGCTATAAAGTAGTATAATAAAGCTATTCTATTATACTCTAAGAATATATAAAGTAGATACTCTTTTATCTAAGTTATTAAAAATTATACTACTACTAGTAGCTCTATTACTTTAGTCTATATATAGTTAGAAATACTAGCTAAATTAATTTTATATATTAAGTAGCGCTTAAGTTATTAAAAGCTAGATATTCTAAAATCTAAGCTCTAGCGTTCTTAGCGTTCTTAGCGTTGCCTATACTATAGATACTAGATAATATCTTATACTTAATAGTATACACTATCTCTATTATATATATATATACTAACTAATATAGCTATATAGCTATAGAAGCTTAATTTTATTCTAGTCTCTATTAGTAAAGATAATAATATTAGTTTACTAGTCTAGAATACTTTTATAATATTAGAACTCTATATAGTAGTATTCTATATTCTACTAAATATAATAAAGTCTATCTAAGCTTTTTTTATATACTCTTTAGATAATATAATCTACTAGATCTATTAATAAGTTAGTAAGAAATAACTTTTAAAGTATATTTAGTAAATTTATAATAATTCTTAAGTAGATATAGAACGCGCTTTTACTAATCTAACTAATAAAAACTATAAGTATCTTTCTAAGTATATATATAAGAAAATAACTATAAAATAAGTAAATAAGTATCTAAAGAATTAACTAGATTATATATTAGTAGAAATAGTAGTAAATTTCTAGAATATAGTTACTATAAAATAAATAAGATTATATATTCTAATTATAAGCTTAAGTACTAGAATATAGCTAAGATATTTAAGTATATAGATATTAGTAAAGTAGCTAAAATAATTAACTATATAAAAGTAGTTACTATAGTTAACTATTTATAAGAATAGAAGGTAGTTCTAAGTATATAGAAGTAGTTATATTAAGAAGGTTTCTATTTATTTATAACTATAGAATTAACTAGATATAATATTATAGAAGATATAACTACTAGAGTAGAAGATATAACTACTAGAGTAGAAGATATAACTACTAGACTAAGTAATAATATAGATATAGTTTCTAATATATAAAATAACTAGCTAGTATTATTTTAGGCTAATATAGATAGAATATTAACTAATATACTAACTATAAGTAAAGTTAAAAGAAATCTAAAGATTAGTTATAACTATATAAAAGAGAAAAACTATAGATATACTTAGTAATATATAGTATTACTAGAATATATTAATACTCTATACTAAATATAAATATCTAGAATATCTTTTATATAGTAGAATTAATCTAAAAAGTATATAAAGGTAGAGTATAGTAATAGTAGTATAAGAGTAGCTATTTACTAAGATTAGTAGTATTATACTTTATATATAGAATAGATAGTTAGAATATAAAAAGTAATAGTTTATACTCTAAAAGAGATTTAGAGTAGAAATCTTTATCTTACTACTAAGAGATAAAGTACTAAATTTATTTATTAAATAGAAACTAATTATACGTTTATAGAACTAGATAAATATAGTTATAATTTATAATAGTAATACTATAGAGATAGTAAAGGTTATAAAACTAATTTTTATAAGTTATATAAAAGTAAAGTCTCTACTAATATAACTTCTACTAGAGTCTATTAAGAAGTCTAACTTTATTAATTAAACTTTTATAAATTTACTTACTTTTAGTTAAAATATATAATAGAACTTTAAGATAGTCTAGAACTTAATAGATAATATAAGTTAGCTTAATTTACTAGTATAAATAGTAGTAATATAAGAGAATAGGTAATTCTAGATATACTTTACTATTAAAATTCTATTAATTTATATATATAAATAGGTAGATTCTTATAGAAATAAAAGATTAGATTAACTTAGTAATACTTAGAGATTTATATATATATAATATTAGAACTTTATCTAGTAATACCTAGAAATTTATAAATATAAAATATTAAATTTTATTCTAGAAATATAGAAGTAATCTAATAGTATAGTTTCTATCTATAAGATAGTAGAAAATAAGCCTAGAAGTTATAATACTTATATTAATAAGTATACTTCTAGAGTTAGCTTATACTATTAGTATACTTTTAGAGTTAGCTTATAGTATTAACTATATTTCTAAAGTTAGCTTATAGTGTTAACTATACTTCTAGAGTTAGCTTATACTACTAGTATAGTTTTATATATAGCTTATAGTATTAAGTATTTTTCTAAAGTTAGCTTACGCTATTAAGTATTCTTCTAGAGTTAGCTTATACTATTAAGTATTTTTCTAAAGTTAGCTTACACTATAGAGCGCACTTTCTAGATATAATTATAGTAGAGAATATACTTCTAGAGCTAGCTTATAGTATTAAATAAGCTTTTAAAATTAGCTTATAGTATTAAATAAGCTTCTAGAGTTAGCTTAAGCTATAAAGCTAGTACTAGAATATAAAAATATATAGACTAAATTTTATAGAATTTAATAGTAAAAGTTATAAATCTAATAAAGTTAGAATAAAGATATTTACACTAATATTAGTATAAATAGTTTATCTTATAATATAAATAACGTATAGTTTAATAAATAGACTAAAAAGAAAATTAATTAGACTTAATATAAGATTTATATATCTTATAGTAAAATATAAAAAGCTATAGCTCTAGAAGCTATAATAGAGTAATAGAGTATTCTAGTATTATATATAATATTACTTTATACGTAATAGAGTTAACTCTAATAGAAGGCTTATAACTATTAGAGCTAGAGATAATTAATAATTAGAGATATTTAAGTATATTATAATTATTATACTACTTAAGAAAGTTAGAATAAAATCTCTAGCTATATACCTAAGAGCTAAGTAATTATATATCTAAGATTATATAATTATAACTACTTTCTAACTTTAATAATAAAGTATCTATAGTTTAAATAACTAAGGTTTACTCTAAAAGCTATTATTAATTAAATAATAAAGTATAATTTAGATTTAAAATATTTAATTTAAAATATAAAAGTCTTAATATCTTAAGAACTACTAAATCTATTAAGCTAAGATTAATAATACAGATAAATAACCTATATATAATAGAATTATAAAAAGATTTTCTAGAAATTTAGTTTATTTTCTTAACTCTATCTATATCTATACTATTATAGTATATTATTTCTATATATTCTACGTAGCTAATACAGAGAATGCTAATTTTAAAAGGTTAGGCTATTTTTCTATTACCTATTTCTATTTACCTCTGTAAGATAACCTTTATCTGCGTAATAGCAGGACTGCAGTTATTATCGTTCTGAACCGATTTTGAACAGGCGTAGCACTGCGCCGAAGCAGCCTCGTGCTTGCTCTTGCGCTACACCACTCGCTTTCTTCTCTAAGTGTACCAGCTCCTGCTCTTTCTCCAGCTCCAACTCGTTTGCGCGTCGCACTCTCTCCTTCATGTCTGCGCGATGCATGTCGCCGAGACCCATCTTCGCTTCTTCGCGGTCCGAATTCCACTGCGACAGGCTTTCGCGCGTCGGTATCGCGCGCCGTCCGACTCCAGGGCTGCTTCGGTGTAGGGCCATACCCATGTTGGGATGATGAGCGACCGTAGGTGGCGGAACGTACTGCGGCGGAGGGCCGACACACAAGCCCGATTGCGCATGCCGATGGAGGGATGAGCGGTGCGTCTGGTCTGGGAGAGCGACTTCGAATGGTGAAGGGCTGAAGCGCGAGGACGATGTACGCTGCTGGCCGCACGACCTCGGTTGCGCAGCTGTGAGTGCAGCAAGTGACTCCGAACGTGCTCTTCGCATTTTGCCTTGGTGATGCTGCTGAGCGGAGCGAGATATTCTGCGTCTCCGGTTCTGTTGTGACAGGTCAACATGAGCAATGCGCTGGGTCGGCAGCGACACCGAAGGTGCATTCAGTTCCAGCTGCATCGGGCCTGCTGAGTTCGGCCGCGGGCAGTTCTCGTGGGCCGGGGTGGTCATTTGGCGATATCTCAGCTTCGAGTGCAAGCCGACGGGGATGAGTGGAAGTTCGGCTGCATTGAACGGTTTATCGAACGAGTCAGAGTTCGTTCCTTGTGCGGCGCAATCGAAGAACCCGGCACCTGTGTACACATCACTAGCCTCAAGACTATGCGACCAGGGACGTGACTGGCTGTTCATGGTTCCAACGCTGGATCGGCGGTCAAGAGTGCCGCTTGACGACGAGGAAGATGAGAAACCGCTCATTGAATAGCCGTTGGTGAGTAACTGAGGATGACTGGAGTATGATCGAAGGTTGGACCGTGAGGCAGAGCGCACTGATTGCCTTTCCACCTTGGGATAACTTCCATCTTGCGGCATGTGTTGCACGGACTGGCGGCGACGTTCCCGCGATGCTACTGCCCCTCTGTGATGGAAGCCTGAATGCTCTCGTCGGGCGTTCCAGCCTTCCTCCTCCACGTTCACCCCTCTACCATGAAGGCTCTGTTCGTACCGTTCTTGGTGGCTTACTGTAGGATGCAAAAGCGATGCAGGAGCCGCAGCTTCGGCTTGAGAGCACTCCAAACTCGACAATCGTCGGTATCGACTTGGCTGTGTTATCACGGTCCCAGCATCCTCTCCCGCTTTGGAGGCGCATTCCCGGTCTCGCGGCGGCCTCTGTATCTCAGCAGCAAAGAGACGGAACTCAGGCGTCGCAACGTCAGTCGCTTTGAGTTCGCTGATGCTATGGAGAGTGCGCCGTCTTTCCTGAAACCGTTCTGGCTTGGTCTTAGGCTGAAACTTGGGCGATTGAACCTGAGGATGAGGCTTCTGGAGAGGCATGCTGAGGGTTGGTCTTCCTGAAGGGATGCCGCGTTACTTTCAGGCACTCTGGTTGGTCTATACCTCGTAGTCGAAGCGTTTCAAGGTTTCCTTATGTGCTTGTAGGTTAGTAGGGGCTTCTATCAATGTCGCGCGCCTTAAAGCGCACTATCGGTGATCTCGGAACTGAGCTGCATATCGTGCTACAAACCCTGCATACTTGCCAAGCGAGGATACGGTCGACGGTGTGGCCGTTCCGTTGCCGTCGCACCTCGAATGGGTCTTCGGACAAGCAGACGTGGAACGGGGACACGGATTGCTTTGCGAGTAGCGGTCAGTGTAAATGCTGCTGTTCATGAGGAGTGACACGAACGACTTGGCAAAGTCTCGTTTATCCTGGGCAACATAGCATCACACTAGTTGACGCGAAGAGTAATACGGTAGTGATTATTTGAGTTGCTGCAGCTCGCGTGCGTGCTCGAGTCGAGACCTGCGCCTCGAATGTGTCAAAACCACTGCTTTTCGCATCTCCAGTGATTCGGCGCTTTGCTAGGTGGATCATGATTGCGATGAGGCGGTTACTGCAGATCATCTCGGGAAAGCCATTCCCTCGGCGACCCAGCCGTGAGGGTCGAAGCGCGTGGCAGACAGGTGGTCCGGCAGGGTCAGCCATGTCGGGTCCAGTATGACGGGAAAGCAACATCACATTTTGGGTACAGCAGCCTAGCATTGCGCTCTCATAGGTCACCGCGGATGCGCCACCACGTTGGGTTAGGTGCGACGAGGTGCAGCAGGGGAACGGGCCGTGAGATCGAGACGCTTGTGAAGACAATGTAGAAAAGAGCTATCGAGCCATGCGAAGTCCGTCGAATGAGAAGCGCGTGAATACTGGCTGCATTGATGAAGATGATTAGCATCCTTTCACAACGCAGTGTAAGGCTCTTGTGTGAGCCAAGGTCAGCATAGCTGCCGTGCGATTTCGCAACTCTAAGACATCACACCTTCTCGCTTCCTGCAAACTCAATACTCGAATAAGTGAAACTGGTAGTGTAGCCACATATTCGGGCTCGGTTGCGGGGACACCGGGGACGCCGGCGCGTGATCGGTGGATGGGACGCGAAATTTGTAGGCGCGGTGACATTTACTTCATTGGTGTTGGCTGCCCATAATGACATCTGGCGTCGGATGTATCTCTATCCCCGTTAGCCTTCCTGGGTGTGTGCATCATCTCTAGCTTTCGTCAGCCCATCTGGCGTTGCCTCCACTGTCAGCTCACTTGCAGTGACAATTTCTCTAGCTAGCTTTCTTGCCTTCATATCTGCGGTCATTCGACTCATCTTCGCGCGTATCTCATCCATCCTGACCGCCATATCATGCGTGGTGATGCTGGGGTCCCGACCGTGATCGCCGCCAACGGCGAGCTTGTCGCGCATAGGTCGCGGTGTAGGTACGCGGGGCGTGTTCGCATCATGCTCGGTCTGCGCATCAGCTATGGCAGGTCGAAGGAAACCTGGACTGCTCGTGCGATTGGCCTTTACAGGAAGCCTGCTGTTAGTATAAATTGACGAGCAGGTACTACGCCGAGTAGTGGCTACGTCGTCCAGCGACAGAGATTGAGCTGAGTCGGAGCGTAGGTGAGCAGATAACGGGGAGGACGCTCTAGGTATCAGCCTCTTGATGGACTTGGGTGGGATGGGCGGAGCGTGTTCGGTATCAGGTGAGGGGCCTCTGTGCTCGTCGTTTGGGGTTCTCTGGAGTTGTACCCGAGTCGCCCGGAGACCGTGCGTTGCAGAAGCCGAACGGTGCGACTGAGATGCTGAAGCGACTCTGGATGCATTCATGCTGTTGCTGGATGCCGGTTGGCACCATCCTAGGCTTGCCTTTGTAGGGCGGGTATAGTTGGGCGCATTTGTGGTAGACGCAGTCGACCTCAAGCTAGCTGTTGCAGGCTGGATATGGCTGGGGGCTCTCGCTACAGCCGGAGTAGGCTGGTCCCCGTATTGCACCGAGGCTGCTGGGAGTGATGGCCTTGACGTGGGTGCGGAAGGCGTAGGCGACTGGCATAACTGTGGGTATCGCGATGTTGGTCGCGACAGTGTGGTAAACAGGCGCTTGCTCAGTGAAGGCGAAGTGCGACGGCATCTAGAGATGGCGCTAGGCAGCGACGTGTTAGTCATGCTGGCAGGTGCAGCTGGCCCACCTAGAGTCGCGACTTCCTCCCCAGCACCGATGTACTTTCTCATGACAAACTCTACCTGAGCAGCAACATCGTCAAAGTCCAGCGCTTCGAGCACGTCGAGCGCTTTCATCTTGTCGTTCAAGGCTGCGCACCACTCATGACTGATCGCGTTCTGAGATTGCGCTATCCTCTTGTTGCGAGCCACGATGTCCGACCAGTCCCGATAGGACTGAAGTCCTTTCTTCATGTCTGCGCAGGCTTTCACGAGATGCTCCTTGCCTACAAGGGCCCAGGGTTCTAGCATCTCAAGCACAGCAACGTTCGCTGCGTTGCCGGTGAGCTTACGCCAGATGACCAGAAGCCTTTGTAGATCCCATCCGACGGTCAGCAAGTTATTGCTAGCTATCTCAAGTACATCTCGTACGTCGCCGCAAATGTTGTCAATGGTGCTGGAGTCCACAAGGAGAGCGAAGTGAAAACGTTCGATGCTGTTGATGAGCTCGTGGTAGTGGTCAACGGACAGATCAGAACCCGAGGGCGACTCGATAGCGGTAGAGACCTCCGAGATACGGGGGCTTGTGGAAGCTGGGATCCAGTCTGATGTGGGATTTCGCGCATGTGTATGACGAGGAAACAGTGTCAGCGGGCTTCCGAAGTGGGTGGTGATAATGGTCGTTGAGGAAACGGTGTCGGCTGTGGAAGAGGATGATTCAATCGCGAGATGCTGCTGTCCATGCGCATACTCTACTAGTACTGGTACACTTCCGAGGTCCTCGATCGCAGCTGCATCGTTATCGCGAATAGAACACTCCGGAACGTCATCGGATTGGAAAGCCACGGGGGCAGAGATCAGCAGCTGTGTTCCCATCCCCGTAGAAGGATCGGTACTCCCATGGCGCCTCAAGGCAGTCCCAGTCGCCTCCGCATCCTTCGATCGACCGTCACGGTTGTGGACACGCTCCCAGAGTCCCTTCGCCGCACGCTTGGCCCAAGATTTCTTGACGTCCTGGCCGTCCTGACCTTTGCGCGACGCCAAGTCAGCATCACCGCCCTTCCAAGCCTTGCCAGACGAAACGAACTTACCTCCTGCGACCGTATTCGCACGTCTGCGCCATCTCCGCAGGCCGCTATTCTCTGCGGCCTCGGGATCCATTCGGCGGGTGACGAAAGCGCTGAACGCACCCATTTTGTCGTTGGCGGACTGGTATCGGAAAACGGGAGAGCACGCGTATTGCCGAGATGCAGGACTGGTTGTTGAAGGAGGTTTCTCGTATGAGGTGGGACTTAGTTGTCAGTACGTAGATGAGATGTGGTGTGAAGCTGTCAGTCGCAGAATATTGCGGGCAGCGCATGTACGAGACCCTCGCCATTGTGGCTCTCGTTACCAGACATTTCAGTGTGGAGAGGCATGACACAGTGGCTTATTGGCTCTGCTCGGTGGTCGCTGGTCAGTTTTACGTATGCTGCAAGGGTCCAGGAAGCGCTCTCGCGGCCAGCGCAATGGCAAATCTACCGGCTATCAGGAGGTTTGTCGGCTTCAAGATATTCATTCGAGAGTCTGCCCTGCGCATGTCAGTCTGTCGCAGTATGCAGTATGGCGCTGCGCAGCTGCAAGCTGCAGGCGCTGACAAGCTGCTCGGAGCGACACCGCGCAGCCTGCATTCGGTACCAAAGTATGCACAGCATGGAACGCGACCGCCTGGCCAGCAACATGGATGGTCATTATCGATTCTTTTATTGTCGCATGCTATCCGAGCCCCTACAAAGCAACCAGTGTAACTCCTAAACGCTCAAACATGTATCCCCATATAACGCTGCCCCGTTGTTCGCGGTCGGCGCCGGCTGCGGGGCGGGTTCGTGACGGTCGTGGAACGAGGGGGAATGCAACATCCATCAAGCACTATTCGCTGTTAAGTTCAGTTACTACGTGTCTCGCCAGGACGCTGGCGAAGAAGAAAAGAGGAGGGGGGAGGAGAGGAGGTATGGTGTTGAGGCCCGGACTGCACGGCGAGCGCGAACGCGAACGATGTCATTCGAAGGAAGAGGGCAACGATAGTTGTGTTATTGGCTGCGTGATGCCAATTAGCACTCGTCCATGCTCATCTTCTAGAGACACTTCGTCGCCTTCGCTCGCTCGTACAGTCATGTATAGGCTCGATGTAAGCGAAAGGGCGAAGGCAGGGGTTGACTTACTACAAGCTCAAAGTCAAATCGCCGCGGATACTCGCTTTGAGTTCAATTTCAATCTCCAGATTCGCCTCGAGCGTCAGCTTCAGCCCGTCCTGGTCCTTGAGCTCGCTGCCCTTTTGCTGCGGCTCCATGCGGTATGGCTGGTTGGGGTCGGTGCCGCGCATGGGGATCTCGCCTCTCATGGCGCGGGCGTATGTGACGGGCCCGTCCATGGATGTGCTGTCCGGGCCGATGCGCTCGAACATGCCCATCTTCTGGAGATCGCCGTTTGCGTCGGCTTCCTCGAGGGCTTCCAGCGACGTCGTGTGCATGTATTTGCCATTCTTCTTGTCTTCTTCGATGCGGTTGCGGCGGGCGCGGCGCGACGAGGAACGCGACCGGGCGGACTGTAGGCCCGCCTCGCGCTTGTCCTGCTTTGCCTTGTTCACAGCCTTCTCCTGCTGCATCGTCGACCGCTCGTGCGGCTGGTTCTCATAGTCGGAGTCCTTGTCGGCCATGTCGTCGGGTATCCTTGCTATCATGCAAGGCTTCGGGCGGTTGGAGGAGGCTGTTCTGGATGGGGATTGTCTGCGTGATGGAGGTGAAGAAGTGCGCAGAGGTGTCGAGGTAACGGCGATGGATGCGAGCAAGATGTGAAGTCAGCAAGGTCGAGCAGCAAGCGGAGCTACTACACGCCTACGCACGCCACGACTGGTACGGGCAGCTCCACTCCAAAAACAAGATTACTCGCAACGGCCTGGTCCTCTGTAGCCCCCAAAGCAAGGACGCCGCCGCCGCAAGCTTGCACCCCTGTCTTTTCATCCGTCGTACCGTCTCACCGTTTCAGGCTCGCTACGGATGACGTCAGGCCCACATCGAGCGACACCAGCCATTGAGTTCCCAATCGGGTTGACAGCCGCTGCGTGACGTATGTCAAGACGATGCATCTGCGCGCGTCTTTGCAAGTCGCCCGACATTTGCACACATGCTGACGACGCGCGCAGCGATGGCGAAGCATTACCAGTCTCGCGCCCACCCGAGTGGCTAGTCCGCCCGCCGATCGCTTAACGCGGACCGTTGATCTCGCGGGCAACGGCTGTGCAATACTCGATCCTGGGCATAATAGTTGTCAAGTTTAGACTCAGGCTCGGATACCTTACTTCATGCTCAATGAGTTGACGTCGCATGCGCTCTCGGTTACTGGGGTATTATTACAGGGCCTGGTAATAACGCGCCTAGTAGAGACATCCCCTGACGCTGCGGTGACCATGACGAAGTTGGATGAGATTACAGAAATGCCAACACCGTCAGTATGCCAGCGCGATGGTTCAGCAATGGATGATGGTGCAAGTTGTTTATTGTGTCGTATTATACTGCAATACGTATCGTAACACTACATGCAAAACTCCATACCAAACGCCATTATGATCTCCCAATATAACAATCGATGCGTTTCGTGCATTCATCCTCGGCCGTCTCCTAGTTACTGCGCAAAGTTAGCATTTGGCTTCGGTGATAAGTGGCTGCATGCTTGACTTACAGCAATCCAAGCGTGAGATCACCGTGGATCTTGGCCTTCAACTGGATCTCAATGTCGAGGTTGAGTTCCAGGCGCAGCCTCAGCTGCTCACCTCCGTCCTTTCCACCCTCCTCTTCACCACCGCCGCCGCCAGTCAGACCTCCGAGAGCCTTGCCGGCGGTGTCTCCAACTTGGTTGACGGCGTTACCGGCAGTGTTTTGAACCATCTCGCCGGCTCCACCGACTGCATCGCCTCCGGGGACGTTCTCAGTGATGTCGTCTAGCGGACCTCCGCCCTTGCCGCCCTTCTTTTGGCGCTGGCGGTTGCGACGGCCTCCAGATTGGGACACGTCGGATCGCGCATCAGACTCGGCACCGGAGTCTGCGCCTCGTCGGCCACGGCCACGCGACTGGCGGCGTCTCGATTGCGACTTTGACTTCTCTTGTTGGGGTTCGTCGGACTCGTTGTCAGCGTCGCCGCCGTTGGTTTGCTTCTTGGATTCTGCGTCCTCTTGCTCAGCTTTCCCTTCGCCATCGCTTTCGGGGGCAGGAGTGGCGTCAGGAGTGGGCTGCTGTTGAGGCTTCTTTCCGCCCAGCTTCTTCGGCGTCTTCCTTTCGGTTTTCTTACTCGATGATTCCGCACTGCCCTTTGCGCCTACCGAGGCGTTGGCATCCGCGTTTCCCTCTCCGGAGACAGACTGCTTAGTCTCTTCAACTGTGTCCGCCATGGTGCTGTTTGGGTGGTTCTTGTGTGGGTGGGAAGTACTTAGACGGGTGATGCGTGACGAGCTGAAGGTGCTTCGGAAACTGTTGCGAGTCCAGAGCCGCGGCGCAATTCGTTAATAAGAGAAAAGCGGCCTGGGAACAGGAACCGGTTTGAAGCTTCAAGGTACCTGCTACCCCTGCCGCACTCGAGCCACCCGTCATGCAGTCTGACGCACCATGTGGCACCCACATCCACCCCACCGCCAGCGTCCCAAAACTTGACCCCATCCCTGCGCGCTGCCAACCTGATTATTTTAGATCTGAATTCGTGCTTGCGACAGTCTAGCTGTTCCGCTCAACCCGATGCGTTGCGAGCTCGTGTGCCTCTGGTCTCGCTTGCTCGTCATTGGCGCGCGCACCAAGCCCAGCAGCGATGCATCGAGCAACGCGTCAGCTGAATGCGCTTGACATCAACGCTTTGGGACATGCTGTGGCACGGGCGAGGCCTCGATCAGTGGTCTGGCGGAACGTTTACCCATAGGGTGCGGGAGAACGTTTAGTGCTGGCGTAGAAATGGGATCGCGTCTTCATAGCGCGCACCATCAGTCTGAGGTAGCGCAGCGTCGAAAGAATCCCGCGATAAATTCGATATCATGAGCGTTGTGCTAACGATCGTTGGGAAGACGCAATCGCGGGGCGCACCAGATCTTCCCCGATGGCCGGCCCGAATTGCGCCGGTCTGGCGGGTATCGTGACGACGGCATTTCCGTACGCACCTCCTTCAGAGCTCAACGAGAGCAACCAGTCAATTGGACACCAGCATACTACCATTCCAGCATGACATCTCCTGAAGCTGCAGATGCAGCCGCAAAGCAGCGGATCATCAAGCACATGAATGCAGACCACCACGACTCCGTACGCGCCACCCACTTCATGCACCATTGATGTCGAATTCGAGTCCCAATCCTAATTTTCACTCTAGATACGCCGGTATGCCGAAGCGTACGCTTCCAAGTCCATGATCCAGAGTCGCTCGGCGCAGATGACCGACATTGACCTGAACCAGATGGTCTTGAGCTGTGGTGGCCAACAAGCTGTCATCGCCTTCGACCCACCGATGAAGGCCATGCGCGAGGCTCGCGAGCGGCTTGTTCAAATGGACAAAGATGCTCTCCAGACCCTGGGCCGGAGCGACATCGCCATCACGAAGTTCGTTCCTGCGCACATGCGTCCTGCTCATCTGTGGAACTTCACGCAATGCGTGTTTGCCCTGCTCTTGCTGCCGCGGCCGGCAAACTGGCAGCCTGGATCGCTTCTCTACGACACCGTGTTGTATCTTGTGCCAGGCTTCGCGAGTTTCGTCGCTCGAATCGGCTTCACGGTTTGGGCTATCATGGTACCCATTCACATGGTTGAAGCGATCATCATGGCGAGGAAGCTTGCGAAACACGGATGCACATTTCTTGATGCGGTATGGTGGAAGTGGGTGGGCACGTGTTTCGTTGAAGGGTTCACGTCGTTCTTCAGGCTGAATGCGCTGATTGCGGAGAAGCATAAAGAGAAGGACGCGAAGAAGCATTAAAGACGACAGAAATTGTGATTCGAAGGCAACCTTCCTAGTGTAGCATCCTCAACTCCATGAGATTTTCCCTGACGGCGATGCGCCCATATACCATACCGGTCAGGACTTCCTCTTGGCATCCGATCGAGCACTGCGAACGTAATCCTGGATCCATCGAGTTGGTGTTACAAGCAACGGTATATGCTTGCAATGCCAACTCGATCAATTCGGAATTGCGTTCGCAGAGAACATGTTTCATATAGTCTACATTATACACGTCTCTATATTATCAGCTAGATACCCCTCCGTTGCTAAAAGTGCATCGCATGTGATGCGTTTCGACATGATAAGCGCCTCATTCGCTTTCGTGATACCCAGCTGTCTCATGAATCCTATACTCGCCTTCCCCGTCGAGATATTTGACTTTCCATTCTGATTCGGGGGTAGGGATGCCGGTGGCAGGGAAGTAGTTTGTGTTGGCAACGATATTGGTTTTGTGTGGATTTTGTTGCATGGTAAACTCATATCTGACATCTTGCGCACAGCTGATTGGTACCGAGTTCTGCTCATGAACGGTACCGTGAGGCTACAGTCATGTATCATGGTTGCTACATTGGTCAGCCTCGAGCAAGTTGGAACGGCTCAACCACACAAACGAAACAGCAAATTTTCCGAATCCAGATGATACCCGCGTCTTCGTATTTTGTCCCCGTTCTTGCCGACACACTTAAAATTCTAGGATCAAACTGAGCTAATACCGACACCTGGCGATATAGCGCACGAGAAGCCTTGCCCCATACCGCCGCGATGCCTCCGAAGAGAAGGAGCGAAGCAATCACGACTGCAAAGCCTGCTAAGAAAGTCAAGACAGGCAGCGCCTCTACACGCACACATCCCCTGAACAAGCCGGCCGGCGATGAGACACCCGCCAACAGCAACGTCAAGAAGAGAAAGCCCGAACGACGACTCTATCAAAGCCCGCGACCATCCACAGCTACAATGGACAATACAGCGTCCTCTCCATTCATGGCCCTACCGACCGAACTGCGCTGCCAAATCTACAACTACCTGGCGGCCATCGTCTACGATTCCGTATTCCCCGAGCCGGGCATCTGCAACTGGGAAGTATGTCGGAAGCCAACCGCACTCCTTCAACTCAACAAGACTATATACGAAGAGGTGAAGCACCCCGCGGTACAGAAGCCGTTACAGAAAGCCAACGATGAGCTTGCGCCCAAGATGATTCTCGGCCCGACGCGCGCTGAGATAGACCCTGTGTATGTTGCGCTCTCGGATACCTTCCATCTCGCAGGCAAACAACTGCGTACGTACCTGGATGGACCACAGAAGCACGGTACTGCGGTCAAATACGTCAGCCTGAAGATTGCGTCTTGGTACAACGATACGTATATACCGCACCAAGTACAAAACGGGAACATGAAGGCTTCCAGTGCGCAGACCAAGTGTAAAACCAAGCACTTGCACAATTTTGTGAAACAGACTTTGAGAAGAATGGCGCTTAGGAAGACTTGCGAGGTTCGCATTCGAATCCTGAACCACCCACTGGGGCCGCTTCATAAGCGAATATATAAGCTCGGTGATCCATTCTGTAACTACACGGAGTACGAGAGATTGGCCGCGAAAGACACTATACGGCGAGCTCTGAGTGTCGGGATGAAGCGCGAACTCAAGACCGTGTACACAGCAGCGCGCGCAGACGCCCACAAAGGTATTCTGAAGATGATGGCGAACCACTTTCGATCGCAGGGGATGAACATCACGTTCTCGGTGGCGCGCGCGAGAGATCGGGGCTTGTTTGACATGGCCAAGTCACTCTGTTGAGTGTTTTGCCGCAGGGGATGCAGCTGTACCCGCTCTCATCACTCTCCACGGCAGCACAAGGATATTCAGTAATTCCAACATATTGGAGAAGCCCAGCAATGTACGCTAGAATTACACATCGTGCGTAACTCTTCTGATCCTGCGTCGATACCTACGTGATGATTTCAACCGGGAAGTATGTGTAGGACGAATCGAGTTTCTTGGTGTCATCTGGGGTCCTTGGTACGCGTTCGCGATGGCGGGCATGGCTGCTGAAGTTAATGTTCGCGTCGAGATTGCAACGATGTCAAGACCGCAAGCTCCCGCTCATGAGCCGCCGACCATTGCAGTTCACGTTGCTTACGCAACAATGTGAAGATTTGGAGCATAACCTTCATGGATAGCGACAAGGCCGACGTGGGCAGCAACTTCCCAACGAGTACGGTTCCAGACTCTATGCCGAGATCACTGTGCCGTCCTCTGCTGTTCGCTATACCCAGATAGCGTCGTAGGAGACCAGATAACGTCTCCACACACATGTTGTCCAGTTATATTGCGACATTGTCTTCCTGTCGTGCACCGTGGCGCATGTTCGGTCGCGCGCTCTGGGGAAGTTCGCGGAGGTGTACGGGGATGCATCGCGCAGAAGGAGAACGGTTCGTCATGCTCTAGGTGACATCAGTATCCAGGTGCAGTTTGCATTGCGCACACCCGTGTAATCGTATCCACGTCTATGCCGTTGTCGATGTGTGTCAGCATATGCGCTGGAACGTAGTCAGAAGGCGGCGGTTGGTGTTGATGCATGAGGCCACGATAGTTGAGAGGAAACGCAGATGCGCATCGGCGATGATAGGAACCCAGACATGTGATATGGTTAATGCTGTCCCTTCGCTTGCAATACTTTGGCACCAGGCAACTCGGCCAAGAGCCTTGGTACCTAGAACCTCTGCTTCCTTGGGAACCGGTGTGTAAGGCGGATACGGAATCGAGCGCTCAGTTCTTTCGGGTTGAACCATGAGTGAGTGCCCGAGACCTGGAAGCGATGTGTCCTGTGGATGTGTCTTGGACAGTGCGCTGAGCGTCTCTAATATCCTTGGTCTTGGAATGTCCGATGGAGAAAATGTTCGGCATTGCCGGCCATCACGGTGTGTTGTGGAGGCAATTAGAAACTGTTGCGGGGACCATGGCGACTAGTACTGAACCATGGAGTATGGGGCTCGTAGTCCAGTCCCTGGGGTCAGTGCGGGTATGAGAGGTGATGCGGTGCGCACAGGATGGCCGCGGTCGCTGACTTCGCATTCGTATAGTATTTCTCTGTCGGCGGGGAACAGTCTAGTCGGGTCGCGATGTGCGATGTACGTAGGTGGTGCACTCGTTGGGTTGTTGGTGCTCACGTCGGCGTTGCCGCTATCGATAATGGCAGTGTTTCAAGGAGCAGCTAGCCGTTCCCATCGACGCTATGACGTCGGTGTTGACGCCTCCTCACCGTGTTACCGCCTGTCGAACCTTATTGATGTCCTAATTTTGTATCACACACGACCACACTCTTCTTCCTCTTGCTACTCTTTCTACCCGTCATCGTCAACACCTTGTTGCGCACCCTCGACTGTACTTCATGTCCATCACTGGTATCTCTCCGAGTTATACTCAATGAAAGCATTACCACATACTTACAAATTCTCGAGTGTAGAGTTGCGCGTTTGCGCACGACGACTCTTCTGGCCTCGCGCACGGATATAGTAGTCCGATGGTGTACTGCTAATACTCTTACTTTCACAACCCTTCTTTACAAACCCTCTTCAGCCTACGATCTGTCGCACAAAATCGATTTCCACAGATCGTGAAGAAATTCCGGTTTATTAGTGCGAACATTACCGTAAAGTTTGACATGGATACGCTAACGACGTCTAGGTCACTCTAGGTATGAAACTACGATCGGGCTTACGGTGAACCCTCGACATACACGATGCAGGCTCATGTCCTATTATCAACAAAAGTATTCCTGTTATACAGCGATGAATTGAAAGCCCTCGACGCGAACAAAAAGCAATGATGACGACGGCGATGCGCGATGGGAAGGTTAGACGTAGCTTGCAGCGGGCCGTTCGCCTCGACCCGCATCCTTGGCTATATGTCTCGACACCACGACCCAGACTCGTCCAGAACACGCAGCGCTCGAAACCCGAAGTGCGCCCGTGCACACAAGCGTAGAATATTGCTTCCACTGAAGGGTCATGCCTCAGACCAAGTGTATTTGGTGGCTGCAGGAAAAGGCCCTTCCCAAGTTGTCTTCGCCCAAGCTGAACTCTGGTGTGTAGTATCAACGGTGAAAGAACCTCTTCGCCAGGACTAGCGCTTCCGCATCTCTACACCGACGTAACGCCGCTGGAATCGTTCGATATCCGCAGCTTGAACTCCACGGTTGTAACGGCGGCCCACTTAACTATATATGTGAGACCGTACCCCAGGAAGCGGCACGATATATCGGCTGCACTTGCCCACCTGTTCTCCAACTCTTGAGCTATCTTATATTCTCTTGTCATCTCTTGTCTCTTCCTCTCTTGGCTCATACTCTTCTCTCGACATCTCCTCCTCCCTTGGCCCATCTTCTTCTCTTGGCTTAAAGTCTTGTCGTGACTACTACTCATCCTCTTTTGACCCTTACTTCTGCCTCACTCCTACTCCTGCTTCACTCGACGACCATGGAGGACGCTACCTGGAAAGAGACCCGACCGGGTCGATGGGAGCGCGCACAAACCTACCTCGAGAGAATCAACATACTCACCCGCAACGTCCCCAACGCCATCGGCCGCGACAACTGGGCCAAGAACGCCGTTGCCAAACTCGAATTCCATCCCGACATCAAAGACCCTGCTGCCTACCTGCGGACGGCCTGGAAACAAGTCCGCTACAACCACCCGGAGATTGCCGCATTCCCATACAACGGTCGATACATCTACCGCGTCGGAGACGAACCCTCCATCGCCTTGTGGGTCTCGGCGACCTTCTCCGTCGCCGAGGGCAAGACTGTTGATGAACTGCTGGGACGGATTCCACGGAACGAACAGATGATGTGCTACTTCCTTCCTGACACATCCGAAGTCATGATTTGGTCCCCACACTACCGCGTCGACGCCCGCGGCGCAATCTTCTGCCTCAACCACCTCGTCGAATCCCTGGCCAACATGAACCCCAACCTAGTCTTTGGCGGGTGTGCCAAGAACCTAACGCCAAGCATGGAGTTGACGCTTGGAATCGGGCACGAGAAGACACCAGAGATTGAAGCGCAGGCTGAGAGCCGTCTCGCGGCACTAGAGCCTCACAAGCCAGCCCTGGAGCTGACGCCCACAATGAAATCGCAGAGACCGGGATACACTCAGCGACACTTTGTCAAGCTGTCCAAGCGCGACACCAAGACCGTCATGGACAGTTGCGAAACGCGCGCTCTGGCCATCGACGTCGCTCTACACGCCGCCCTCATCAGCTCCGTTGCCAAACTCGCACAAACAAAGGAAGCACGAAGCTTCATGGCCTCGTTCCACTCCAACCTCCGCACTCTGATCCCAGAAGGCGCGGCGCCAGAGAACTCGCCCACAAGCTACACCAGCGTCATCACCACGGAAGTCATCGTCTCGCCAGAAACAGACTTCGACTCTTACTACTCGCAACTCGCACCCGTCTACGCCGCGGGCTACGCGCCATACCTCCCGTCGTCGCCGTTCTTCCACCAGCGCCTCGAAGAGACGCTGTACGTTAAGAAGTGCGAGGCGGACGGATCACCGCAGCCGCGCTTTGCTTTCCTGGGCGAAGTAGACGAGCAGGTCAGCAAGAACATCGGCGACGGACTCGTCAAAGTCAGGGACTTCTGGCTGGGCGCCGAAACCCTGACGATGCGCATGATGGTGCACACGTGGATTTGGGAGGGCCAACTCGTCCTCAGCGTCTGCTTCAACGAGAGCTATTGGGATAAGGAGCAGGCGGCCAGTCTGCTCGGTGGCATGGAGGATGCGTTGTTGGGGGTTGCGCTGATGAAGTCGTCGAGGGTTGATAGTGCGGCGGGTTCGAAGACATCGTTGGTGGATGTTAAGTTGGCGGAACTGACGATATAGACTGCTTTGGCCGCGTATCTAAGATTCGATAATCTCTATTTGTAGTGCACGATACCATGAATAAGAATGTTTCCTCCTGTTGACTTACGCAAATGCATGTGATGTCGATCCTCTGAGATGTAGTCTGTAAGGTAATGAAGTTTGCTGTCGTCCGCGCCGATGTCCGTGGACAAGTGCGTCAAGCGTAGCGGGGCGACCATCACTCCTTCCGGCCCGTGAACATTGCTAATCATGTCCGCATCTGGATTTGAGTTTTATCGCTCGTTGTCTAAGGCATGCACGTACAAAGCCACCCTCTGTGCGGACACGTGGAGTTGATAGCGTGCAGCGGAGTAACGGCAACGGCTATTCTTCTAAACGCCTACCGAGCGGACGATTCTTGTTAGGGTCTAGCCCACCACCTGCGCAATGCCTCGTCATACATGTTGCGTAATATGTGCTGGATGTATTATCTAGTCTACGAGGTTGTGCCGAAGTCCGCTGTGGCCGACAACATCCCGCGGATGCTGTCATCGCTATACTTCTTGTTATCGCCATATTTCCTAAACCCAATTTCAAGACTCTGGAGACTCTTCCTAATAGCCTCTTCTCCCTGAGATTCCATGAAATCCACGCATGCGATCGGGTACTCGTGAGTCATCTTGAGGGTGAAATGTGGTCTCAACTTCCACGAGTCCATGATTCCGTCGTCCTTGTTTTCATCGTCGTTGGACTTAATGTCGCTTCGGCATAGACCAGCGTACCGATTGGCGTCTTTCCAATTGGTTATCCTACTCTCAATCCCATCCTTGTCAAACCATAGCTCCATCTGCTTGGAGTAGGGAAGCACTCCAAAGCTATGAGTATGGAGTGACAGGGAAATATCGTTTTTCAACACACGTCGTACTACAACATGTATGTTCTCTTGGTCAGGTATCTCTTCACCGATCCTCCCCGGTACTCCAACATTCGTACTCGGACAAAGCAGTATATCGCGAGATGAACAGTTCTCGATTGTAGCACGCCAATCGGTGCAACCGCGCCGCGGGCAACATCTTTTCCGCAAATCCAGTCCGCGGGCATAAATATCTCGCAAATTCAGTCCGCGAGCATGATTCGTCGCGCGCATAGGAATCGACACTTGGAATCCGAGGCTAAACTTGAAAGCGTCCTCAACACTCTTGCGCGTGATTCCGAGCGCATGCCACAACAACGTCAGAAGATAAGGACAGGCCCACGCTGAAAAACGGGTGGCCGACCTAAAGAATAAGCCGAAGGTGCTCTCAGTATAATCGACTGTAAATCTCTCCTGCCCTGTCACAGACAGTAGACTGTAGATGCGATCTCGAGGATCGCGGCATTCCAGCGTGCGACCGAGCTGGTAGAAGATGAACCAGAAGGGTATCGCTGAACCGTGGCGGAAGTAGGTCCCTTTCAGTAGCATCTGAATCCTCCTCAACCGTGGATCATCCTGACAGTGATGCAGTAGCTCTTCCAAAGCGCGCGTTTTTGCCACGCTACAAACGAAGATGCGTTGCGGACTCCGGACCGACAATAGCTCCTGAACAGTCCAGGCGCGGTTCCAGTAAGGGTGATTTGCCAAATCAGTCGTACAGATATCGAAGAGATCATTCCTGTCCTTGAAGCACCCGTCGTTGGAGCCAACAGCTGATGCCGTGTCCAGCGCAACCCATACGTCACCATATCTTCTCAAACCAGTCGGCCCAACACCTAGGAGACCTTTCCTCTTCACATAGCGAGTCTTCTCCGAGACGGCAATTGCACGCTCCATCTGCAAAAAAAGGTCTCGGATACGATTCTCTTTGCCATCACCAAGCCACACGAGAACCTCTTTGGCGTTCTTGTAGAGATCTCCCATCCGCTGTACCTGCAGACTCTTCTCGACATCATCGCTTTGATTGATACAAAGCGCGTCGATCCAAAAGTACTCACCGAAACTGCCATGGCTCGCAAGTTCCAGGAAGTCATAAAGATTCTTTCCGACTTGCATTTCTTGGTTATTTATCCTAGTTGGACAGGGCCCCTCTTGGTAATTTACCCAAATTGGGTAGGTTTCAGATTGGTCTCCCCACGTGTACGAAAGGCATCTGTATGCTGTACCCTCTGTGTCTTCCCACAGCTGAACGAGGACCTGACCAAAGGCGTCCGGCGCTATTACTCTGAGCAAGCGCACTGAATTTGGATTGACCAACGGTTCATACACGAATTGGGTTTGACCAGTTGGATACATCGCTTCGCTGTCCGTTGTTGTAATCTGAAGGAAGAGCAGTGACAGTCTAGCGACTCGATCTTGAGCTTAGACTCAGAAGTTGAAGATGAGCTAATGAAGGCGTGGGAGGGTAGGCGCTCTACCACAGTACGGTCTTGAATCAAGATTCCCACTAGACTCAATTAGAGACGACCTAAGAAGTACCTCTTGTTTGTTGATGTCCAGGAAAAGAGGCCCTTATCGCAACGTAGCGTTGCCGCAAGACGCGGGGAACACTGTCTCGTTCTCGACTTTCGCAGGTGAGCTAGAAGCGTTAACACCCAGGTCGCGAAGATTCGAGCGCACCTCCAACTTCGAGCAAGCCTATTTCTGAACCAGGCCGATCATTGGGACCGCACTCCGGTACACGGGATGATTGCGACAGCTTTGACGTAGTTCGTTGATTGCCGTCTGAAACACCCCCAGCTTGCAGGAGAGACTCTCAGGATGCAGACGCCAGTGATTGAAGAGGAGAACTCGCGCCCAACTGAAAGCTGAGCCTAGCTTTCTATCAGGCCGGTCATGGAGATTGCGCTTCCACACGCGGGACAATTGCGATACCGTTGACGTGGTTCACTGAGTGCGGTCTGTGACACACAGGCTGCGGGAGATGCTCGCACGATACAAGGACAAAAAAGACAATCGGAAAGATCACATGGGCGCTGCTGGAAGATGTAGCTCAGGGTGAGAGAGAAAGATCAGGCTGTGAAGACATGCGGACGTTGCTGTAGGAGCGATAGGCGTCCAACCGTGCGCTGCTTGCCTGAAGCCAGCCACATATCACGTGTGCCGCCTATGATTCGTCCCGAGCCCGGAAGGTCATCACTAATAGCCCGCCCTCCACAACACCAACACCACGCATTCACCATCATGCTCATCACAGAAAAACATCCAACAATCGATCAAAAAGCGGCTCGTATTGATATAGCCAGTTCCACTTACTCTCAATACTACGCATACCTTTTCCGCCATGTAGTCGCCATTCTCACCCACCCCCGCCTGCAACAAAGGAAGATGATAACGTAACCGTGTGGTAGTTTGCCCCGCTATATAAAAGTAACGCCAAAATAGGGATATGAGGTATCGTGCAACGAAGCCAGAACAAAAAAATAGAGAGATAGACGACAGGTAGCAGATGAATGTGCAATCATAATGTTTGAAACAGCAAACAAAAGCAATGTCGTTATAAAAAATGCAGTCCGCTCCGGGATAAAATGGGTATATGTGGTGTAGATAGTTCCGAGATGCGATGTGGTGTAGATGCGACACGTTGTAGATGGTGTGGATGATGTGGGTGTGGGTGTACTCAGATGCGCACAAAGTTGGTGGTGCTCGCGGCGGCTTGGTAGTTCTGTGTTGGAGGTAGGGAGGGCAATGAGGGCAGGGATAGACGCCCGGCTGTAGTCAAAGACCTGCACTTAGCTTATCTGATCTCAACATGAAAGATGAAGATAAGAAAAGCTGCGCGCTAGGGATGGGTGGGTGAGTAGGAGAGAAGCACTAACGCTCTCGGAACCATCTTGCGATCCTGCTCTTCTCGTCGGCTCTGCCCGCCTCGAGATGGGTACTGCGCTCGTAGAGTTCCTGAATGATGTCAGTATACTGGAAATACCAACAGTGCCAACAGTGAGGAAGACTTACTTCGTCGTCTTTGTTGATCTTGATGTCCAAGATCAGATTCCGAATCTCTTCGCACCGCTGCCAGTTCGGGTACGGAGTACCCTGCGCGCGTTGTACTCCGACGATGACTTCGCCCATGATCTCAAACTTCCGCCAGTTGATCCGTTCCTTGCCAACAACTCCGCCCGGCGGTGGCTCTCGGCTGTCGCGTTTTCCTACGACGCTCTCCAAGACGCTGACGCCTGGGTGGGGTGCGAACGCGGAGTCTGTCTTCTTCTTATCCCCGACGAAGGTTGAGTTGCCTTCCGAAGCCGATACGAGGTCGCGACGGTGCAGTGGGATGTATGGTATGCGCTCGCCGGAACTATTCTCCCACGCCAGTCGGTATGCGGAGTGCGACTTGGTCTGGCCCATGAGGATGTCGAGCTTCCAGAAGTCTTGGTTGGTGGCCTGAGGGACCAGCTCCCGAGTTGCTACCAGTCGTCCGATGGCGGTGCCGTTGATGCCTGCCATGACGGCACCCAGCATGTTGTAGTTGTTGAGTTTCCGAAGTTGTCGTGCAATCTTCATCCACTTCTCCATCATGAGCGCCCTGTGCTTGGGCTTGTCGCGCAGGAGGATGTAGTTGGTGACGAGGTAGGCGACGTGGTTGAAGTGCTCGGTCATGCGGGTAACATTTTCGAGATTCTTGCACCGCTTCTTCTCTTCGGCATTCAGGCTAACGTGACGTACAAGATCGCGTGGTCGTACCGAGGAGAACATGATCCAGTCTATCCGGGTGAGTTCCTTTGCGATGGCTTCGTCCGATTCGCCCATAAGCTGGTGCCACTGAATCTTGGACATGGGCTTGATTGGGTTGGGTTCCAGTTGTCGGGCGAGTCGCTCGTTCTTCTCGACTTGGGTAAGCAGGATCTGCGATGAGCCCATGGAGCCGTTGGTGGATGAAGCGCCACCGGTTACGCTACTGCGGGCAACCGAATTCCGTGCCGAACTGCTCATGGACATGTGGCCGAGTGCTCTTGAGAACTCGTCCTCGTCGGAGTCTTCGTCCAGGACGTTGTTGTGGAATGTCGGTATGTTCTCGTTCTGGGCTCGTTGGCGGTCGCTGCATGCCCAGTCGGTGTCGTCGTCCTCGGTGACCATTTCAAGATCGCGAATAATCTCCGTTGCGGCGACGGAGAACTCCCGGTTCAAGGCCAACGACGATGCAAACCTTCGGATGAGTCGGCGTGTGGTAGGGTAGGCAAAGTCACCGGGATAGTAGGCCACCCAGTGTTGCAATATCGACAGGTAGCGGAGCTGGGCAATGATGCGGATCATGGGCAGTTCTTTGTCCTTGTTCTGCGACTCGAAGCGCTTGATGATGGCCTCTAGTAGCTGGCCCGGGGTTGCGAATCTCCGATACAGAGCCAGGAACACGGAGACGAACTTGGAGTCGTTCTTGGACATGGGCTGGGCGAGCAGTCGGTCGACCAGCTGCTCGAAGGTGTAGCCATTCTCATCCGACGGCTTCACCGACATGATGCTTTGGCCGGCGTCCGAGTCGTTATCATCAGACTCCTGGGAATCATAGCCGGGGGACTCTTCAGCGTTGAAAAAAGTTTTGTTGGTGTCGCTGGGCTTATAACGGTGGCCCTTGACCTCGCTTGAACCCCGTTGAAACCTCATGGAGATCTCCGAGCTAGCCCGCTCGTGCTTGCGGCTCCAAAGGTCCTTTTGGGTGATTGATTTCACGGCGGAAGAGTTGGCCCGGCGCCGCGCCATGGAAGCCTGGGACCTGGCTGCAGGGGGTCAATGACTTGCACCCTGGAATGGGCATTGGGGGCATGGAGGGGCATTAGGGGCATTGGGGGGCACTTGGGGCATTGGGTATGGGCAATTGGGCGTGTAACAAAAGGAAATGAGCCACTTACGGCGCTTGGCGGCTATGGCCGCGCGAGTGATGACGGACAGGCATCCTCGGTGCGTCTCCGGGGACGACTCGGAGGTCTGAAACACGCTCACGTCTCCAATGAAGGACTTTGCTTTCTGCTCCACAACTTGCGGATCGACCTCGCGGTGGGCGGGGTGCTGATCGCACTTGCAGGCAACGAGGATAAAGGGCAGGTGAGCCTTGGACAGTGTGCCTGGACTCAGTCAGCATGTCGCGTACGAGGCGCGTCGGCTGACGCGATGGCGGGGTACGCACTCAGCATCTCCGGGACCTTGCCCAGGCTCTCGTGGTTTGTGACGTCGTAGAGGGTGACGGCGGCGTCCATGCGCGGCGTCGCGAAGTCGTGGACCGTCTCGGGCCACTTGATGATGCTGCGGTCGCCGACGTGCACGTCGTTGAAGGTCATCTCGAGGAAGCGCACGACGTAGGGGGTGCCGTCGATGGTCATGCGGCGCGAGCAGGAGGTTGTCGTGGCCGTGTCGGGCAGGCCCAGGGCGCGGCGGATGAAGGTGCTCTTGCCCGAAGTCCGCGCGCCGATGACGGCGATGTTGAGGTCCTGCATGGTTGATGCCGAGTCGCTGGTCGACTGCGTATATGTGAGTTACTACGGTACCCCCAACACATCATCCTCCCCGGATCAACCTTGGGGTATACTCACGCTCGAAGGCTCCGACGCATCCAGGGCCTGGCGGTCCTTGTGGTGGGTGGGCGAGAGGGGCCCCTCGGTGTCGGACGACGACTCGGCGCTGCTGTCGCCCTCCTCGTGCTGGGTGGAGAGGATGGTGGGCTGGGGGAAGTGGTAGCGCTGGAAGAAGGCATCGTCGGCAATCTCATCCGCCTCGCTGGCCTCGTCGGTGCGGTCGAGCTCGCTCTGGGCGTCGGTGTCGCTCTTGGGCACGTTGGGAGCCGAGTATGCGCGCGTCTTGATGCCGGGCCGCTGGGCTGAGGTGCCCGCGCTGCTCTCTCTGCGCGGCGGCTGGGCGGCCTGTGCCATCTTGCCCTTGTCTGTCGGCTTCGAGGGCGGCGCGTGGACGGCCCTGCTGCCTCCCGTGGCGGGCATGGTAAAGGCGCTCACAGCGAGGGCGGGCCCAGGTCAAGGCGTGTGCGACGGCTGGCGGCCAGGCGCAATGGGGACATTGGGGGATTGAAGGCGCTGGGGGCAGGCAAGGGCGGGCTCTGGGTGCTGCTGGGAGGCGGTAGGCGGCAGTGATGCTACGTCGTGTGTACGTCGTATGTACTGGTATGCAGTATTTCAGCGGGGAGAAGTCGAGTTCATGGCAGCCAACGGGGCCTAGCTCGCCTGCGCCAGACGATGCGCCCGCGTCGCTAACCAGCTAGCCTGCATCCCACCCTCTCCACACGACAATGAGACGCCTGAATCGCTGCATCCAAACCCCTTGGCTGATCGCATGCCCTTTCAGATGTCACCCTCACATGTCCACCCACAGCCATCCACCCCAACCATCCACGACCTGGCTAGCTGCCCGGCCTCTGCGGCCCGCCTGTCACCCTTCATCTCGTCTCGCTCCGCCGCACATGCTTGGACACCTGCCCGCCAATCATCGGCCCTTCTGCCAACCCGTTTGCCCTTCCGATTGGCACACTTCGCCAACCTTATCGTCTCATACAACCTTGAAAGCTCCAACTCTGACTCCATCGGCTCCAAATCTTCCGCCGCCCTTAGCTCCTGCTCTCCAAACTCTCATCGCTGCTGCTGATCGACATGATCGCCAGCTACCTTCGTGTTCTGCTGTCCGCTCCCCCACATCCCCTTCAAGCACGAACAAAAGTCATATCAGTAAATAACCTGGAGCTTAGGATATTGCTAACCTTCGCCCTTATACTAATCCAGACTGCAGCGCGTCTATTCAATTTCTTCCTTGCTCAAACGGGGCGGGGTCTTCACTTCTCCCCCCAGCTCAGCGCTGTGGTTGGACGAGGCGGCGAACCACAGTGCTCCGCGCTTGTACCAAACGCGCATGTAGCTGACGCCGCAATAGAACCCGCAGCTAATGCAATGTCGTGCACCCAGAGCCCTCGTCACATCCTCCAACACCCTGTCTGATGCAGCCCTTCACCACTTTGGAACCGCCTGCAGAAACATGCCTCTCAGCAATACATCACATGCGCCCATTAGAGGCACAGCGACAAGTCACAATGCTCTTTTCAGCTTGACAAACTTCTTTCAGAAAGCCCTGTCCCCCTTTGCACCTCGGCACCCACTAGCTCATACTATATTGATCTGCGCCCAGGTGCCATATCTCCGACTGATCGGCGCTCAATTACACGTGTGCAAGTCCAGACGGCGGATGGCTTGACTCTGCCTAGCAGCACGATCAACGGTCGGCTGATCGCTTTGTCGTCTTCGCACAATCTATGAAATGACTCGACGACCCCAACAGCTCCATGTCCGACACAACACTTATCACGCACTTACAGGTCGCATATGTGCCTGCAAATGGTCTTCATGGAAGAAGGGCAAGAACACATCCCGCCACACCAGCTGGTCAGGCCTGATCGTCATTAGTACAGCATACCCGCAAGAAACTTCAGTTGACTTACAGTTTCCCCTTGGGCTCCAGGTCAAATTTGCGGAAGACATGGCCGAAGCCGAGGCGCAACTCCGCCCAAGCCAGGCTGCGAAAAGTTACCACGTTAGCTTCGGATCTCGTCTGAAGTTACCGAGGATCAGACTCACTTGATTCCCAGGCACATACGTGGGCCGCGCGAGAAGGCGACGAGCCACTTGTCCAAGTCCGCAGATTCATCGAGCCAGCGCTCGGGAACAAATTCATCTGGCTTTGGGAAAATGTCGGCGTTGAAGTGGACGAATGTGCTACCACACGATACAATGGTCTAGCACGCAATCAGCACGCGTCTTTGCGTAGAACAGAATGCAGACATACCTGCGGCGGCACTTCTACTCCCGCTATCGTTGCACCGGCTGCGGGAACGATGCGCAAAAGGCCCGCGGTAACTCCCGATGAGAGCCTGAGCGACTCCTTGATGACCGCGGTCAGATACGGTACCCTTTCGAGATCGCGGACCGTGGGCTCGTTTCCGATGAGAGATGGCCATGCCGCGGATAGTTCCGACTTGAGCTTTTGCATCTTGTCAGGATGCTTGAGCAGGTGAAAAGCGCCGACCATGAGGGTATTGCCGACGGTGTCTGTGCCACCAAACATGAGCGCTTGGGCCTCTTCATACAGGCTCTCAGCCGATGGAATCTGCTTGTCGCGATGCGCTTCCGGGTCCATTAGCCGATGGTAGATGGTCATGTTGTGAGGGAGAAGTTTGAGCTTCTCTGGGTCGTCAGTGAGTTCGTTGATCTGCTGCGAGAGTAACTTCAACATGTTAGTAGGCCGCTGCCCCAGCGAGCAAAGAACATACCTGGTTTAGATCGATCATGCCCGCTGTCAACGGGCTAAGCTTCCTGGACAGATTGGGTGGGCATTTCAGTATGAAGTTCTTGAACAAATCAGAATACTTGAAGTACATAGCAACAGGGGTCGCCGCATCAAGAGCCACGACAATAGGCGCCTTGAAGTCAGGCTCATCCACCGCGTGGATGGATTTGCCAAAGCAAAAGGTCGTAATGACATCTATACTCATGCAGCGGAATGCGTAAAACAGATCAACACTTGCAGAAGCCTTGCTCTGCCGCTCAAAGGCTGCACAGAGAGCCTTGGTCTTTTCAATTAACAGACCCTCGGAGCTCTCAATGGCAGCCGGCGAGAAGGAGCGATTGAGCACATCCTTGCGGTTCTTGGCCTCGGCATACGTGAGATAGCCGAAGCTAGATCTGTCCTCGTTAAAGCTCTTGTAGAGCGTCGCTTCCTTGTCCCAGCGATTCTTGTTGTTGTAGATGTCGTGGTAGGCTTGGGGGTTGGCAAAGTGGAGCTAGGCCATGATGGTCAGCGACACGTGGTGGCACCAGAGTGGGGTTCACTGCATTCTCGCGATGCTTCACACACCTCGTTGGGTCCAATACGAACAACGTCGCCTATCGTCGCGCACCACACGGGTCAGCGTCGCACATTTGTGTACTGCGTGCCAGGTCCCTCGTACCGTATTGCGCATGCAGCTCGACCAGGAAGTGGCAAAAGGACCGGTTTGCGATGCACTCAATATACGCTTTCCAGTATGTCGTAGCGCCGGCGAGAGGCGGTCCCGGAAACTTGGCCAGCGGATGGACGTAGACGTTGTAGGTCACTGCGTACAGCACGTAGGCCAGCAGGGCTGTCAGTCCCGCGGACAGCAGTACCGCTGCGCTGGGTAGGGACTCGACGATCGGCATTGATTGGTGGGACAGTTCGCCGGGCGCTGTGAGGATAGTAGGAGGATGAAGTTGACCTCAATGGTCGCGCGCAGTTCTCGCAGACACGAGTCGACGACGGCATCCGCCATCCCCACTTCATTAAGGACAACTCTCCATATTGCGGACGACCGCGGCCAACCGGAGCACCTGGCTGATAGCGCTGGTGTCTGGCCGGTCGACTGTCTGCATGCGTGCATGTCGCCGGCGTAGAGCCGCGGTCACACGGCTGTCGGGAGCGAAAGGCAGTAGTTCGAGCTGCTGGCCTGAACGTTGCAATCGGTACAAAAGGTCACGCTAAGTGGTGGCAGGGCGACCCTCTCGTTCGCACTGTTCCGATACCTGCAAACCCCTCGCTGCGACAATCATCCATCTTGCGCCTCATAAAACATGGCCGACATTGGAGCCCAGATCGCTCATGTAAGCCGTCACCGTGTCCCCATGCGAACGATCGTCGCGTTGCTAACACAGGCGACTAGGACTCGGACGAAACCGACTCGGCATTTGGCGACGATTCGGCATCGTAAGTTTCCCAGGATGACGAACCCGCCAACCAGCCGCCTTCTGACACGGACCGAAGCGAGACGACGTCCCTGAAATCGGCCGTATACAACTACAAGTACCGCAACGGCCGGCGATACCATGCATACAAGGAAGGATCATACTGTGGGCTGCCCGCTCGTTCCATGCCAATGCTGTTCCTAAGTGAGCACAGGGGGGCCGAATGATGAGACATCGGCAGACCAGCTCGATATCGTGTATGGCATGCGACCCATTTGGCGAAGGACTCGTGTTGACTGGATTGGGTAGCCACCATATCTGCCTCCTCTTACTCGATGGCGAGCTGTTCCTGGCACCCATAACGAAACAGCCCATGGTACGTTTGGATTCAGACAGGACATCATGGCTGTTGGCTTCGGGCTGACAATCGGGTACTCTAGCACGTCTTGGATCTGGGGACTGGCACCGGTATGCAAGGAACACCCTGATCGACGAACGCATAAGCTGACCAGTCAGGAATCTGGGCTATGTCAGTCTCACGTTCTCGCATGTCGACCGACAGACTGACGCGAAACCAACAGCGACTTTGCGGATAGATACCCATCGGCCGAGGTGCGTACAGATATGCGACGAAGAGTCCGTGACACCATTCTAACAAGTCCAGGTACTCGGAACGGACCTCAGTCCCACCCAACCCTCCATGGTCCCGCCAAACGTCCGCTTCGAAATCGACGACTTCACCGAGCCCTGGCTCTACAAGAAAGACCACTTCGACTTCATCCACATACGATCCCTCTTCGGCTGCGTAGCCGACTGGCCAGCCTTCTACAAAGAGTGCTATGAGTACGTCCCACACCCCATGACCTCAGAAACAGCACGCATACTAACCCCGCGCCCCAAGCCATCTCCAACCCGGCGGCTACATCGAACAACTCGAATTCAGCGTCGTCCCCAAATCCGACGACGGCACCGTAACCCCCGGCTCCATCTACGACCGCTGGGGCAAGCTCTCCCTCGAACTCGGCGACCGCTTCGGAAAGTCGCTTCGCACAGCCGACGAACAGCGCGCGGGGATAGAAGCAGCGGGCTTCATAAACGTCGTGGAGCATCGCTGGAAGTTGCCGGTTGGTGGCTGGCCGGCGGATAAGCGGTTCAAGGAGCTGGGGCAGTATAACAGGATTAATTGGGAGCAGGGGATTGAAGGGTGGAGTTTGTATTTGCTTACCACGATTATGGGGTGGACGAAGCAGGAGGTTGAGGTTTATCTTGCGCATATGAGGACGGCGTTGAGGACGAGGGGGATTCATGCTTATCAGGAAGTGTAAGTTACTTGTTTCTCGACCGACGGTTTTTTACAATACTGATGAACGCTTAGGTCGCTGGTGTACGGACAGAAGCCACCGCGGCCAAGGAAGAATGATGATGAATGAGATGGTATGATCAAAAATATCTGATAAAGAAATCGAAACGCAATCATATTGTCGCGCATGCTTTCCACTTCTGTGTGATACAATGAGCCTGCTTGAACTCCGATGCCTTCACGCTAACGTCGCAACGCCTCAATCGTCGAACGATGCGCGCAGATGGAGGAGATGTGGCATATGCATGCATTTTGATGATCCAACGAGATATATTCTCTACACTACAGTCGCGCATTACCAGCAATCTGCACCCCATTCGACAACCGCAGCCCAAACGGCAATCCCCTGACATACCTGTCTGTGTACGGCACACCCTCCATCTCCGCAAACGCCTGATCGATATCCTTGTACATATCGTACGCGTTCATCTCCTCGATCGTCAACTTCTTCGCCTCGTCTTCTACCTTGTAGTTCGCCATTGATGTGTTGCTGCTGAAGCCTACAAATCCCCTCCGTTAGTTACTCGTTCTCTGGAATGGGATGATGATGATGATGAGGCTGAGATACATACCAATACGTTCGTTGATATTGGACGCCGCTTTCGCAGCAGAAGCCTGGACTTTTGTTGCGCGAGGCAGTCGCACTTTCTCGTACACGGCAAGCGACTCTTGCACATTGCCTCTGAAATATTCTTTGCTGAAGAGGATGCCCAGAGCTGCTGCGTCTTCGATTGCCATGCAGGCGCCTTGGCTTTGGTGCGGCATCATCTGAGCGATACAAGTCAGTTTCAATATACATCGAAATGGCATCATGTAGGAATGGTAATCCTCTTACCGGATGAGCAGCATCCCCAATCAAAGCAACACACCCCTTAACAACATACGGATAAGGCTGATGAACCCACAGCCGCCACGGCCTCACTTCAATCCCAATAGCAAGATGAGCCTTGACCTTCTCATCCAGCTCCGGATACGGCGCAAGCAGTTCCTCAACCGGCAAATCGGTACCACCCCACGTCTGATTCGCATAATCCCCTTTCTCGCGGGGGAAGAAACAGTAGTAGGAGAGGAGTTCGCCGCCGTTACAAGGCGAGAGGACGATCTTGTCCCACTTGCCTTCCTGGCCGCCCCAGTATTCTAGCGCGCTGTTGAGGGAGTAGTCTTGTAGGCCGAGGCGCTGGATGTCTTTACGCAGGACGTTGGCGTGCAGGCAACTGGATTCTGCGGGGCGCTTTTCGGGGTTCAGGCCGATTATCTTGCGGGTGGTGGAGCCGATGCCGTCGGCGCCGATGATGAGGTCGTGGTGGAAGGTGGTGTTGTTGGAGAAGGTGATTTGGTTGGTTGCGAGGTCTATACTTTGGCACTGTAACCACTCATCAGCACAGTCAACAGTCATGCGTAGATAGACCATGGAATTCTCACCGGATGGTTCACCAACAACACCACCGGCGTCCCCTCTCCCTCCTCTTGCAGCGCACACTCCATAAGCATCTTATGCATATACTGCCGATGAAACATATTATACACATACCCCCACCGCTCCTCGTAGTCATCAAGATCGTAGACGCTAACCGGCTCGCCCGTCGTCCAGTCCCGGTTGATGAGCTTCTTCAAAACAACAGGGTCGCCTTTCTCGACATCGACGCCCCATTCGTGGAGCCAGCGCGTGCCGTTGGCGGCGCAGGAGACGGATGCGCCTGCTTCGCCGGCGAAGTCGTTGCGCTCGTAGATTGTGACGGTGTGGCCGGAGCGGCGGAGTGCGATGGCTGATGAGAGGCCGCCGATGCCTCCGCCGATTATGCCTACGCTTAGGGGTCTCCAGTTGTTGGCTTCTGTTGAGCCCATGGTTGCGAGGTTCACGTCGGTGTTGTGAAGGGATGGATCGCTATGAGGCTGAGTGTAGTATGGAGAACGGAAGATAGTGTTAAGAAGGCTGAAAGACGAGTATGAGGATCATTGGATTGGATCACCTCCTCCTAATGTACTGCGTGAATGCCATCTTCAGCCCGTACCTTGCAGCATTCCGACATAGCTCGAGCCACTCAGCCGATGTGAGCCTTCGAACTTCGGAACTGTCTTATCTGCAGACGGGTATGGGGAAGCAATAGGCACCAATATCATTGCAGAGTTTACACAGACTGCGGTGATAAGACTTGTCGTTCATGACCGAAGTTGGAAGTTGGCGAAGTCGCGTAGCCGTAGGATGTCTGTGTAACATCAATAGACGATACGTAGCCGACACGGAAGATCCGACGGAAGTCTCATCGGATCGCTTCAAGGCTCTCTTGCGCAATTGTACTAGTGTGTGAGGGATTGTGATCCTTCCGCCTCGAGACTTGCCGTCTACTCTGGATTTGCTTCGACTTCTCGAACAAACGTATTCTCATACACCCTCTTTTTCGCAACCATCAACACCCAGTCTTGCTGGACTTGCGGCCGTCCACATTTGACACCTATGATTCGTTTTTGCTCCGCAAAGCCATCTTCGGAAAGGTCATCGCACTATGTTGGCTTTCGCATCCCACCAAAAGGCACGCTGATTGATCGTAAAGAGTTCCTCGGTGACACGATGCTGGATGGCATGCAAATACTGCTTTCGCCGTCTGTGTAGTCGTTGCACCACATTTGCTGCGTCGAAGCAACGGTTGGTTTTGCCTGTCGGCACATTTTGCGCTCCGGAACTCTGCTTCCGTCGGATGTTGCAAATTGACCCACTAATACTAAATCCTTGAGATAAGAAAGATAACGCTCCGGGCAATGAAGGTATGGCGTTCACGGTCGGTAAGTTGGGTAAGCAGTGTACTTTTGAGTCTCTTGAGTGATGTATGATGTTGTCGGACCAGATGTTGTCATTCGGCGAGAACATTAGCGGCGGTGCTTGTTGTGCACCGGTCGGCCGCCATCGGCTGTTCCCAACCAAGACCTCTCACAAACCCGACTTTAACGTTTCCAAGATCGACTTTTCAGTTTTAGTACTAACAGCGTTATTAGAGTATCTTAGATTTAAAAAAAAATTAAGTCTTAAATAAGTAATAGCTCTCTACTAAGTATCTTAAAAATTATAATTAAAGTTTAATATATACTTTATCTAAAGTATATATAAAAGCGCGCTAAGCTTTTTTAGCTTAGTAGCTAATACTTTAGTAAGTAGCTTATTTTAAAAAAATTACTATATAAGTAATATAATTACTTTATTATTTCTTTTAAAATTTAAATAAAATAGTAATATAACTATAGCTTATTAGTTAAAAAACTATTAAAATAAGTTATAAAGTAAAAATACTATATATTTTTATATATAAGTTAGTATATATTTTTTTACTACTACTATTTTTTTTATACTTATATAATATTAAAACTTTTTATAAATATTTATCTTAGTATTTTAAAAGTTTTTATAAAATAGCTAGCTATAATAGTCTTAGGCTTTACCTAAGTCTAGACTAGAATAGAGAAGGTATAGATAAGGTCTAGACTTACTACATAAACCTCTAGATTCTATATATAGCCTCTTAAGTTCTAAGCCTTATAATATTTTATTAATACTTAGTATATTCTAACTCTAAGGCTAGTTTATAATATTTATAAGACTTCTTTCTTACGCACTATATATAAGTTTAAAGATAGACTAGCTAAACTTAAGAAATAAAAATAGCTAAAAACGTAACTTTATAAGTAATCTTAAACTAACTATAATAACTAACTTAAGACTACGTAGAAGACTACGCTTTATTTTAGATACTTTAAGTCTAGAATAAATATCTTACCTAACGCTTTAAGGTCTTAAGTATATAGTTTAATACTATACTTTTCTCTAGTAATACTTTATAGAAGAGAAATACTACTTCTACTATAAAGATACTTATTAGTAGTTTTAGCGCTAGTATAAATCTTCTATTTTCTTCTTTTTTTTTACTTATATACGTAGATAAGCGTAGGCCTTTTTAGATAGAGAAGCACTTTAGAAGTAATAAAGTATACTTTTAAGCTTAGAAAGTAATAATTAAGTATAAGCTAGTAATAGACTAAGAGTTTCTAGAAAATAGAAAGTTATAGTTTATATTTATTAACGCTAAACTATTATCTATAGTCTAGTAGTAAGTTACTTTATACTTTAAGATAAGTAGGTATAGTACCTAAAATCTACTAAAGTTTTTTAACTACTTATTATTCTACTATAGTAATATTTATAGTAAGAAGTAGGCCTTAGTATATCTAGACTACCTATACTAGAGAAAGCGTTAGTTCTTTATAGAATTCTTTATTACTTTTAGCTAGACTCTAGCGTAGGTAGATAGGCTCTACTAGACTAATAAGTATAAGCTAAGCTAGCTTTATAATACCTTAAATAATTATATAAGAAAGATCTCTATAAACTAAAGTATATTATATACTAACTATAATACTATAGTTCTTACGTATAAAGCTATTATAGTTAATCTTAAGATAGTAGAAATAAAGTCTATCTAGAAGTTTTAGCTCTATTACCTTATACTTATAGCGCTTTAGAAGTAGAACTATAATAGTAATATTTATATAGTAAACGTAGAAGTAGTAGATACTATATCTAGAGGCTCTTATAGAGGTCTAGCTTCTAACTAAAAGAACTAGATTTCTATAGATATATTTAGTAAGCGTAAGGTAGTAGGTATTTATATATAGTATAAGCGTGTAGGCTACTATATAAAAGTATATCTAAACGTAGCTATAATATACTCTATTATAATATAATTAGTTAGTTTAGATAAAAAGAAAGTATATTTAGAAAACTAACTACTTCTAGAAAGAGTCTAGCTTAGAGGTAGACTATAGTTATATTAGTAGAGAAGTTGCTAATATATAGCCTTAATACTTACTTAGTTAATATTAGCTAGTCTATAAATAAAAGTTTATTTTTAGTATTTTTATTCTTAAAAAGCGCTAAGTAGGTATAAACGTTAGTTAACTTAGAGTATAAATATTTCTATATAATTAATAAAGTAGTTACTAGAAAAGTAAGTACTTAATTTCTTAAATTAACTCTATAGTTACTACACTAAGTAGTAGGTCTTTTATAAAACTTTATTATCTTATAGTTAGCTATAGTAGAGTATAATATTAATAGTTAGCTAACTTACTTTATTATCTATATAGTTCTAAACTTATATTATAATATTATTTTAGGTAAGCTATAGATACGCTAGAAGAGCGTTATTCTTAACATTTTATAAAGTCTTCTTACTATAGGTTATACTAGAGAGATAGTAGTATATAAGTATAATTAGGCTCTAGAGTAGCTAGAGATTATAATAATTAGTATTAAAAAGATAGCTAAGATAGTAGGTTATAGAGCGCGTATTTCTAGGTATAAAGGCGTAGTTCTTATTATAAGTATCTATACTCTTACCTATACTCTATATTAGTTCTATCTCTTATTAGAAAGTATTTAACTTTTTATAGAGCTTAAGCTAAGTAAATTACTATCTAAGTTATTTACGTTTTACAACCTCTTTAATAAGAATAAAGCTAGTAGACTACTTTCTTACTAAAGCTACTTTAATTATTATATTAACTTATCTATAAATATATATAGCTATAAGTAGAATACGCTATAAAGTCTCTTATATCTAATATTATATAACTAGCTACTAGAGCTATACGTATAGCTTATAGACCTACTTAATAAAAGATAGATCTAAGCTAGCTTCTTTTTTACTAGATTGCTAGTTCTTCTAGTAAAGAAGGCCTCTAGAGGTTAGCGCCTTTATATTAACTACTATAGCTTTAATAAAATTATAGTTATAAATTACTACTTACTACTTTTAATTAAGAAGACGCTATATATACTTTTAGAAGCTTATTAGTTTACTAAAGTTAATATTTATACTATATTTTATAAGCTATATATAGCTAATAGTAATAAAGTAAAGATAGTATTCTATACCTAATTTAGGTTATTTAAGTAGCTTATCTACTCTTTTAGTCTAACTAGTGTACTTACGTTCTTCTAGTAGTATATTAATAGTGCGCTAAAGAAAGTACTAGGTAATTTTATAATAGTGTACTTTAATAATATTCTAATCTACTTTAGAGAAAGTAAAGCTAATTACTTTACTAAAGTAAAATAGATTCTAACTCTACTACGTAATATCTAACTTAACCTAAACTTTAAGAAAAGCGTATTTATAGTAAAAAAGGTCTACTACCTTAGTTATATTATTAAGGTAGAGCACGCTATATATCTAGATCTAGATAAGCTCTAGATAGTCTAGAACTAGTAAGCGCTTATAATAGTAATAGGTGTATATAGTTTTCTTAGGTTTATAAACTTTTATTATAACTTTATCTCTAACTTCTCTAAAGTAGCTACTTCTTTTTACTAACTTATAGAAAAGGCTACTTAATTTAAATAAAAACTAAAGAAGAATTAGACTTTCTAAACGTTAAAGTCTATATTTATTATAGACTTTATTCTTTATTAGTAGAACTTCTTTTACTAAATAATTATTAAGATAGACTACTTAGGTATTACTCTAGAGAGATATCTTTTATAGTATATTAGAGGTATTCTATACCTAGTTACTTACTATTTAGTAGCTTTTATAAGTAAGAAGTATAACTATACTATTTATAATAAAAAGTTACTTACTATAGTACGCTACCTTAAGATATAGGTAGCTAAGCTTACTAGCGTATATAAGCTTTTTAAAGTTCTTACTAACTATAAGAATCTAGAGTACTTTACTAGTATATAAAACTTTAGTAAGTAATAGTATTACTAGGTAGAGTACTTCTCTAAATTCTAGTATATATTACGTTATTAGCCTAAGCGCTTTATAGCGCGCTTTAATATATTAAGCTACTATAAGTAAGACTATATAGAGAATTTCTACTAGTTAATACGTATTATAATACTTATCTAGATCTTAGTAAGTATAGCCTAGGTCTAGGTAGAGAATGTACTTCTACTAGACTTTTTAGTATTTCTTAACCTCTATATATAAAGCTTATAGAATACTATACTAGTAGAGAATTCTAGCTATATTAAGAGATAAAAAGTAGTCTATCTAGGTATAAGAGCTTTTCTACCTAAAGCTAATATAACTTAGTAAATTAGAAACTACACTATTAGTGTATATAGTATACTACTTTAGAGAGGCGTTTTATAGCTACTAAATTAGAAGCTACTTACTATAATAGTAATCTAAAGAGCCTATAAGTTAGGCCTAGTAAAGTATTTAGAAAAGAATATTACTTTCTACTATATACGCTAAAACTATTACTAGAATAGTATATTAAGTAATATTACGTATTATATTAGAAATTACTACTACTACGCTATTTACTTCTCTTAGAAGAAGCGCTAAGAGCTATTATAGCCTATTCTAGTAGTAGATAGATACTAGTAGTAGATCTTAATAGACTTTATAATAGAACTACTAGCCTATAATAAAATCTTACTATAGTATCTTTTAGTTATTATAGATTACCTATTAAAATTTATCTAGTTAGAAGTAGTTTCTTTTATAGCCTTAGACTATATTATGTAGGTATTTTATAACTACTAGTAGCGTTTCTATAAATTTCTTTTAGCTTTTATTATAGACTATAGCTCTAACTAGTTAGAAGTTTTCTAAACTACTTTATATAAGCTTATAAAGGTAAACTAGCTACTCTTAATATTATACTACCTCTAGACTAATAAAAGTATAAAGTATATAAACTAGAAGATATAAGTAGTACTACGTATAATAGTAAACTTTAAATAGACTAACTAGCCTAATTATCTTTTAGCGTATTAACTTACCTTAAATAACTATAACTTAAGCGTTATAAAAGTTAGCCTAAATCTACTACTTAATAGATATATAGTAAAGACGCTATAGTAGATTCTATCTTAGAAGAGGTCTACGTATACCTCTAAGAGCTATACTATCTAGTTTATAAAATACCTAAAGTCTAGACTTAATCTAGCCTAAGCTATAATTATTTTTACTTAGTAGTAGTAATAGAAAGTTATAAACTAGTTGCGCTACTCTATAGAGTAATTCTAGATTAGTAATAAAGTATAGTTCTCTATGCGTAATATTAAAACAAACTAGCTTAGTAAGAAATTAGACTAGCTCTAAGCAAAGTATACTATAATAGTAGTACTATCTTCTCTTATAGTTACTTTAGACCTATTTAGAAACTTATATAAGACTATCTATATAGATCTAGTAGAGTAGATAGTAGTAGATCTCTTACTAAGCTAGCTACTAATAGATATATAACTAAAGTCTATAGTAGATCTATATAAGAATAATAAGAATTTATATAAATAAATAGTAGAGAAAGTTTTATAAGTAAAAAACGCTTCTAGTTAGAGCTAGTAGAAGGCCTTAGTAAAGTAAGCTAGCTATATTATACTAATATAGATTAACTTACTTAAACTCTCTAAAACTAAGGTACTAAATTATTTTAAAGCTAAATATAGAAATATACGTTTTTATAATAGACTAGTGCGTTATAATAAGAAAAGAAAAGGTATATAATAAATTTAGCTTTAGGCCTATAATAAAGAAGTTAATTTAATAGTCTTTAGTCTACGCTATCTAGTATATACTATAAATCTTAAGAATAGTAACTTTATAGATACTATATAAACTTAGACTAGAGATATATAAAGTCTACTTAGTTATTCTTTATCTTATAATAGATCTACTTATTAGAAAAACTACTACTTATATTAAACTACTTATTAGGCTCTAGAATCTTTTTCTTAATTTTAGAAAATTTCTACTCTAGCTACTATTATAAGTTCTTCTTAAATAGAATTAGATTCTTCTTAAGTAGAGAAAGCTTCTTCTTAAGTAGATATAGCTTCTAGACGTAGCTAAAGCTCTAGAGAAATAGCTCTAGAATAAGTTAGCCTTTAATATAGTAGTACGTAAAATAGTTATTATATAGTAGTAGAGAGGTTTCTTACTTAATAGAGTCTTAGTGTAGAGTGTTACTACTAAAAGTTAATAATAGTAAAATTTAGAAAAGATAAGCCTTTAATTTAGCTTTAGACTTAGAGTTAGATATAGACTAGCTAAATAATATTAAGATATAGCGCTAGAGTTAGTTAGAGGTAGAAAGGTTAGTAGATAGAGTAGAGTTTAGAGCTAGTCTAGAGTTACTAGGCTACTTAGCAAAATTCTCTATTAGCTTATTCTAGTTCTACTTAATATTTTTATAAGCTTTAGTACTATAGTAGACTATATTTATATAAAGCGCTAGAGAATTCTACGTAGAGATAGATACTAGAGTACTATATCTAGAAGTGCTGCGCTACTTATATATAGTAGAAAGAGCTTATATACTTAAGTTTAAGAAAGAAATAGCACTAGACTAGATATTAATATAATAGTAACTATAGTAGATAGTATTTCTAGTAGTTTAAGAGTAGTTATAAAAGAAGTTAGTATAGTAGTTAGCACAGCGTATAGAGACTCTATACTTTTTATTATCTAAGTTATATTTATTCTTAAACTAGTTATTAATCTAGTAGACTTAGTAGTAGAAACTAGAGCTGCTTAGAGGTAGATAGTCTACTTAGTAGTAGTGCTTTAAGAGTGTACTAGATAGAAGTTAGTTCTAATAAAAGTTAATATATAAATAGTATAGAGAAAGTTAGAGCCTATACTATAATCTTACTAAATATATTTTTCTACTACTAAAACTAACTACTAATAATATTTAGAGCGCTGCTAATAAAACGCGTAAAATTATTTAAATTATTTAAGCTATAACTAGATACTATAAAAATAACTATATTTCTCTAAAAGAGATTAAATAAAAATATCTAGTTATTAGATAGGCGCAAAGCCTTATACTAGCGTTAAGTAAAGAGTTTATAAGAAGTAGCTAGACTAGAGTCTTACTTAGCTATAGTAAGAGTTAATTTAAAGTAGTAGTAGAGAATATAAAAGCGTAGCGTAAACTTTAGTATAGTTCTAGTTATAGGCTATATAGTACTATACGTCTCTAGATCTATAATATAGATATTTTTACGCTTAGTACTTTACTTAATATAGTAGTTCTAATTATAGAATACGTAGCGTAGCTTAGAGTTAATAGAGAACTTAAGTATATATAAAGTGTACTTTACTTTATAATAGCTATAAAAAGAATATAAAGAGTTTAGAAAAAGTTAGCTTATAGTCTAGACTTTTACAAAAACCTAAATAGAATAAACTAGCACTAGACTTATACTTATACTTTCTAAACTAGAAGAGTAGTGTAATTTTTTTTTTTTTTTTTATTTAGAGTCTTAAGCTTTACTTATTAGAGTATATTACTATTCTATTATAATTTTATATTTTAAGTAATAATAAGTACTTTACTCTATACTTATAGACTATAATAAAGTAATTAAAAAAAATCTATTTTTTTAGTATATAGTAGATAGTGTAATTTAAACTTATACTCTTAGAACTCTACGTTTCTAATACTAGAGCTTTCTAATCTTAAACGCTAACTTAACTCTATACTAGAGCTTTACTAAAGTTTTACTAACTAGAGCTAAACACTAACTTAGTAACTAGGCGTACTAGAGCTAACTAATACACTACTATAGAATAGTATCTAAAAAAGCTTACGTACTATTAGCTGCGTAAGTGTAGTAAAAGAATACCTATATAAAATCTAAGTATAACCTTACGTATATTACGTCTATCTAGTAGTAATATAATTTATTACGTATATATTAGTTAATATTATAGAACCTTAGATAATTATAAAGAAACTATAGAAGTAGAAGACTTTATAAGCTAACACTACGTAATATAGCTATAGATAATTCTATAGTTAAAAAGGCACTAGATAGCGTAGTTAAAGAGCTATTTATATATAAGAATTAAAATTCTATATTATATATTTTTCTAGTATATAGTAGTAAAATCTAATACTAGTAGAAACTTACTATATTAAAATAGCTACTATAAATACGCGCATCTAATACAAAGAAACTAGAAGGTATATAACTTATACTAGTATCTCTATAAGTACTATTACCTAGTTTACACTCTAACTTAAAGAGGTCTACTATTATCTAGGCCTCTAGAATATATTCTAGCTAAACTTAGCTTATTTTAATTTAGTATATTATTCTATAGCGTATATTATTATAAGTATCTAGTGTATTAAGCTCTTATAATACTCTATAGATATAACTAAGAGTAGTTCTTTTTAAAAGAAACTAAAGAGTTTATATAGTATAAAGTAGTGTTTTAAAGATAGCTACTATCTAAAGCCTTAGTAGTAGTAGTAGCTTATTAGGTCTGCTATAGCTAGCTTAAGCAGCACCTTATTTATAGACTTTCTAAGCCTCTACACTTAAGTAAAAGCTATTCTTATATAAAGGTATATACTCTTCTTTCTATAAATATATAGACTTTTCTCTTATCTTCTAGAACTCTCTAGATTAAATTAGTTAACTAATATAGATAGGCGCGCGCGCGCGCGCTTATAATAAGTAACTTTAATAATATATAGTAAAAGATAATAATAGAAATTAGAGAGATAGATATAGTAGATATTAATATAAAAGAGTAGATTAGTAAAGCGTATTAGTAAGAAAGAGAAAGAGATAAGCTAGTGTTAATATTATTATTATTATTAGTATTTACGTAGTTATACCTATATTATAATAATATAATTAAATTATAAATCTAAATACTAAGTACTAAGTGCTAAGTGCTAAGTAATAAGTAAATGCTACTACTTTTATATACCTAAAACTATAGTAATAAAGCTATAGTAGAAGAGTAGCATAATATATAAAATATATAAGTAATTCTTAGAGTTAGCCTTAGTAAAGTTAGAGTTATTAAAGTTACTTTTAACTTTATACTAGTCTAGATAGTACTACTTACTCTATTATATATTAGTTAAAGTATAGTCTAGACCTAATTAGAGCTCTTATCTTAGAGTTATAAAAGAAGCTATATCTAAAGAAACTAGTTAGCTTTCTTAGATCTTAGCTACTAGAGGCGCTAGTAGTAGTAACACTAGTACTACTATTTTACGTATTAAGAGAACTAGCTAAAGTAAATAGCACTAGAGCTATAAGCTAGATAAGAATAATATAGAACTTTATAATAAAAGATATAAATATAGTCTAGAACTAATAAGTTTTTAAAAAAGGTAGGTATAAAAGTTATAAAGTAAAGAATTTAGAGTAGATTAGAATAAAAGTAAGTTATATTAGAGTATAAGTAAGGCCTTAGATAAAAGCTATATTATAATTATAAAAAATTATAATATAACTCTAGTCTAGATATAGTTTAGAGTTATTATAACTCTATATATAGACGTAGTAGAAATTATATAGATAAAATTTTTATATAGTCTAAAAACTTTATATATATAAACCTATCTCTACGTATTATTTATTAGGCCTATAACCTTAGCGTAGAAGTATTTTCTATAATACTATACTACTTTTCTAACTAATATAATAGAAGTAAGTTTAGAGGTATATAATAGTCTTAGGCTTTACCTAAGCCTAAGCTAGAATAAAAAAGATATAGGTAAGATCTAGACTTACTATATAAACCTCTAGATTCTATATATAGCTTCTTAAGTTCTAAGCCTTATAATATTCTATTAACACTTAGTATATTCTAACTCTAAGGCTAGTCTATAACACTAGCTAAAAAGCTTTTAAAAGTAAAAGCTAGTTTTAGTATAAGTTTAAAGACTCTAACTTTATACTATAAAAACTATAGTTACTTTTTTTATTAAGACTTACTTTTTTTAACTTTACTTTAAATATTTATATTAGTTTTATAGCTTAGATTTTTAATATTTTTATTTTATATTATTTAAATTAAGTTTTTAAGTACTTTATAAACCTTAGTAAAATTTAGATCTACTTCTATACTACTAATATATACTTTTAAGATATTAGAAAAATTAAGTTTTATAAAAATAAAAATAATAAAGTAAAAGTATTTACTACTATAATTAATACTTTTATACTTTATATAATTATTCTAAAAGTATACTAAAGTAATAGTTAACTTAATAAATAAAAAAAAGCGCTAGTAATATAAAATATTAAAGTATTATAAATAATAGTAAAAATAAAAAAAAAACTAAGTACTATAAAAAAAAATATAAAGAATTATTTTTAGAAAAAAAAAACATTTTATAAATAAAGTAGATATTATTACTTATATATAGTAATAAGTAAAAAAACTAAATATAATTACTATATAGTTTAATACTACTATAGTAGTTAGAAAAATAGTTATTTAAGTTTAGAAGTATTATAAATAGCTATTAAAAATAGTAATTATAGCTTTACTATTATAAATAAATAAGTTATATATTATAGATTTAGCGTTATTAGGCTAGCTAACTTATTAAAATTATTAAGTTTAGTAGTATTATTAGTAATTAAATAAAATAAAATTTTATCTCTATAAAGTGTAACATAAACTAGAGCTTAAGGCCGCTAATTAACTTTTTATTATCCTGCCCTGCTCTTATCTCTATCAGCTCCTACGTCGCATTCACATGATTCCGTGCAATCAGACTCTCACGCTGCCTTGTACGCCCGTCGCCCCGAATGCAAACGCAGACAGGTAGCAGGAGCGACTCGCGAGAGCACGCGACCCGTGCAAGACTGCTCAGGACAACAGTAAGATAGGCTCCAACCTCTTGTTGTTTGCAAAAAGGCATATTCATATTTGTCACTCCACTCCACTCAGGTATAAGGCACGACACGCTGCTGCGACTCGATCCGGCTTTCCCTTGACAGCGCTCAAGCTCTCTATGTCGTCGCTACGTGGGTCGCGTTAGCGATGACCCGGATATCGAGATTTTGTTGAGAACTATTATACGAAGACCTTCCAATGAGGCTTTGTATCCGCTACTCTTCACGCTGGCTCGTGTGAGCCAGAACAGAAGTAAAAGCTCATACCGCCAGCCCAGTAATCGATCGACAAGAGACCTGGATATATAAGCTCTATTCTATCCAGTCATGATTGTGAGAACTACGATTACAGCCACACGATTCTAATTATACAACAGTCGCGGGGTAAAGTGCTGGTGGTGTGCACGTAGGCAGACTAGGCTGTGACTAGTGTTTCTCAGCCTTGCTTGCTGATGTCCTTTGCGACAGTATACCATTTCCCTGTCTTCATGCTTTACAAATTTCTATCACACACCTTACTGTTTTCGCTTCTGGGGAACGTTCAATCTAATCTGGCAGCAAAGCTGTCACTATACTTCCATACTATCTCGAAGTTTTGCACTACCTACATCTCAGCCTTGCACGCTCAGTGTACCAACAACAATGGCCGATGCGGTCTTATGTGTAGAGCAAGCCGAAAACAGTTCATCAAAAAAGCAAGCCGTGTACGAAAAGCATGTTCTTTGTCCAAATACAAGAACCATACGCGTTCTCGACGTGCGACCGATCCCCCAAGATGCCACCAAGGACACACCAGTCGAATGCACTCTACGCATCATCGATCTCGACTTTGATCCCGCGTTCACAGCATTATCATACGTATGGGGCGACTCAACTCCCACGCGCAGCATTGTATGCGACGGCATTGTGTTTGGTGTAGGCGAGAATTGTCATTCAGCCTTGTGGCACCTCAGTAAGAAGCTGCAAGGTCTCGTCATCTGGGTAGACGCGATTTGCATTGACCAAGAAGACGTGAGAAAGGAAAAAGCGTGGCAACTTCCTCTTATGGGCGATATCTACTCAAAGGCTGAGCAAGTGTATGTCTGGTTGGGGACGGGTGATGAGAAATCCGACCGCGTCATGAAATATCTGGCGAAGGGCGGTCTTCGTAGATATGTGAGAATCGTGCCGAATGGACCAACGCAGTATCGACCTTTTGTTGCAGCGCTGCGTCTTGGGCTCTCCTCTTGGAGTCTCACGCACCACCCGGAACCGTTTTGGGGTGAGTACTCACCCGTCTACCAAGTGTATTAGGCTAACGTAGCCAGGGAACAATAAGCCTTTACTGGCTAGGTTTACCAGTCGGGTGCAATACGTCTCAGGAATGGATCTCGTCTACGTTTTCGACCGGCCGTGGAAGAACCGACTGTGGACTTATCAAGAGATCCTGCTGGCCTCCCACCCAGTGATTGTGTGTGGAACTGAACACGTGCGGTGGTCTGACTTCGAGTGGACACTGCTCTCCCTAAGGACTTCATTCAGATACTTTCCGAGAGCCGCTATTGCTTGGGAGGCAATCGTTTTTGACAGAGGAAACCTACAATCGATTAATCAACCAGCGGAACGTAGCGTGCTTCATACTCTTCACGAGCATGAGACTATCGTTAAGAGGATTCTCTCGACGCGAAGATGGTTGCTGAGTACATTTTCTGGTCTATTGCTGACCTACACAACGACGTCTCTCTTAGTCGGTGTTGTGTCCATCTGCGCTCGAAATTATCCTCGGTGGGGAGTACGTTTTCAACTTGGGGGCAAGACTGAGAATGCGTTCATGTTCATCGGTTGTTTTGGAACGGTGTATTGTCTTATGTTCTTCTGGTTCGCTGTGCGTCCCACTTATCAAACCTATCGAGGCGACATCAAGGAGACTGCGTCCGACGACTTGGTGGGCGCGCTGTACCAGAGAGCAGCTACCGATCCAAGAGACATGGCATACGGTATCTGGGCTATCTTACGCAAACGTGGAGCAAGCAATCTTTCTGCGCCGAAATATGACGTCGCGAAGGAACGACAGATCCCTCTGCTCTATCGACAGCTCACTATTCATCTGATCCAAGCCACTCGCAATTTGAGATTCCTGCACATCGCCGCTGCGCGACGGCTACCAGGTACCCCATCGTGGATCCCTGATTGGTCTACCTTCAATAGCAACACCTGGCGGGAATTGCCAGGATTCCCAGGGACCGATCTTCAGGGAATAGCTACTTCACCAGAGTCAGAGGACAGACTCAGTAAGCATCGTGCTCGTCAACTGATATCCCTAGACTCTACTCAGAGCGTCTTGAAGGTGCTTGCTAGGGAAACTGGTGTCGTTTGCGGTTGTGTTTCCTTCTCTCTGATAACGGTAACAGCATTGGAGACGGATGAAAGACATGCCCATATGCAGAATCTACGAAGCATACTCCAATGGGCAGATTGGGCGAAAGCTATTGGCTGCAAGATCTACGCCATCTTCTATACGCAGCCATTCAACGCTCTTGCGCCAATTAGCGCCGGGGCTCCATGGCCAAGCCCGAGAGATCGAACCAGCTGGGCAAAGATTCTTTCCGGGTCGAAAAGAGACAGCCTGGAAGCATACCTCAGTCTCTGGATGGACGGCACTAAAGTTCCTAGATGGTTTCGTAAGTTTATGTCAACTCAGATCTGCTTGTGCAACTTGATTGCTGAGCTTAAGCGAAAAATTTGCTACGTCAGCATATCTGCGATACCTGGAGCGTTTTGCCTGTTGGTTTGCTCAGATGAGACTAAAGTCGATGATCGAGCCTTGCTGGTATGTGGATTACCGGGCTGGATAGTAGTGCGCAAGCGCGATGGGCCGAATAATGCGGTCGAGATCATCAGCCCTACTTCTCTTCAAGGTCCCGCTACGGTTGACAAGCCTGTAAATATGAACAATGGCGGCGATGTTGCACTCGACAACCTGTTTTTCGAGTATCATGTTCATTAAGGGAGAAGCAGCTTCTGGTCTGACGAAGACGCTCTACTTAAGTAAGCTGGCTTTAAAGACACCGTAGATGCTATATCACTGCTCGCCATGCATGCGCTATGTTGGTTTCCTTCCGGGTGTCAAGTTAGACAAACGAAGCATTGCGACGTTGTCGTGAAAGCGCTTGGCCCCGCGACTATTGTAAAATTAGAACCGCATGGCCGCGCTGACAGTCCTTTCGCAATAGACGAAAGTGAAGATTCGCTAAAAGGGGTTGTTTGTATGGGTATCACATTCTCCCTACATACGAAAACATACATGCTATTTCTATATTTCCCTAAAAGACCCGTCAACAGGTTTCCTACTAACCCCAGTATACTGCTGCTGCGGTTGTTGTTGTTGTTGCTGTTCCGCGCCCGGTGTGAAAGCGCGATATGGCTGCTGCTGCTGCCCCACACTTCCAGCCACCGGCGTATACGACCTCTGCCCTGGGTATGCTGGCGCCGCATTTGTGAAAGAGCCATGGTTTGTTGACTCTGAGGCTGCGTAGCCGGGTTGCAACGCTGCGGGTGCTGGTGGGGGCGTGTAGGTACCGTACGACGGGGAGGGGTCGTTGTTGTAGGCGTAGGGGTTCGCGGCAGGTGGTGAGGGGGATTGGTGGCGGTGGTCGGGTTCGTCGTAGTAGTCGCGCTGGTCGTAGGTTTGTGGTTGATTGTAGGAAGGTTGTTGGTTATAGGAAGGTTGTTGGTTGTAGGGAGGTTGCTGGTTGTATTGACTGAGCTGGTCGTGGGAGTCGTAGGCTTGGGGCGCGCCTGGCGAGCGGCGGCCGTAGGGTTGTTGCTGCTGCTGCGGCTGCTGTGGTGCGTATCCTTCGTTTGCGCTGTAGACTGGTGATAGGTTATGCGCTGGCGAACCTCTGCGGTAGTCGTCCTGCTGCGCGTATGGTCGGCCGTATGCACCCTGGCCGTTCAACGGGGCTCCTTCGCTGACGAATGAATCGTTTTGATAGCCGCTTTGAGGGTAGCCCTGACCGTAGTTGTCCATTGGCGATACCGGGGACCGGCCCGGGCCAGGCGATCGTCTTTGTGTGGGCACGGCTGCCGCTGCTACGCCTGCCATTGATCCACTGATTGGACTGCCGTTGCGGTCTAGCCTGTCCATCTCCATGTCGCCTTGTTTCTGGGGCATGGGTTGTTCCTCGACTTGGACGTGGACGTCGCGCCCGTCTTTCCACGTGGGCATTGCGGGAAGCGAATCTTCGTTGACGACGGCTCTTGTCGAATCGAAAGTCGCGAACTGCGGTCTCTCGGGCTGCGCGGCTGGCGCGAAGGTGGGCATGGCGTTGGAGCGATACTGCTGGTTCACCGGGCGGGTGTCGATGGGCGGAGGCGGCGGCGCAGCGGCATGCGCCTGGGCGTAGGGGTTCTGGTTGTAGGGGTTCATGGGCGGAGGAGGCGCTCCATATGGCGTGGGATACGGGGCGGCGGGATCGCTCTTGACGCGTTTGTGGCCTCTTCCACCACTGCCGCTGCAGCAACACGTGCAGCATCTAAAGCAGCAGCACGCGCACTCGGCGCCGCAGCATATGCATCGCGCTATGCAGGTAACCACGGATATGACGATGAGGGCGCCAATGATGATTACGACGATAACCGGCCATCTGTTCTCTGTGAGCAAAGGGGAAGCAGCCCGAGGCCTGGCGATTCAACGCACTTGCAGTAGGCCTTGGCCATGCAGTTGTCCCATGAACTGAGCGTGTTCTTGGCCTCATCCAGCGGATTCTGGCGCGCAAACAGCGAGTGGACGAGTAGCGACGGCATGGCGATATCGAGTGTTCAAGTCTTCCGTCCAGCGGGTTTAAGGGAGTCGTTCGCGGTACAGAGGCCGGCCGGGGTATATGGCTATGGATGGGGATATAACGATCGACGGGACAGGACGTGCCTCATGTCGCTGCAGGAGTCCACGGCATCAAGGAGGAAGTATAAGGCGAGGAGTGAGTGTCGCGGTCATGTGGTGGTGCATCGCTTGCTTTGACGTCCCCTGGAATGACGCTGGGTGCCAAAGGCGAAACGGCCGTGAAGCTTGGAAGGGGCGGGACATGGCCAAGCACCCATGCCGACGCGGTCGCCGTGGCTGAGTTAGCCGCTAATCCGCGTTTCGCATCAACACAGCGCTTCTTCCCCGCAAAGCCTATCGTGGCGCTATCGTATTTAGACCCGAGTGCAAGATTGTGTCCTCGCTTTTCGATCGCGCGCAGTAGCTTTTCCATGGTTGGCAATAATAAGGCGCGGAGTGGAGTTGACAGCGGGGAGGGAGTACGCAATGCTGGTGACGCCTCGCGGCAGGCCATCAACAAGAGAGCGCCGAACGTCAACAAACCCGACATCGTCGCATGCCATTCCGGTTACATGGCACGATCGTCTTCCCCAAAGCTTGTAGGGTACTACGCGTTCAACAGGTACCATCCGGCAAGAACGGCAGAGAGCGTGCACTTCCATCCGATATCCGACATTGACATATGTAGAGCACGTCGTCTCCCAAGGTGCCATGTCGTTCCACTTACTTCACATCAATGATGCCATACACTCACAAACCCCGATCCTGGATTGCTGTCTGGTGTCTCGTGGGTTTGTTGAGTGGGTGGTATGATGTGCTCTACGTCTGCCTGCGCCCTCACAGCTTGCCCGGTGGCAGATGGCATGCGCCTTTGTTCAGGCCCATGGAACAATGGGCCGCTTTTGACAACCTATACGGGGCGCAAGCATGTATACAAGGCGACACTGTCTTATCGACCAAGACCAGCATCAGCTGCTTCGAGGTGAACCTGCACCTAGCCTACTTGTGCCAACTTGCTCGGCCGGGCGCACTGCGTTCGACATTGGAAGGCAGGTGCGTCACCGGTCGGTTCGCTCCGCAGATAGCTTTATGTGGTCTCCTCGCTTTTGTCGTACAAACGGTAAAGCAGATGTTCTACAGTAGGTTCAGTATCCCTCGGTAGGTGTTTGCGAAGACATACTGAGCGTCAATGTAGTTGGGGTGCAGTTCAATTCCAAGGCCTTCAAAGAACATACCTCTTCCAGTCTCATTTGGCTTGTGGTTAGGTACGCCGGCGTCGCACCGTATAATATGAAGCCTACATTGACATCCAACCTAGTTACGCGTCCCTTACCATCTCGGCGTGTGCAGCAACATCCTTCTTGAAAGAAATACACGCTGGCTTGTTGGACGAACACGTGACCCAACCACCTCCAGCATCTACCACGGAGAAGCCGCCGACACAGGATCCATGATAGGCATGCAAGATATCTTGTTTACCCACCGACCTCTCCACAGTAGTCTTGGACGGTGCTGGCCGCGTCCACAGAACCAAAGTTCCCAGGTGCCAAGGGCTGCCCCTCCCCCACCACCCAGCGGCAGCTTCCCCTTCCAGCCAGCTTCCAGCCGCGGGCCTGCCACACTCATCTACGTCACCGATCACGCACTACGCGGTTGCTACAACGCCCAGGCCTACATAACCAGCCATGTCTTCAACCCCCTCTATTGCCGAACTGCAAGCCTATTCTGAAGAAGTACAAGCCCTTTACAATAAACTTCCCAACCTCCGCGACCTGCCCGACAACAAAGTCAACGAGACAGCCGCACTCGAACAGGACGTCAAGAACCTCGACTTGAAAGAACAGTCTCTTGAAGACAAAGTAGACGCCTACGTCAAAGGGTTCCTTTATATCGGCGGACCGAAACCTCGACGACAGAAACAACAAGTCACCACATCGACCTAAACAAACATGCCGGACCACCCAATTGAGCAGGGCGCCGCTGGTAGTACGTGACAATCTTCTCTTCCCACTCACCACACCACCCAGCCTACTCAAGCCATGACTGACGCGTCATCTCCACAGGCCTCACCGACAAGATCGCAAAGGAGTCCTCCGACTCGACCGCATCCTCGCACGACAACCACGCCGAGGGCGGAAACCTACTCGCTTCAGCTCACAACTCCAAGGTATGCTATTCGTGTGCCGTTGTTATACATCTGGGCCGGAACGGAAGCTAATGTAGTTATAGGGCCCAGCCATTCCGGACAACATGCCCAAGGCGGAGAGCAAGGAGGACCTCAAGAAGAGGGCTGAGGAGCTGAACAAATAGAGTGGTTGAGGAACACGCGTGTGCGATGGATATACAAATCATGTTCTAGGAAACAGTGAAAAGCAGCTTATAGCATGCGGAACATACCTTCAATTTTAGCACACGCTCTCGTCGCTCTGGTGTTGCATCTGCTTTCGTTCTTTTTCTTCGTGGTGCGTATTGGTATGCCTACGCCTGCGTACAGGGAGTCGCACCTTACCTTCCGTGAACGTTCAGTGCTGTGTTTGATACTGCGATCTGTGCCGGCTGCGGTTTGGGGGTCAAGTCATGCCGAACCACGTGCTTGCCAATATAGTGCCTATGACGTCACCCCGTCTGGCTAATGTGATGAATTCGAAGACCGGACGACCCCGATCTTTTGCCCAAATGTTGTATCTTCGTCTCAACTCATCTATTCTGGATCGCATCGTTCTCGTTCGCAGCTTTGCATTATCAATGGTGGTTAACGTCTCAGATAGGGAGTGGGTCCCGAGGTCGCGGCTGAGATGCGCAGCCATACTCAGCCTGGTGCGCAGCATCTAGGCAGCTCTACAAGCTGCGCGCTGACATCGCAGCCTCCTTTTGTCTTTTCATTCTTCACGTCCTCACTCACATTAGACGCCACTCTATATCTTCCTAATCCTCCGACTGTGCGACTCTGAGTTGAGCTACATCGCGACCCCAATCACACCCCTGTTCACATTACCGTAATGTTCATCTCTTGATCACGCTGTAGTTCTGTCGCTGTGGGACAACAGCTATGTCCAAAGCTCTGGCTAGAGCTGGGTCGCTCAGTCCAGAAATCCGTCTCGCTCAAGCTGTTTCCGAATTCGAAGCCGAATTGTCAAGCGAACAGAAGTCCGCGTTTCGCACTCTGAAGTCGCAAACGCTTTTGGCGACACCCACACCAAGTGATGTCATGCGACTGACGGCTGAAGTGGACCGTCGCATATCGAAGAAGTTCAGCAGTCGATGCCTTGGGCCGCGCTTCACAAACTTCCTCCAAGCTGTTCAGCAATTTGCTGCACTTGGGGATATAATGGTTGGAGGCTCACAAAATCTGATAGCATGTGGTGTGTGGTCTTTGGTGCGCATGTCGTTGCTGGTCCGTAACCGCTGTTATCATCGCATCCACATCATTCACTGACAGTATGCAGTCGTTTGTGAGCGTATCGAACCACGTAGAAACACTATCGTCAATCTTCATGGACATTGGTCGTTCTTGTCCACGCCATCAAGAGATTGCTGTAATCTATCCGCTCTCGACAAGGTTGCAGGCCTATACCCTGGAGTACTTCATCGTGGTAGTTGGTTTATGTCGTTATCTGTTCAGGTTCGGGCAGAAGTCAACGCTCCAGCAATTCACGTCGTCCTTGAGTGATGGACATGTGAAAGCGTTTCAGTCTGATCTCGGAAAATGGGCACATGCGATTGAGAAAGAGATGCATGTGGGTGAAGCTCAAGAAAGCTCTAGTTTTAGAGCTTTATCTCGATCAATGTTGAATTCCGCATCTTACCAACAGAAACTTGCTGCGAAGAAGCGAGTTCTCGACTTCTGTTCCATGTACGACCACGAAACGACATGGAAGCAGATAAGAAAGGTCGGAAATACATCGCTCTATACACATTTCCACGAGTACAAAGAGTGGAGGGACCACTCGCATCCTTGCACCCTAGTACTTACTGGTAAGCTAGGATCTGGAAAATCTGTATTGCTAGCCAACATCGTGGACGATCTCAGCCTCTCTACGGAAAAGGATCGATGCTTGGTAGCATACTTCTTCTGCAGGCATGATCTACCAGAAAGTCTGCAAGCACGCACCATTCTTGGCTCGCTGGGGCGGCAAATGCTGCGGAGCGTTTCTGAATTCGGCACACTTTCAGAAGTATGCGAGTATGAGCACGCTACCGGAAACGTTGACAAATTACTGGAAATTATCATTCGGAGCTATCCTCCGGGTCACAAAACCTTTTTCGTCATAGATGGACTAGATGAATGCCCTGACGAGGAAACAGCAACGCTGGCACAAGCAATCAGGAATATCCAAGCAAAGCTAAAGGTCTTTGTTTGTGTCTCTTTTCGGGTAGAGCCAAGAAGAGGTCAGTGATATCCCTGAACGAGCTGTATGCGAGATGACTACTGACCTAGTAAACTCGACTTTAGGTCCGCACCCGATTACACGTCGCCTCCTGGATGCTCGTATCGTTTCAATACCGGAGAGCAACCCGGATATCGAGAGCTTCATCGAAGCAGAACTTTATCGTTGTCTGGACCAGGATCTTTTGAACATCGGAGATTCTACCCTAATATTGGACATTCAAGACACGCTACTTCAGGGCTCCCAAGGGATGTTCCTCTGGGCAGCTCTTCAGATCCAGTCTTTATGTAGTATGAAGACAGATCACACTATCCGCGAAGCCTTGGGAGACCTGCCGAAAGACCTGGCCCAAACGTTTGCCCGCATCTTGCACAAGTCAGGAATTTCAGATCCATGCCTTCAGGCAAAGACTCTGGAGATCGTTTTGGCAGCTCACCGACCCCTGACGACCAGTGAGTTGAGAGAAGCCTTAAGCGTTGATCCAGGACATGCAGTTTGGGACCCATCTAAGATGTTAAACGATGTTCAATCAGCATTAACCTGCTGCGGATGTCTTCTTACTGTTGATGAGGAAGAATCAACCGTCCGAGTGATACATCACAGTGTCAAGCAGTACATCATCCACAATCTTGACGACGTGAGACACATAGGTTTCTCATTAGAAGACGCCCAAATAGTGTTAGCAGACATTGTTGTAACGTATCTTGGGTATAGCCATTTCGAAACACGGATATCGAAAACTAAGCTCAGTCCCATGATGGCAAGCTCAGCGCCGGCTAGCATCCTGCAAAGCACTATGGGTAATGCCAGCACTACTCGACAGCTTGCGAAGAAACTTCTCGGGTCTAGAAAGCAGCCTAAGTTCGATCTCAGCAAGACCCTTGCAGAACTGCGTGGTTCAATGAACTCAAATCCAGAGCACGAATTCACGTTCTATGGCTATGCGCAAACATGTTGGCAACATCACATATGGTATGTTTCGAGAGACCACCGCCACGTTGAAAAGCTATGCGCTAGCTTGATTCAATCTCGAAACGCAGAACTGAATGAGCTGGATGGGAGCTTTGGGATGCATTGCCGTTGGGCTGCCAAGCATGGGAATATGAAAGTGCTTGAACTGCTGTTTCACAATAGCACTGGGGACATGAAGACGCAGTACTCTATACCCACACCACTAATGTGGGCGATAGAGTATCGAGAACAAGACACTGTTGATGCGCTAGTCAAGGTTGGCGTCGACGTTAATCATGGAGCCGCAACTGGAGCGCGACCAACGCCACTTATCCAAGCGGTGAGAAAAGAAGGAAAGGAAATCGTGAAGATGCTTCTGAGCTCTGACAAGCTCAAAGTCAACGCGCAGGACAAGACCGGGTGTACAGCTTTAATGATGGCCGTGACGAATGAAAACTTGGACATCGTTGAACTACTGCTCAGCGACGAGAGGACTGAAGTCAACGGGGAACCCACTGGAGATTGGACGCCCCTAATGGAAGCAGTAGCGGCAGGCTTCACGAGCATAGTCAAGCTACTGATTGGCGTTGATAGGGTCGACGTTAACATGAAGACCGAGCATGGAATGTCGGCACTGATGTTTGCGGCAGTGAAGGGGCTTGAAGACGTTGTCGAAGTGTTGCTCACTAGTGACAAGATTGATATCTCGGCGACAACTAAGTTTGGGGACACAGCGATGATGCTTGCGTCAAAGAAGGGACACGAAGATGTGGTTGAGCTACTGCGATCACGTTGGATTCATACTGACTCAGTCGTTCCTCTCGTCCGGGTACGGAGCTTTTGAGGGTTGAACGGGCCTTACAATAGTCTTTCACGAGAGAAAGTTGAAGCCGCTCTATACTCATTCAAGCCTTTGGTTCAACTCTACTCCATTCGGTAGATCACGAACTCGTGAGCTAATAGCAGCAGCAAGTAGATTTATGTCGCATGTTGCTGAATACATTTGATCAAATCCTAACAGACGGGTAGTCTCGAGTTTGACGTAGACTCCTAGCTTAGCCGTAATGTTAATAATACGTTTGTAGAATGCATGCAACACGGATGGTATTTACCTCCATCGGCAGCAAAAGTCAAAAGCAGCGGCTTACGCAGCTTGCAACAAGCAGACGTTTCCACGGCTATGGAACACTCTTCAACATTCACGGTCACCACATACGTGAACTCAGCGCGTCTATAAAATACTACCAGTCTTGATACGTCAATCCCCTCGCAAACATTTGTGCTCTGTATCCACGCGCAGCTGTGAAGTCGCGTTCGAAGATGAGTCAACCGTCTTTGTTTCGAATGTGTTCCAAGGTTCATAGACGATGCTGGTGGTGTCTATCTTCTCCTTCCCTTGAGACCTTGGCTAGGCCCTATGTCTCTTCCGGAGTCGTTTGTGATGTCGAAGCTAGTTAATCGAAGCTTGGATAGTCTGTTTCTAGCAAATGACCTACTTACCAGTTCAGGATATGGCAGTCTGCTATGCTAGCTGTGACGACTTCGTGCGATACCCGGGTAGTATACCTAGGTACTATCAAAACCACGGACTTGACGACCAAGAGTTTAGCGTCAAACTTGCACGAACATATCCTTTGCACATTCGATGTCGCGTGCCAAGTCGCGTTGCGAGGCCCAGCTGATTGCCTAACTACCTTCTACAAGGAATAAACTCAAAAGGGGCTCTACCGCCTACATTAGTACAATAATGAAATTTGTGTGAGACTCTAGGGCAATGTAGACTCCCGGCAGGTATATGTTCAGTGGTTTCCTAGCCCGGCATACGTCAAAGGTGGTTGGAATGTAAACCGCACTTGCCGCATACATACTATTATCTGTTAACAAGTAAAGACTTCTAAAGACAACGTATACTTCTGCTACAAGTAATTTTCGAACAGGGACTTAGAACTACTTGTATTAATCAATAGTCTAAATACGGGCCAAGCAAGCAAGCAAGGTATCTAAGAAGTATGTGATATATTGCTGCATACATGCTATTAAATGTTAAGAAGTGAGCAGTTCCTAAGGTTATGTAGGCGTCTGCCTATATAGTTTTTTTGATAACGTTTTTATCGGATGCGACACAAAGTGTAGCTACGCTAGTAAGACATGCCGTGCGATCGAGACTGTATGAGATGTATGGGCTCTCTTGCTACCGACTGAGCTCGATTCAACTAGGTATCGGCGAGTTGACCTCTTGCTCGTCAGTGGCTTCGACTGTCTGCAGATTGGGTATCCTGAAGAGTATCAGATCCTGGGCCGTTGGCTTTCCAATTTTGATGCTCGAAAGCATCTTTCTAATTTTCAAATCCATCTTTCGGTACATCTTCATTTCGTGCTTGAGCTCATGCCTGTGACGGCAACGCAGAGGTATAACCTTCAGTGGAAGACCCGGTCGGGCGCTTAGCGCTAGTCGTGTGATGTCCTTCACACGGTCCCATTCATACACCATGTAACCCACCATGTCGCCATCATCGTCGTCGTCGGGAAACAACACACGTATGCTGATTTCGCAGGTCCTTTTCCGTTCCATTCTTCTCAAAGTGTGCCCTACGAATGGATGCAGTTCCTCGGCTGTGCATTCTCTTTGAATGTGGACCTTACTATCATCGCCCAGGCTAGGGTTCTAAAGCAGTAGCGGCAGGATGATTTCGTTGTACCAGGATGCGAGGACGAGACTGATGAGTTTGGTTCCGTTGTCGTCCCCCGGTTTCTGGGGTTGGGCTAACAATGTACAGCGTTGTCTCCTAGCCTCGTGGAATATGTCTGATATTAAGGTAAACATAGCCTCCCTTGCGACAGACCTGGGTACTGGGCCGATTGTAACTTTAGGGGACTTCTGCATATTCCTCGTCCTCAAGTGTTGTTGAGCCTCGTCGAGAATCGTCTTGTTCACTTGAAGTAGGGCGGTCGGCATTCGAAGTTCCGCCCAGGTGCCAATACCTGGCGTGGGGAATACATGTTTGAAAACACGCTCGGGGAAGTAGTCGTAGATGTAACAGCGCAGTTCGGTTGGTAAGGCCATCAACAGAGACTTATCTGTATTCTGCATGGTGGATGCGGCCATTTGTGGGCATCGAGGGTAGAGTCGTTCTTCGAGCGGCGTTGTTTCTTATGTGTAGTGTCGCTGGTGTTGAAGGCGGTGGTGAGGACGGAGATGAGGACGAGGACGAGAACGCTGTTTTATACTCATTGAAAATTTGCTGTTGCATTCATGTGGCTGACCCATTGGAAATGCTCGATACCACAATTACGAGTTTGTTGCTATGATCCGTGGTTGGCCGATGTTGTTCGCGGGCGAAGCAGCACCAATCCATGGATCAGGATTACCATCGACTTGACTGCGATCACGCAGAGCGGGACGAACCAGTTACATAGTGCGCGAAGTCAATAAGCTACGCGATCAGACATACGAGAGAGTTCACAGGTACCTGGGTAGGCTACAATGGGCGGCTTGTTTGAAGACAAGGTGCCCAGGTGAACTTTCGAGGTGGGCTTATGATGGTGTGACCTGTGATTCCGAAGTTCCGAACCTTCGGGAGATTGGCAGCCAATCAGCACGTGCTTTATAATCGTGTCAAATTGCCCCGGAAATCGCCGCGGATGACATAGGCTTCGGCGAATTTAGTGACAATGCACCAGCCGTACCTTGCCATCTATTCACTCAACACGCGCGCCTTACCAAGTCCACGCACAGCACTCCTTGGACCTCTCGCCCTTTGACTATGTCGCTGCCTCGAACCACCACTGCCTTTGCGCGCTCCAGCTCGACATTCCTACGATTCGCCGCCCCCTCGGCTACTCCCCGCAGATGCCCGCAATGCGCGCGCACTTTCGCCTCGTCGATACCGTATCGTCAGTCAGCTAAGCGCCAGATGCAGACGGCGACTGCATATCATCCTTCGTCGCTATACCCTCAGCCGCCACCAAGGAATGCTGGCGTACCCGACACATCGATAGCTGGTGGAGCAGCCGAGGCAAACAATGCGAAAACCCCACAACTGCCACCGCAAGAACACATCCCAGCGACACCTTCCGAGCAACCGAACGTGAGCATACCCGAAGGCGAAGCACAGAAGCCACAGCAGGCAGCCGGTGCCAGCAAGCCGTTACGGCCGCGTCGCTACAACTTCGGGCCACGGAAGGCCACCATCAAGCTATCACAGTCGGCAGTATCTCACCTCCGCGAACTCCTTGAGTTACCAGAGCCCAAGCTTATCCGGATTGGCACAAAGGCAAAGGGCTGCTCGGGGTTAGCATATCACTTGGAGTACGTGGACAAGCCAAGCCCGCTGGATGAGCAGGTCGAGCAGGATGGCGTCAAGGTCCTGATCGACAACAAGGCGCTGTTGAACATCATTGGAAGCGAGATGGACTGGCTGGAAGACAAGCTGAACGAGCGCTTTATCTTCAAGAACCCCAACATCAGTAAGTACCGACACAATGCACTACGAGAAACCAAGACTAACATCTAGCAGCGGAGCAGTGCGGTTGCGGCGAGTCCTTCAGCGTATCATGATACCCTTATGATTCAATCACTATACCTTATAGAAGCATTACCGGCGTTGCATCTTCGGCGTTACACATACATATGACATAATTCGAATATCATTACCACCACCGGTAGCACGATTGCTATTTGGCTTCTCCACGTACCTGCAATACACTTGCGACACTATCATTGCAGGTTCAATAACAACGCTGTCTGGAGACCATCAGACCTGCACGAGTCGGCAGCATGCTTGCATCACTGGGTGCCAGTGGCATCCTTCATTCGCTACTGACACTACATCTACATCTTCCCTGGCTCGTAATCGAAGACTTTGACGCCATTCGCCACCTCTCCAGCCAACTTCACAAACTCCTGATGGGCAGGGTCTTTGTATACATAGTAGTCGCGGTCCTCTTCATTCTCAAACTCCACTACGAAACCATGGGTTGAGTTACCCTGCGCATGTCAGCAGGTGCAAGGGTACTTCGGGATATGGCATACGCTGTGGCCTTCGGGGCTGTTGTTCTTGCCCCCTGAGAAGGACTTGATGTAAGGCTTCTGGGAAGTTGGATGAATGCACTGCTCTTTGAGTCCGAGCATGCGGCTACAAGCCTATGATGTATCAGTATATGTGAATGTATGTTTAGATGAATATAGAGGTACTTCTGAGATATGCTCTGGGGAAGCCGTGGATTTCCACTCGAATAGTACAATGTGAATGATCGTCATTTTGAGAACAAGTCAGTACGACCAACTGATCAGGATGCGAGGAGTGGTGATGTAGCGAATGGCTAAAGAGGGGCAGTTAACATGGCGGGATGCACTTCGGATATAATGACCTCAGCGCTGCTAAGCTCCGGGCGAGCTGCCGCGTCGCATGGTCGATAGCGCGAACATCGCGAACCGCAGGATCACCACCAGACATACCACACCATTGCGAATAATGAAGCTACGACCGTTATGACCCCATACAGATACGATCCTCCCAATCAATAGCTCACGATCACCTTAATCCCCAAGTAGCCGCCGCAGCCTCCCACATCCCACGTTATGTCGAATGCGCCAGCTCTCCCCGAGCAACTCATCTATCTCATCATACGCTTCACAGCCTCAGTACCGGACCTCCCACTTTCAATACATACCCCGCGAACAACTGCGACCCTCTCCCTCAAACAGCTCATCCGCCAACACCTCCCGTCCGAACATGCCTCGGCGCGCCTACGCCTCATCTACGCGGGCAAAGTCCTCGCAGACACCGAGCCATTATCGAAATCCTTGAAATTACCGCCACCACCGCCTCCTCGAAACACCAAGAATAGCGATGCAGTGGGAAGCAGTAGCGGAGACGTCAGCAAGAGCAAAGGCAAACAACCCCTACGAGAAACGCCCGCGATCGAATACGGCACAACAACAGACATACCCCCCTCAGCAAAGAAATACTACATCCACTGTTCCCTCGGCGACGCGCTCTCCGCCCCCGAACTCGCCAGCGAAGCCACACTCGCCCAGAACACAGAGATAGCATTGAAGTCGCATTATAGTACATCTTCGTATTCTACACCGGGACGGCGCGCAAGTAGTACGACGATAGACCACAATGCACGGAGACGTAGCTCGACGGCTACAACGAATACGGCGAATACAGTGCCTCAGGCTCAGGGATTTGATAGATTGCTGAGTTCGGGGTTTACGAGGGATGAGATTGCTTCTCTACGGGCGACGTTTACGCAGAACTTGTCTTTTACACATACCCCTGATACGATGCCCACGCCCGCACAGATTCGTGTCTTGGAAGACAGATGGCTGGACTCTTCGGCCAACGATCCCTCGGCTTCGCTTACAGGCGGCGCTGGGGCGACGGGTGGTGCTGGCACGGATGCGGGCTGGGGCGCGGGGTTTGCGGTGGAAGAAGGGGGGTTGGACGATATGTTGTATGGGTATTTGACTGGCTTCTTCTTTCCGCTGGGAAGTCTGGTGTGGGGGTTTAGGGAGGAGGGCGTTTGGACGAGGAGGAGGCAGGTTGCTGTTGTTATGGGGGTGGTGCTGAATGCTGTTTTTGGGTTTATGCGGTGGGGTGGGTAGGTCTGATAGGAGGAGGGGAGATGAGTGGTTGGTACGAGAGAATGATGAGGATGGTCTATTGATGCCGGTGCGTTGTATATCTCTGCAAGTATATACACGTCGACGTCTTGGTCGCGATCATGAGTCTTGTCGTCTGCATGACATGTTGAAGACAAATACGCTCCTTCGCCTCTCCTCATCTCTAACCCTCCCCTGCATCGCGGTATACCCCGAGCCATCCATACATCCCCCCATCAACCAAGCATGCTCGTGCTACCGACTAGCATCTCACTTCTACACGTCAGTCAACCTGAGGAACCGCGAATTTCACCGCGCCCACATACCTGTTGCCGAGCTTCCCGTCTTGCGCCACGCTGAGTAGGAGGCACACCATCAGTATTCGAGACCGAAATCCAGATCGGAGCATTCTGTGTGCCACCGCTACCAATATGCAGCGCCGAATGGATGTCTCCGCTCATACCTAGTAAGGTTGTCAGTCTTTCAGCCGTGGATATTGTACATCGGGTGCATACCATCTGTGATCCAGCCTTCATGTCCTGTGTTGGCCTCACGCGCGTTCCGGGCTTCTTGACGTTGAGCCAGTCGCATGTGCTTGAATACGGAAATGATGAGGTCGTTGATGGCGGGGATGTAGAAGGATGTGATGGAGTAGAAGATGATCATAATGACCATGAGGGCGAGGAAGACCATGAAGGCGAGTTGTGGGAACATTGCTGCGTCCATTTTGGGAATCGCGTTTGTGGGGTGTGGTGCGGGAGGGAGTGTTGTGTAGAGTTGGTGGTTTGAGAATGGCGTAAGAGAGACAGAGGTGCTTGAGCTTTGGTGTCGCGACGAGTGAGGGAAATGTTTGATATGCTGGATAGTGGTCGTAACATCTTTGACGATATGAAAGTTATCAAACTCGCCATTATTACTTGGAGATTTTGTCTGGGAACAACGACAAACATATCTAGACATTGTCTTCCGTCATTGGCTTGACGAGCACCACATAACAAAAGATTTTAACATCTACCTCAGAAGCCTACATTATCGTCACACTGGGAAAATGTTACTTTTCGAATTAATGTATACAGCAGCGCAACTTTTCAGCTTTTTCTTTGTATGCGGCGACACCTAGAACGACATCGACGTCGTCGGCAACAACATCCATATTGACATCAGCAGATTCGCATTTTCGAGTTTGTTGGACACACGAGAGAGTCAGATGTTCAGCTTTAGCTCTGGTGCTGGAGTGGTCTTAGTTTAGGAAAGTTCCTGTAGCGTGCCAGCAGCGTTTCAACGGCGTCATGCAAGCGCATGCACTACGCATGTGTGGCGCAGACGCTATTGTTTCCACTGTCTGCGCTGTCGACGTCCTGCAATGCAAATGCAACAGGGCAACCATGGTGACGAAAAAGATAAAATGGGGAGCCGGTGCAGTGGGCGGTGGTATGGAGTCGAAGGGCGCAGTGGTAATGTTTGTTTGCTGGCGGTCTATGTTCACCGCAAGTGACTGCATGTCAACAATGTCGCAATGAAAACAATCACCATAGCAAGTCGGTTGTGTGGGTATTATAGTAAGTCTGATTGAAAGCTGGGGGTATCTATGCGACAGGTCCGTGATCGATCAAGAGTGATTTCCTCTCCACGACCCTTTGGCATCCATCTCTCTCAGACTGTACAAAACAAAAGGAAAAAGTGTTCGCTCAAACTCCATGCTTGCTGTCTCGTTCATTACCGCATCCATCTTCCTTGCTCGATACCGGGGGTATAGTATAGGGTATAAACATCCACACTCTCTCGTCCGAAAAGAGACAATCGCGCTCCGTCCGTTCCTCTGCGCAGAGCACGCGGCGACGAGTTGTAAGCGTATATCGTCGTGTGGTCCTGGCAGTGAAGAAGTAACGGCCGTCGAGCGATCGTCGTTCGTCGTCGTAGTAGTAGTTGGGTAGTAGATATAGCGCCTTAGTAGTACCCGTATCTCCTCATGCGCCATCCTTCACAAGGGGAAGTAATGATCAGTACGGCGACATGTGGGAAACGGGTTCACACTAGACTCTACTAGTATGCGTTGTCCTCTTTCGGCCGCCGCCGCGTCCGCAGGTGAGGCAGCTGATGATGATGCCGAAGAGGGAGACGATGGCGTTGATGATTGCCTTAAGACCAGCAGCGATGGCGTTGACAATGGCCATGATGCAGTTTCCGATGGTGCGGAACTAGACAGAATGTTAGGAACGGTCGCTATGAGAAGGTGAGTGAGGGATACGTACGACCGACTTGATGCAAGAGACGACGGCACCCATGATAGCGGTGTTGTTCTGGTGAAGGTTTCGGTGGTGTAGTGGATGGAGGACTCGAGGTAGAGAGGCGACTGTTCGTAGGTTCGTTGGTAGATGGTATGGTTTGGGGAGAGTGTGGTATCACAACAAAGGGCTTTGAGCCCTCTCACTTATAAGCAGCCGCGAGCCAGGCGCCGGAACAACGACCGCCCTTGCACAACGGCTACGTCACGCGGCGTCCGTGCCCCCTTGTCCTCCAGATCCTTCACCTCAATCTTTGGCCTGCGTAACGAAATTTCCCGACTCAAACTCCATTCCTGCAGGTGACTGTGCTGCGTCTGCAAACAGCCAAGCTCGCAACGTCAGCGGGAAAAGTCAGGTTTGCGCCAACCAAGCCGCCCGATGCGGCAAGGATGGGCAGCGGACGCGCTCAAAGCAGTCGCGCAAAACAGGGTTGGCCCTGCGACGTCGACGTCGGGTGTGGGTCGCGCGCCACAACCTTAAAGAGCGCCGACGTCACTGCCCGTCCCTGATGCAGTAGCGATCGCAGCCTGCGCGTGGCTGGGCCCATGGGCAACGCAATGCCCGCCTCTCACGATCGCGATGCCTTTGCCATGGCAGCCCCCGAAGCAGGTAGACCGACTTTCGATAAGCCCATGCTGCTGATTTGGTGCGCCCACACTACCGCTGCTCGACGTTGTGCGACACCAGACCACCGTTATCGTGCCAACCACGCCTGCCCGCCCACCTCCTTCTCCTCACCTGTAGCCATCATCCACCCATATTTGATCACCCCAGATGCTCTTATCCGGCATGGCTCCACCGTTGCAACATTCCCAGAACTGTCGTCGTCCGTGTCCGTAAATGTGACGTAGCCATCTGTGGCGGCCCATCTAATTCTCTTCCGCATCCTTGCAAACAACAGCGGCTCCAAATCTCCACCCAACCCGTGCTGCCTTTTCTCCAGCCGCTCTCTCGCCTCGTTGATGAGGTGACGCCACAGCTCAAACACGCGTGCGTGGGTCATCCACCCATATTGACATCAGTCCGTCAGGCAATCTCAGCAAACAGGGCAACGGCACGCGGGCCACATGGGTTTTCGTCTCAACGTCTCACCACCTTTTCGCAAACCCATGTTATCATCCGTACCGCGGGAGCTAGGCTTTCCAAGCAACTGCAAGTAAAAATCGTGGTCTAGACTGCCCGGTCGCATGCTCATATCGCTTGGAGGCCATGGCATCTTTCCAAGGCATCTGCTGGAAATAGCACGGCTAACCTGGCACATCGGAATTAACACCAAAACACGATCTTGGATCGGACCCTCGATGCCCAGAACCGCAATCTTGCTTTCAATCTCCATGTCCCTCTGTCGTGGAGATTAAAGATTAAGCAGAGCGGCTGGGAGCCGACATGGCTCATGGGCGTTTCAGGATTTATTGTTTTGCACCCATGTTTGCGGTGAGAAGGTTTAGCGCTGGTTGAGGTCCCTTGGTATGGTGTGGCTGGTGACGCGCCGTCGCAATGTCTGACATCGGACTTCTGCGCACAAGGAGCGGGCCGCCGCTCGACGCTCGTGGAAAAAAGTTGGTACAAGTGGAGTCTAACCGGCCAACACCACACATCACGCATGCATGCACCAACCTCACCAAAGGTAGCATAGCCCACCATCAGCGACGCAATGTTTCATCATCATCTTTGTTCCATTATGCGCATTGCCACTTCTGCCTTCGTCTAGCTACTTTCCGGCTTTGTTCGTTATTCATACACTTCGTAAACATGCCGTATTCAACATCGTAAATCAAGCGCCGAGATGCTCTTTCTCCCGTCGCGAAGCCATGCAGATACTGCTAACGTCATGCTGCTGAGGAAAATGGAAAAGGAAATGTCGTCTGCTTGTTGCTGTGGGTATATGGGGTGTTGTCGAAGAATCATGGATATTCATTGCTGATGCTGCGTTGAAAGACCAATACAGATGTGCCGAAGCGATGTTCGATGATCGATGCGATGTTTACGGGAATTCGTTGAGCTCTTCAACTCATACAAGAAAGACCCCGAACAGGTCAAGAGCATACGCCGACGTCAGGTCACCTATCTCGTAGGTTTTCAGATTGATGTAGGCTGCAGACCTGTTCGGTTTTTTTCTTGGTTGACGTGTCTTCATATACCGTCGCATCATACTGGGTAAGCTGATCGAAAGCTGTTGCATGAGGATGTACTCGGCGTTTAGGTCTCTGCTGCTGTTGATGTCGGTGGTATGACTGCTCCGTATGATTCTGGGCTCAGTTTGCAATTTTGTTCTTCGGAACGGGAGGTATAGTAGTCTCCTCGGTGATCCTAGTATCCAGTCTGGGCCTCGAGCTCGATCGTGAGACTAATCTCATTCGACTTGTTGCTTGCTTATCCGGGGTGACGACATTGCCTGCGTCTGAGAGCGCCGAAGAAGAAAGAGCTGGAGTCATGGGCCCCTCAGGATGAATGCCAAGTGGACTTGGATACGTATCGATCGTCTCATGACTTTGCTTGGGAGTCTTCATATGAGCTTCGCTCAAAGCCCTGTGGCGTCCAGGACTCATCGAATCGCTGTACCCGTGTCTGCTCCAGTTGGGGCGATGCAGGCGAGCCGCCTTGGGTAGACTTGAGTAAGATGCTTGCGACTGGAGAGTTGCACTCCTGTGCCGTTGGGCGGGCCGGTCTGTGGGAGTATCGTGACTTTGCTCAGGCAGCAAGAGTTCGGATGTCGCATGATCGCTGTCCATCTCTCGCATGAACTCGTCATCCTCGTCCTCAACCTTGGCTATCCGCTTCACATGTCGCACTTCAAAGTACGGTGTCTTCGGCAACTCTGGCATCGAGTTAATCGACACCGCACGTGGTCGCGGAGTGTCTTGCACTGCGAAATCGATATGCGCAAAGTACTTCTCACGCATCGGGTTCCAGCTCAACGGCGCCATTTGTTCGCGGTTCCGCAAGATGGACAGGTAGCTTGAGACAGCGCCGACCAGGATCAAAACCATCACAGCCACCGTCAAGAGACCTTGGATGACGATTATGATGATGCCGATAACGGTTGTAGGGATACGAGCGATTCCAAACCGTGTATCAAAGGCTGCCGAAAGACCTGTAGTAGTAATCTTGCTAAAGCCGAGAAGATACACGGCCAAAACGTTCAGGCGCTGTCCTTCGAAGGGGCGAAGGATAGTGAAGGCGATGAAGGCAACAATCTCAACGACAAGTAGGCCGAAGACCTGGACGAAGGGCTGAGTCGATGCGCCGGCAAGGAAGCATGCTCGAACGAATTCGTAGAACAGCCAGACGACAAAGAACCACCAACGAGTCCTCCTGTAGCGAGAGGCTAGCCAACCAAACTTTGTTGTGTACCGCTCGTCATCATGGATTGATGTGGTATCCGCCGTAGCGTGTATCGTCCACCAAGGAATTGAACCGATGTAGGTCTCGTCTTCGGAGCGCGGATTTTTGCTGTTTCTGGAAATGCTGAACCATGGAATGATCTTGTGCAATCTTCGTTTGACTACGTTTAGTCGATCGGGTTCCGAGGCATACTTGCCGATCCGAAGTCTGGAGAAACAAGCGTAGGCGGCGATACTGCCTGTGCCAAAGACTATGACAAAGAAAGCGGCACAAGCGACTGCAACAGGACCAGAAAGAGCTAGGTAGGAGAACTGGAACATGGCCAGGAATGTCAGCATGTAAAATCCGATGAATATTGTCCGCAGGATGGTCGACAGAGCGAACGCAAGGTAATGGCTTCGGAAAGAGGCCAAGTGGTGCTTTTTGACAATGCGTATGCTACTCAAGCCTTCGAGGACAGCTTTCAGGGAGAGTACAGAGACAACACCGCATGCGACCAAGATCAAGAACCAGAGCAGTCCGGTCATGAAGGCGTTGCTTGCTGGGATGTGTTCCGTCGCAAGGGTGCCAGCGAATCCAGAATAGTTGCCCGGGAGTGGCAGTCCAGGCTTTACGGGCAGTCCGTAATATTTGAATCCGGTGCTCGCGTCGATGAGACGGCGCTTTGCTAGCGCAGACTGGAGATTCAGACCCTGAGGGAGAACTCCTCGTTTGTATATCTGGTGGATGTCGACCCCTCCTCCAAGATGAGGATTGCTTTCGCCCGTACCCGCGGCGCCGACATGCGATGTGTTTCCTTTGTTCGAGCCGATGAAATCGTTGATCGTGTTCTGCATTGGCTCAGAGTAGATCATACCCCCAGCCCAGGCATAGTTGCTCCAGAAGGCCACGAGGACGCTTGGCCAGTTCACCGAGAGCGCTCCGCTATAGAAGATGTGGTGCCATACCGCGAAGACCACAGACACTGACAGCGAATGGGCGTAATGCTTGCGCATCTCGACGATGTTGGATCCGTAGGCGGCTGTAGCAAACGAGGAAACGACGGCTATGAGAGTGAAGAGCCCTAACGTTGAGCCCACTGAGCTCTTCTGCTGGAATGTGAAGCCGTTGGTGATCTGGGCCGCGAAACAGCCGATCTGTCAAGCTGTTAGCACGAATACGAATAGTAAGATGTCTGAGCACCGCGTTGGCAAAGCATAGCTAGGGAGCTACATACTAGTAATAAGTTAGCAAGATATCTTGAGAGCTATTCGTGGCGGCTACTTACCCTCGTTCTGTGTGGAGTTGGAGAACAGTCGCAGGATGGCCTGGCCTTCGAAGTCGGGAATGCTCAACGCAATCTCTGGGATCCCTGCGACGTCGTCTTGATTGATCGGTATGATGCCCGCCGCCTCGATCGGAACGCCGGCTTTGACGGGGCAAGCGCTGAGTATGTTGGCGTCGCAAGGGTTGAAGGTCAGGTCGAATCGACTCTCGCCGTACGCGTAAACGCCGATATTCATCATAATGTCTTCTCTTCGGAGCCCAGTCTCGCCTTCCAGGTGAAAGATGATGGTCATGTTGTCTTTGTAGTAGGCTGCGTCGAATCGCGTAACGTTGATGGCGCTCTTGCCTAGGCAGTCGCCATAGTCGGCAGTGTAGAGAGATGGCTGTCTGTCGTCTCTGACTTGCCATTTGTCGCCATCGATGATTCCAACCACCCACGTACCGTCTTCGTCTACGTTGACGGAGCCGGCCGGAGACAATAGCAGCAGGCCAGCTGCCAACAAAGCTTGGGCGCACCGTGGTAGATACATATCGCCTTGTCGTGTGAGAACGGATCTCGAGGTCGTGTTGTCGTTTGTAAACGTATGGTTCGGGGTGTCGGTAGGCCGACCGGAGTTCGTGATTGGCCGTGATACGGGAAACGAATGTTGGGAGAGAGCGAGGATAGTCGGATCAGTATGTCGTCGGGGTGCAGATGTGGAGTGCGGCGACCAGACGCAGCATCGCAGAGGCCTAGGCAACAGCAGCGAGAGAGAGAGGTGAAGAGTGCAAACAGGGTGGTGAGTGTGAGTTGAACCATGGAAGCATGTTCTGGCGGGTGCTGGTAGGTGCAATGAAGCAGGAGCCACTAGCCACCAGGCAAGCACGTTCCGATGTAGCAAGCGCGATCTTTTTGCATTCACGGATCGCCTAATTTGGCAATCACTTCCAGGAAGCAAACTCCAGTCAATCTATCAACATTACAGTGTCGACTTGAGTACACGGTGGTAGTATAGATTCTAGAGGCAGCAGGGCCGCTGCGCTAAACTTTTTGACCTGCGTTAGTGCCGGTCTAGCGCGCTACTATGGGAGCCGTGGTGAAGGTGCCTTCATGTACGAGCATTCGGTACCAGAAGCATCTCTGAACGTGTCAACAAGACTTGAAATTGTGTCTGTGTCCAGGTCAGTACGGGGCCCAGGTCAAGGCTAAAGAGCCGAGCTTGTCGTACTCAACTTGCGGTATGAAGTATGGAGTGGTACGAGAGTAGATAATTAGACAGATTGCTCATTCCTTCACATACGACCATAGGACAATGAGAATTACGCTTCCCGTCCGCTCAGCCATATACAAGCATTGTACCGGCGGATTAGTAGTTAGGTGGGTGACCACTAGCGAATCCCCGCTGTTGTATGTTTTTGTTCTTTTTGCCCAGGTCTTGAAATGTAGGCGTGGACCTCGAAGCTATCTTTTTGATTGTTGTGGTACGCGGCATGTGCAGGGTGAGGGGTCTGCTTTGTTCCTTTTTGCCCATGCAAGTGAACATCCGTCTCTTTTTGTAACATGGAGCGGTGTTTCTTGCTTGATCAGACGTGCTGCGAGCCCAGGTATCGTGACATCTCTTGTGACCTTTTTGGTCTCATCATTTCGCTATTGGGTATCTCAGCTTGCGTGTCGACTCTCAAGTATCCCATCAAGTCAGATCCCTTCCGTCCATCTCGGGCCTTCTCTTATCTTATCACTAGTACGAGGGCACTACCTTATACAAGAGGAAATCTGAACAGGCCTGCAGCCTACATCTAGACAAAATCATCTAAAATAGATGATCTGACGTCAACGTAGGCTCCAGGGTGTTCAGGTTTTTCCTTGAACGAGGTGCCACCGCAACCCCTCAGACCATGGGGCTACCTCCATTGAACGTGCCCTTGGCCTTGACACAAAGGTCCCCACCGACACTCTCCAGCGTCGCAACAATCTCCTGCTTATGTCTCGACGCGTCGGTCTTCTTCGTCAGATCCTTCTGCGGTGACAACCATCCCAACCAGCTCTTTGTAGGTTCCGTTTCGGGTTCTGGCGGCGGCTCGGATTGGGGGAGGTCAGGTTTCGAGAAGGAGGCACGGAGGATGTAGAAGTCGAGGCTGTAGGTTGGTTTGGCGTAGATCAGGCTGAGGGAGTCTGGACGGTGGACTGGTTCTATCTCAAGTGTTAGTATGAGGCCACTCTCTGAGTTGCTGGAGACGGTATACACACCCACAATGCCATCTGGACCTCTGACCATCCTCGCCATGATCTCTTCAAAGATGGTTGCGATAGCCCCGCCATGCGCAACACCGGGCCACCCACTCATTCCTCCTCCTATCCAGACCACAGCCACCATCTCTTTTGTCTCGGCACTCCAGAATGCTCTTTGTACGCCCAAGCCTCGCGTCCCACTCATGACGCCCAATATGCCTTTCTTGCCCTCATTCTCTCTCCCGAAGTCCAGATCCAGCTCGAGCCACCCTTTGTACGCTGATATCTTCCGACTTGATCCAGGAGACGACGTTATTCCCGGTCCTGACCGGAGCGCTGTGTCGGTATGTAGGTTGTATGACTGAGAGCGCAAAGATTGCACGATTTCGAGAGCATCGATATCGCGCCGCAGAGAGTCGAGGATGATTTCGTCTTCTCTTGAGCCGGGCTCTGGGAGACCGAGAGGCGCGGCAAAGTGGCGAGCACCTAGACCAGTTGTGATGCCGAGCGCGAGTATGCTGGCGTACCAGAAGTATGACCAGCGGATACGGGATTGGAGGGGGAGGGGAACATCGCGATGCGCATGGTAGCTGGCGGAGCGGAAGTTTCGGCTGGCGGATTGGCAGGATTGTTTGAAAGGTGCGCGATTGAGAACAATGCGCGCTCGTGACATGCTGACCGTCGGCTGCAGGTAGCAATTGCTGAGAGATTTGGGAAGCTTCGATGATGGAGATATCGCGAATTGGTGGCAGGGATCACTTCACCGAGGCTGAAGGTTAGCGGCTTGGCATTGACGAACACCTGGACAGGTGGACTTCGCGTCCTGCCTCATCAACACCATCACCAAGTGCGCGCCGTCTTCGGGCTATGAACGCGACGATGCCTGCACCGCAAGCACTCTCCATATTTTCACTATTGAGGCCTTCACGCGTCTTGTCATGGTGCACAAAACCTTTCCCTCAATGATGCATTCTCCTCGTATCTCAGTCTCTGCTACCTCTCTCCAAAATATCAGGAGCTCCGCAACATGTTTCTTTGCTTCATGCATATGCTCAAAGAACACGGTGTGAGCGCGGGCGTTTGCTCACCGTCCGTTTGCTAGCTCGGTGCATATCAAACTACACAACCTTCACCTTTTGCAACCTCACTCTCTCACTCTTACACTTCACTCCAGCTTCACTTCCCATCACGCGATATCACCACCTATCCAAATCAGCCAGGGTGTATCTATACCGATCAATATGCCATCAGAAAACACCCTCAAGTTCGCCGCTATTGCGGCTTCGCTCATCATCATCCACACCGCCATCATCAAGGTACACGATCTGACTTCTAAAGCTCTCGACAACGCGCATCCGCGAGGTAAGTGATATGTGCACAATATGTATGAAGGTATGCTAAAGTAAGTAGATGTCACCACAGATATGGTGACCCCTCGAGTTCAGGGCCGCAGCCGTGATAACGGCGGTCAGATGCACGTATGTCAAGGACTGAATGCTGCCGGAGGCTCAGTGTCGGTGACATTCCCGACGTTCATCAAACCACAGGTATGCACAGATATGTTCAGATACACGCAGATATACTAACATGCAAAAGTGAAACTCTATCATTATCCAAGTATTTGGTGCACTATCACACAGGCAGAAGGAAGGCAGGGTGTACAGGGGAGGGGGGGAACCCAGATAGCAAACAAGATACCCAGACTCAAAGCACAATACATCACTCTTTGGTATATTGTGGTATTTGGTAAAGCTGTATGCACTTCGATCAGAGCACATCGCGAATAGCTGCGCTTCGCGCAGAAAATCTTGCGCGGCCAAGAGCATGCATGTCTTCGTTTATCCCGCGGCGTAGATTCTGATACCGCACATCCTCCCATGTGTTAAACCTCATGGATTCCGATCCTCAACATGGACAATGTCCAACTCCTCCGCCTTAACACCATGGAACATGCGAACCTGCTCTGGTTAGCCTCGAACCCTCCGCGTTGACACCCTCATGGGACGGACACCACATACATTCATCCCTAGCAGATCTGGCGGCGCATCTCCAAACTCGCACATCCTAGGATCAAGCCAGACTGCACTCCCACACCTACTACAGAACCTATGCAGAACCCTCTTGACACCAAAGGAATAGTCTCTCAACATGTCCTCACCGCTCTTTACTTGTAGCTGCGACCGTTCGGGGTACACGAGCAAGTAGCCGTTCCGCGTGCAGATGCTGCAGTTGCACGATACAACCTTCCACTGGGCCAGCGGCGGCGAGAGCAAGACCGAGTACTGTACGCTACCGCAGTGGCAACTCGCTGCGTACGTCTGACAATTCTGCGGGTCGAACGCCGGAAGAGGAGGTCTGGTAGGTGAGGATTCGGTCATGGTTGATGGTCTTGGTAGTGCAAAAGGTGGGGTTGGAGTGTAGCTGTTGAGTAGGGTAAGTTGATCCTCAGAGTGAAGCGCAATGCTACATATACTTTGTTTGATATAGGTACGAGAAGGAGACCGGCGCGGATTTTTGTCGTTGCAAGACGGGAGCTATCGGTGGGCGAAGAGGTAGGCTAGATGGGAAGAAGTCTCCGAATCCGCTTTCCGGCGAGTATATGTCTCCGATGCCGTTGGTGTCGTTAAACATACGGAAGGATGCTACCGACGATAGCTCAATGCGGTGGTACGAACGACCGTTATACTGCGTCAGCGTCTAACACCTTTCGCCGACTAACAACACCATCGGTTTTATAGGGGCCTCACATGGCCTACCAAAGATACCGCATAGTAGTGTAAGCTGTTGACCATGAGCTTGACACTCTCAGGTCAAGCTTTCCAGCTACACTGGGCTACCAGCATGTAGAAATAGCATCCTGGATACTTCAATCGTATCGGGAGCATCAATGAGACCTCACAGCTACTCAGTTCATGGAACCACGACTACAAGAAGCGACTACACTATCAACTAACGAAATTACAGTTACATCGTCATGACCCTTTTACAAGCTCCATCGCTCCTCGGAGTGGCCCAGCCATCCCCCGAAATCTCGTCCTACCATGCAATATATCTCGCACCACCCATCCCCAAAAAGCAAAAGCAACACGACGAAACACATTGCACCACCCACCCACATACAAATACACAAATCACGCATGTTTCACCGCTTCGAGCATATACGCCAGCGCCAGCGCCTCTCACTCTAGTGCTTTCCACCATTCCCAGCGATCCTGACCGACGGTAACACAAACGATCTCGTGCCACTTCACTCCGTATCGCCCATCAAGTCTGGTGCGGTGTTATGCATGAGTCCACAAAGGCGGCCACGGTTTCACGAGATATGAGCGTAATAGGTGCGAGGTTGTACGGTGGAGGCAGGTGGTGGAAGTGAGGCAACGGGTTTGTGTGAGGGGTGGGCCGTGGACTCCGATTGGTGTCTTGGGTCGGAGATGATGGGTAGTGGGTGGCGGTTGAGTGAAGCGTTTAGATGCGATGTTTGGCATGAGATTTGAGGGTATGGGTACGGTAGGCTGTACGAGGAAGGTTGGGTTGCGAGGGGGGACCTGGTTTTTGGATTGGATGGGTGATATCGGAAGAGTGGAGGTGGGAGGAAGGGGGTCATCGAGGGTGTCACGCGGTTGGGTTGGTGGTCTTGTCTTGAAGATGAGCGTTGTGGAAATATGAGTTACAGTTTTAATCATGAGCGAGCATTGCGTACTGCGAACACGACCGCGAAAAGTTCAAGATGAGATGGCATTCAAAATGGAGTACTCCAGTCAACGTACTTTACCACCATGCCAACGACATGCAGCTAGCGCAATATCCTCTCGTTGCACAAAACCTTCCCCTCGAGGGTACATTCTCCTCGTATCTCAGTCTCTGCTACCTCTCTCCAAAATTTGATAACTTTGAGTTCATGTTCCTTCGCCCCTGAGAGATCAAAACGGGCGTTTGCAGAGTTCATGGGAGCGTCTCGACCATCGATTGACTTCAAAGGGCTCCAGAATGACGGCTCCAATATAAACTCACTGTTCCAGTCCTTTCACCATTCTTATTCATTACAATACCACTAAAGCATCATACTTCCAAAATTCGACCAAAAAGACTGCATGTCCACTTCCCTGGAGGACTCCAAAAAACTGATCAGAGACTTTTATGTGTCCTGCCGATCGTTCTGCGAATACATGAGCTCTAGCTAGCGTTGCTGAGCCAATATATAAACTCCACCCGAAGCTTCCTCTCTATTCTTCGTTACACCATCTACTACCATTCTGCTCCAAAAAGACATCAAAGTGATGTTATGTTCTTCCTTCCCTGGAAATTGTCAAAATGGTTCCACTCAACATGTATGTGTCCAGTTTGCAGACGAGAGGACCATACTTTTCACAGAGATATCATGCTTTTGAGATGCTTTCACCAAGTTCAAAAAACGCACCCTGGAAATCCATGTCCTGGGTCGAGAGAAAAGACTTGCAAATATCCGGACTCAAGCGATCCCGACTAACCTCCATGGCTTTGTGAGTTGAAGACCACCAAAACAGCGATGCGATAAAGTGATGACTTCTCTGTGGTCAAAATACTCCTACGAAGATGTTTCAAAGTTCGAGAGGAAATCGATGAAGATCTCTGGGGTATAAATACCTCTCAACTATCCATGGCCACCCTTCTCATCACTCCTCGTGCAGCCGACTTTATCAAAAAGCACGATTGAAGAGTTCATGTTGCTGCCTCGTCTGCTCCAACGACTCCTCAAAATTTATTTCGACTTTGAACATGTGTAGATGTGTGCGCTCGCACATACCTGCCTCCAGACTTCTCAAAACACGTAACGGGTCGATACATGGGTTTCCCATGTATCTCCATCCAAATCACCAGAGACCGTGGGAATCACAACCGCTTTGTTCTCTTCAATGGGATAGCCATCCAAGTCTAAACAAAATCAGTTGTTGTAAAACCATCGTTGAATGCCTGTTGAGCAGTCTAGAGTTGCAAAACCATTACCAAACAGGAACATGAGATTCGCGCAATCAAAAGTCCAAGCACTCTCAAATCGCGAGCCCATAGTTACATGTGTCTGTCCAGTTCTGCCGGTTTAGACATTTCGTTTTCAAATTACATCATTTACCAACACCATCTTTGAGATCTCGATCCCACAATCCCATGAATTGCGAAAAGCACAAAAACTCATCCCATGACGCACCCATACTCATGCGCATAAACACAGCTATCCATGCGCATACACCATCACATAGCTTTTGCATCGGAGGATATACGCATGGACAGTCGCTATGATGTTGCCACCCGGCGAGCTTGTGGCGTGTGCTAGTGTCATGGCACGGTGACGGTGGAAGGGACGCTCCGACCCCGACACACCAACCTGAACGGAAGCTTGAGGTTGGGCCCGTGGCGTTTACCGAGAGGGGTGTTGGTGGGAGCTTTCATGCACACTGCTGATTTCCTTCTGGCATCTCCGCAATCGAGGCTGCGTAGTCTGGGTAGTCTTGAGGCCGAGAAAACGAAGTTAGTGACGTAGTAATACGGAGGTTTGTACAGTATAACGCATGGATTCAGAAGACGTATAATGCACGGATGGCCGAGGACTTGCTCTGAGGCAACGTCACATGTCCGGAGGTGTTGTTGAAATGAGGCTACGTTTAGTGATCAAGTGCGAGATCAGACAGTCAGACAATGAAGTCCGTCTATTGACATATTGGCAATTCAAGATATGCACCTACTTCTGGAAGGAGGACATGTGTGCATCGAAGCATCCGAACTCCGTCTTGAGGCAGGGTAAGCTGAGTACATGTGTGATACGATGATGATAAAGACTAGCGAACAGGATGCATCTCGTAAAGACGGCCGAAGATGTACGTGATCGGTCAGAAGGAACCTCACGCATCCGGTCTGTAAGGAGAGACATAGTCTCAGTATGAGCCGCCTCTGAAGGCCCATCGGTGTACACGCCCCTGCCAAAGGGTGAGGCGCCGTGTCCGGTCAATACGGAGGCCTCATCAGCTGTCAGGGGCCCGCCATCACAGCAAATACTAGCATCTCAAGCTTCTTGCCGCCCGTGATTGTAGTTGGTCGAATGCAGAACAAAACGACAACCCGTCGATACGCTTGACAGGTGACAGACCCAACAGTTAAGCGCAGTAGTTCGAGCAAAGCCTTCAGTTGGAGTGCACACGGGAAGCGCCCTCTCTCACGACCAGTTTCGCCCCGCAGTACACACTCCCCAATCGCGCGTAAGCCGTCCCTTGGCGATCTCTACGTTCGATGCTTGACGACGAATGCATTTCGCAGTCAGGCAAGCCACACTACCATCAAGCACACCAGGCTAAGGCGGGCCAAAGATAGCCGCATCTCCCTTACTGCCGTACCAGAGATGGCTGTCAGACGGGAGTGCTTACGCTGTCAAGTGGATGCATGTAGGAGCGTAAGCTGCAGTAAGCATCAGCGACAAGACTGGTAGTTGGGAGCTTGACGTCGTGTGATAGAAGGCCATCTTGTTATATCTGCACCGTTGTGTGACCTTGACATTCCAGGTAGAGATCTCGGTAATCTCATTCGAGGATCACGAGATAGCCGGTGGATCTTCTGGTGCTTTTTGACGACGATCAGACAGATGCCTTGCAGTTGGTGTATGCTGTTCAGTCCGCATCGGACGAATTGCGAGTCTACGAACCAGGACGTTTTGTTGTTGAGGGGGGGCCAGAAGATTGCAGGACGGTAAAAGCAGTCGAGAAAAAGTAAAGAAAGGTGTGATTGGGCCTGACGAGAACACTTTGCATGCAGACAGGTGCTGTAGCACAAGGCCACTATGGTCTGATGTTTTCTCGTATTGCTAAGCGAGATGGGCCCCCCATTGAGTAGTACGCGCGGTAATGGGTATTGGACACGTAAAACGATTGTACCTATGCCCCTCGATGAAAGATAGAGAGTGAAACATGCTGGAGGTGGATCACCTACTATTGGCTTGCGACATGCAAAGAAAAAATGCGTGAGCATAGGAAGCAGGTTTCCGTGGTTGCGAACATCGGCCCACATCATTGGCGCTTCTCCAATTCAGAAGTTATCCACCAATGTTTACGCGCGGACAAGCGAGAATAACTGAATAGATCCTTCTTAGTGGCTGGTGCGCTCGCAACGAGGGCAGGTGTACGAGAGAGCGAATCGCGTTCCATGTGCGCACGTCAGTGTTGGTTGACAGTCAAAATCGAGTCAGCGCCTGGAACATAGCATCAGTGGGTTCTTCCGTGAACAGCTTATCGTATGCTCGTTCGATTTGATGAAAGAAGCGCGCGGGCAAGGACGAGTCATGGAGGGTCTGCTCTGGCTGGACCCTCGGGGCCTGGGGACGAAAGCCTCCAACGGCAGCAGCTTAGGACAAAAGTAGGCCATGCCCCGAACAAAGGAAAACCTCGACAACGGTGTTCCCTGCGTGCATCATGGATGCGTGGCGCACCTCTAGACGGGATGGCTTTGCGGGCGCTGGGCGTCGGGCCTAGCGGACACGACCTCTGGCGCGCTCATCCAGGCAAAGCACAACGCTCCTGGGGACGATCAACGGGATCATCGATGTGGAGTGTAGATGATGGCGGCGCCACACAGACTTGTGCTTTACTGTATATCACAGACGCAGGTACAGTCGTGCAGGCCAAAGACGGCCTCAATACCCGCAGCACAGACGCGTTTCTTAACAGAACAGTCTTCTGCGGTGTTATGCTCGGGGAGATGGGGATAGAGCGCTAACGGAGAATATTGACAGCGATAGAGCGAGGTCGGGTTGAGCGAGGTGAGCTGGGCGGCTGAGGCTCCAGACGTTGAAGGATGGCCAGCTGCGATTAGCGTAGGCGGGGAACATGGTGAAGACAAATCATGCTGTGATGGCACGAACTGGTAATTAGACAGGAGCGCTGTGAAGGGGGGCAGCCCAAACGTGCTTTGACGCAGAGTTGCGTTGAGCACACCGTGTAGGGCAGGGTTTGGCGAGTCAAGGAGGCCTAGCGGTGCTGGGATGTGCGTAGTAGAGTTTGGGAAGGCTGCGCTGACGGCTGCAGCACGCAGGAGAAGGTGCCGAGCCCAAACACAAAGCTGTAAACTCTGATAACGTGGGGTGCATAAGATGTCATTTCAGATCACGATGAACTTGGTGCGGCCGGTCAAATATTGCCGACGTGGGCGGATATGCACATCCCCGAGTGGTAAACCTTGTACGGGATGTACGATGAGAAATCAATGAGGATGCGACAAGACGACGGCGCATGTAGTAGTCTTGGTAGGTTCAAGACACTGGAATGTGCAAGAGAGACAGAGTTTACTCCTAGTGACGAGGAGAATTGATGCCGCAACTGTGCCGCACAGCGTGGGCAATGACTAAATGCGGCTCCAAACGCGGCGGCCGTGGTCGGTAGCCGACGGTTTGATGGAACAGATTGCGAGAGCGAAAGGTAATTTGATCGGATTGGGTGGTGGGGAGAGACGGTCCCAGGCGTGCGGGTGGGCGTCGTCGGTTAGAGGACCAGCACTTCCGTCCCAGGGCTGGGCCGTGACGGGGAAGGGGCACAATGTCTGCGCTAGCGAGTCGGTGCGCTGATTAGACTTTGCAGCCCGCGAGTGACGAAGCCAAGAATGTGGGCCACGGGCACCCCGAACGCCTGAGACGCTTGTGCTGAGATCTGTAAAGTCGAACGGGCGAGATCTTAGCGCGGCCACACTGGCGGAGGTGACCGCCGCGGACGTTGGTGGTCTGGACTGGTGTTTGGTAGACACGGCCGGTGCGGTGCAGGGCAAGTCTGGCGTCGCTGGTCACGCGGCGACGTACCAAGTACCGTGGGATCACAGCAGCCGGCGTCATCTAGCTGGCACCTGGGCGGAGATTGAGCTGGCAAGGCTGAGATGATGACGATGGGGTGGGGTTGGAGGGTACCGTACGCACGTATAGCGTGTCGTTTAGATCAGCGAAGCGTGCAGAACCGGTAGAGGGGATAATTTGCAGCTGGGGCGCGCTGGGATAGCCATGCCAGACGGCGATCCCGGCGGCTGCTTAGATGCTGTCGACGCATGGCTTTCTGCAACGGGGTTAGGGCGCGTGCCGTAGGTGAGGAGTGAATGCCGCATGTTTCTACTCGAGTGAGGTGCAAGCGCAATAGGAAGGCACCACCGGTCAGCTTCAGATCGCGACTGCCCTTCGCGGAGGCCTCGCTTACGGCCTGGGGTGATTGGGCAGGCGCGCCATGGATGACACGAAAATGCCCACCCCGTCACTTGGGACAAAACACGCTGAGATGAAAGGGAGCGCTTGATGCAATGTGACGGGTTTCCTTCTGCTTCCTTCTGCACCTTCTGTCGCGCAGCAGCTGTCAGCGCTCGGCATCCTGGCTCCATCGGAAGCAGACACATGGCCAGGGCTGTCCACGTTGTGACGCCTACCGCGACCCGAGACGGGGAGAAGCAGCAAGCCACCGAACCAGCCTCTCCAGTTCGCTGCGGGCGCTGAGGGCGCTGAAGGAGCCGGCCATCGGCTGCGGCTACGAGATCTCTGCTGGGCCTTGGCCCTGCACCGCAGCGCAACGGGCATGGCTTCGCAGCGGCTGCCCCAAAACAATGGTCTGTGGCATCAGCCCAACTACCACACGGCCTGGCGTGCAGACAACCGAGAGCCCGATCGACCGCGGAGTCGTCCCCAGTTCCTTGTAGCCATGTCATTCCGCCACTCCGCCAACTGGCGAAACCAGGCCGCTGGGAAAGGCTTCGACGACACAGCATCCGCCAGATGCATCGTCGACGCCTCGCGAGCACCTCCACGATGCGTCGACATCGTGCAGCAGCTGTCACGCGAAGCCGCCGGCGCCTTGTGCTTCCGCAGAGGCTGGACGCTCGACGCCGCTGCCTGCGACACACGCTGCAGCGACGGAGATTCCAAGACCCAAAAGACGGCACCAGACGCGCGCAAAATGGACCGAATATGCACTTCCACGTGGAGATCCACCCATCTAGGCAGAATGTACGACGACGGTGCGCCGGGTCTGGCGTCAGAGAGATTGAGTTGAGCAGGGTATCGAATGCTCTGCTTATTGCACCATGCCTGTTCAGATGCACACGTGCCGCAGGCAATATACCAGCACGTCTAATTTTAGCCCGACAATTCACCCTTCAGTGGCCCATGATTACACATTTCGGGGCCAACAGCAGCCTCCCGGAATGACGCCTTGACTGTCTTGATATTGCTCCGCAACTGGTCAACCGCGCCATGACCGCCTACAGGGAACGGGTGCCAGGTCGATCCGACACTCGAGCACACCTCCCACTTTTCTTTCATCCCGCCGTCGAAACACGCCCGCTTAAGCGCACGGTAGCCCATCGCTTCATCATGTGCTGCTCGCAGTCATGCTCCATCTCGGCTAGCGCTAGCCCGCTCGTTCAGAGCGCCATGTCGTCAGCTAACTCGTGGAGCGGTTGGAGCACGGTCGCAACCTAGGTCGCCGAACTGGAATCCCTGCAGGGATAAGCACTTCCCAGCTGGCCTCTTGTCTGTTTCTCGCGAGACCATGATTGACGCTGAATGCAGCGTGATGAGGTCTGCGACGGAAGCGCTCATGTCCTACCTGCTGGATAGCGCTTCTGCTACCCACCGACCGGACTACCTCTGCGATCAGCGCTGCTAGTAACGGCGATTGGCCTCCAGCAACGGCGAGCTTGGGCAAACCAGGTAAGGGTCGTCTTTGAATGTGCTTTGTCTCTGCCCCGGCACTGTTTGGGCCAGACCATGTCCGTGCGCCCACAGGCTCTCCCAGGTCCTGTTGGCGCCAGTCCCGACGCATGTTAGAGTGCCAGTAGGCTCCTGACCCTTGGTACTTGGGAAAGACAAAAGCATTTCGTCCTTTGCCCGTCTCTTGTCGTGCCGCGAGTCTGGGTCAGGGGAGCAGCCGCATGCCTACCCAATTTCTTCCTTTTGCGCCACTACTCGTCATAATCGACGAGGGTCGAAACAAGTGCCGGCACGGGGATGCTCCTCGTTGCCCATCAGCAAGTGTGATATGAGATAATCAGACGTCCTCAGAGCTCACGGGCCGGCGCAAGCGACTGCTCCTCCACTTTGCTGGTCCAAGCCGTCCCGCACGCCAGCAGACTCCGACAGATGGCCTGCGGACAGGGTCTGGCTACGGTGGGTGCTTTCACCCCCTGGCAATGCATTGTTGTGTGCGGCCCCATGCTCGACTAGTTCTCTAAACTGGACCTGAACGGTGTGGTTTTGTCATTCATTCGTCGCATTACTTCTGCCGTGCCTCGTTTGCGTTGCCTTATTGTGACAAAGTGCGTCTGTGGATAGCGCTCCCGCCCGCTCACCTGAGGCGTGCTCTCGAGCTAATTCTCATCTCCCATCCCGATCCAGATCCTCAAAACGCTTGGACGGACCCTATCGCCTGGTTGAGCCCTTGATATTCCTGAAGCCCCAGCGCGCCAGTCAGCCACGCGAGCCCACCTACCCTGACATCCTTAGCCCGCCATACATATACGTGAGGGCTACCGCTCTCCACTCACTCGCGGTAACAAAGCCTTTAGTCCACCAAGGTTCCAGCCATTCTCCGCCATCGCTCCTCTTAGGGCGCCAGGTCCCGAGCTTAACAAGGAGTGATCGCCGCTCCACACGCCTCAAACTCCACCACCAGCACCTCACAAGGCTCAACCTCCCCGCCAAAGGATCAGTGGGCCGTATCGTCAACGCACAGCACCACATCTTGCAATACCACTACCCAGCACCTTGGGTCGAGTAACGGCAGAACCACCACAGCCAATCTGGAGCATTACCATCCTCCTCGGACCACAACACCAGCACCGTCATAGCAGACGACTCAGTGTCCTTAGCCCCAAACAATCGCATACACATCCCGTGTAACAGCCTCAGTAGCACCACGTCTGCGCAACCAGGAATCCGGGCCCTACCGAACAGTCCGTGTTGAACAACACCACAGTTCCACGAGTATCTGCTTTTGATCTCTTGTACGCCCTCCTCTTACGGTCTGCGACGACGAGCACCACTAACACCGCGCAGTCACTGAGACTTTCTAGAGCACTTGCGGCCAGACGTGCGTTTTTCGGTATCACTGTCCGCCTGAACCAGCGCAGGTACCATTGCCAGAGCCGTTCGTTCGATTGCAGCATCTCAAAGGACGGAGCAGCGATTAGCCGTCTGACGCGACGAGAGACTAGACCCGGAGCACCATCGCGAATCCACAGACCGAGCGGGTATTTGTGTACTGGGAGGACCTTTTACAAGATCCCTTTCCCTCCACTACCTGCATATCATCTGTACCTTGTCCCTCTCCACTAGAGCCCCTACCTCTCACATTACGCCTTTGAGCTACGGATCGCTCGTTGCCCTCCGTGGATTCTCAGCCTTCACGTGGGTTGTATTGGTCCGGTGCTCACTACAACCCACCATTTGCAGCGTCACAACTGCAATCCCTACCAAGTCCTCCTTCATCTGAAGCAGGGAGGTCATCAGGACCTACCCGGAACACAACCGCCAACGTGGCTGCTGCCGTGGCTCATCCGTCTTCCATGCATCCTGGGTCTGACCCAATGGGTGTACCTCCCAGCTTTGCAACGCGGAGGCCTCACGCCCAGCAACTGGGCAGCTTTGAGCTACCACCACCACCCATGCACAAATATCCCTTCACCAACACCGTCACCACATCTCAGTCATCACAGGCTCCGACTACCATAGCCAGCGTTGGCAATCTTCTGACTCCGCCAAATACACACCACAGTGATGTGATAGGCTCATCAGGAGTCTCTACAAGCAGCGCACAGTACTCCACAGCAATGGCATACTCCAACGGGCAGCAGTACATCTACTCCCCGCCAGCGCAGGGATCGGCTGCGCACTACGGGTACCCGGCTGCACATCATCAACAGCAGAACCAATACGGCCAAGCCCGTGGAGGTATGTTTGCTCCACCGCGCAGCGAAGGTCAGCTTGGACGACAAGACTCACTGGGCAAAGGGCTGAATCCGCCACCATATGAGATGAACCAGCAACTTCCACCTTTTACGCCTTCGTCCAACGGAGCGAGCATGCCCTCGATATCCACACAACAACATCACCAACAACATCAACATCAACAACCCCAGCATCAACATCAGCAACACCACCACCAACAGATGATGAGCGCACAAACACCAGTCTCTTCTTCGGCACCACAACAATCGCCTGCCCTTAGCCAGGACTCCTTCAGGCCACCACAGCCACCGACTCCAACATATAGCTACCACACAGCCAGCACTCCCCAGCATTCCAACTTCCCCTATTCTACTGGCCCATCTCCCACATTAAGCCAGCAACAGAGCCCCATCAGCGCTGGTGGATCCATGCATCGGATGTCACCCGCCGTATCCCAAGGCTCCATCCCATCGATACCCTCCAACAACCCTGCGCAATCACCCTACCAATATCAACAAAGGCCACCGCTGCAATACCCCGGTAGCCAAGCACCCGTCTTCTCCAACGTTCAGAACCCCAACGGTGGACTGGCACTTGTCGGAGGCCACCCTGCGATGATGCCAGGATTTAACAGCGGTCACGCAGCAGCTATGCCTCATTTCATGGGCCACCCGCAACACCAACAGCCTGCTGCTAACGACCGGCCGTTCAAGTGCGATCAGTGCCCCCAAAGCTTCAACAGGAATCACGACCTGAAGAGGCATAAAAGGATCCATCTTGCTGTCAAGCCCTTCCCTTGCAATCACTGCGACAAGAGCTTCTCGCGGAAGGATGCGCTCAAGGTATGTTTTGTCACTACAATGAACACCGAGCGAACAAATACTAACAGATCAACAGCGACACATACTCGTTAAGGGATGTGGAAAAGCCACCGCCGACGACAACACCAAACGCGAAACCCCGTCGCCCAAAATCGAGGACTCGAAGCACTGATCGCCGAACCGCCGTCGTCCATCGCCCTTCTTACTCGATGGAGAGTCCTCGGCCTCTCCTACTTTCACTTCTACTTCTTCTGTATTACTTATTCACCTCCTCCTATACGCTGTCTTATATCCCTCTCGCGCACGTCGCCTGCGCTAAAGGCATCGTTCCGGTTACGACTTATGCATGTTTTATCACGTCCGCTTATTTATTATTTCTTCACTGGACTACCCTGGGAAACGAACGAACGGAAAGGGGAGTTACGGGACATACTTTTTGTTCGGGCGGATCGCGAATACCTTTTACTTGTTGTTTTTATCGCGCTGTGTATGTATGAAGGTATATTTGCATTGGTCACGCGCGTTTCGGTTGTCGATGGTTGTATGTAGTTGGCACCGCATTGCTTCTGTTGTCGTTCGGGTTAGAGATGGGACAACGTTGCAGGAAACTGGTGGTCGGAAGCTTATGGTTCGGTCGGTGCGGACGCCTGCATGTGCCTTTCCAGGGTGGGAAGGGGGCTCTACGCCGACCTTGCTTACGGGTGTAATGTTTCAGGGACGAAGTGGAACACCCACTGTACACCGGGGGTTTTGTTTTTCGCTTCGCTTTTACGGAAGACTGCATTTGCGGTGCGGAGTCAAAACTGCGCGCACTGCATTGCTACCAGCAAAAATACCACATCATGACTTACCTGAAATTCTTACCTACATGCATTACTACGCCGTGAACTCGCTTTCACCCACATCCATCCAGTCCATCGACTTGAGTCAACACCCCCTGCGCAACCTCCAGCGAACTTGCGGTGTGAATCGGGTGTGATGTGCTTCACTTTGTTCCCGTAGGTACATGTAGTTAAGTGTGGCATCACTGGCATATATCATCTGCATTATGTTCCTGAAGGAGTGGTCGCGGCATTAAGGTTTTGATTCGTGCAAGGAACGCAAGACGGTTAAGTGCAGCGAAAAAGAGGTGCGAACCACATTGCCGGTACGAATGGTTCGGCAGGCTCCGGGGGCTGGGAGTGGGCTCGGGTTGGGCTTGGCACGGACGTGGACGTGCTGGAAGACGCGCACGGCGCGTCGACTGCAAACCTCCCCTCTACTTCACCTCACTTCATCGCGAAGCGGGACACGCTTTCACCTCGCCACGATGCGCTTTCATCTCATCTGCTGTCTATGTCGGATCTGCTGCGCGACTGAATCGTTCAACGGGGAAATTGACGCCCTCCAGGTAATGCGGTACCGTACCTACTTCACGCTCTTATCAGGCACGCGCTGCTCACCTTCAGTATGAAACCCCATCGTCTGTATGCTTCAACCCTTGCTATAGCCTTTCTCTTGTTACGATTTCCTCGTGTGATTTCTCCTGGTATGCCTATGTACGGAGTATGTTATAGGCCATCTTTCACGCTCGCGAGCAAGACCTGCTGGCACCTTTTGCGCAAGGTAAACGGAACGCCATTTCAAGAACTTCGATGTATCGGTAGGAACACATCTCCCTTCATCTTATTTTCTTCTATTCAGCGCACCTCATACAAGAAAAATCCGACTAGGTCTGGAGCCTACATCAATGTTACGTCACCTACTTTGAATGTTTTCATGTTGATGTAGGCTGCAGACCTGTTCCAAAGTTTAGTTTTTTCTTAGTTGACGTGAGTCGGTCAGTCACCCTAGCTCTCTCATCATGTTTGGGATCACGACAATGTTCTCATGATACTCAGCGCAATGGCTTGCTGCACCCCAAAAGTCTCGTTTGCGTCTCATTATGGTAGAGGAACACCTTCCTGTTTCTTCAGCTCATCGCCACTGCTGTGGCTGGTGTTGATGTTGCTCCTGCTGCCGCCGCGTTTGCATCCGATGGCGCTTCCACAGGGTCCAGTCTGTGCACTTCCCTTGCAAACATTTCTTTCCAACATCGACACTTGCATAGCCGGTCCCATTGTATGCATCCATCTACTTGTTAGCTTCTTGGAGCGAGAGCAGATTCACTTGGCATTGCACATCTAGCCGCCTTTCCCTTACCGGCTCCGTCTACGGACTCGCTGGCGGTCAAACGATCGGGCGAGCGCCTTCAGTGTCAACAGCGATAAACACATAACATCTCCGTCATGGCCTTGGCCTGATACTCCCCACTACAGCAACGCCGACTACCCAACAACACACCGCAAGCTTTTTACGCTCTTGGACACCCACCTTATCGTCTTGTATCTCTTGCCTCCTCCACCCTTGTATAGTAATCATAGCAGCTGCACTACTCGAGGACTTCCACCTTGACCACTGCACGCCCTTACCCACAACATGGATTCCAGCTTCCATGGCCGCCCACCAACCCGCCGACGCGCGCTCGGTGACGGCACGAACCGCGCAAATGAGGGCCCACGCATCCAGCGAGGGAATGAAAAGCGACGCAACAGCTACACGTCTTCGTCGCCGCATCCACTTCCCCACAACGAGTCTATAGTTCCGAATGGCACCCTTGCTGTCAGTCACGAACAAGTCTCACCGGAGAACAAGCGTCTGTCCGCCGTCCAAGCCCATGAAGATCGTCCCCACAAGTCGAAGCGCGATTCGGAGATTTCCAATGCGAGTACCAATGCTTCCAGCTCAAATCGCCGCCGCAAAACACACATTGGCCCTTGGCAGCTGGGTAGAACTATTGGACGCGGTGGCTGCTCGCGTGTGCGGCTTGTCAGGCACAGCGTCACAGGGCAATATGGTGCTGCGAAGATCATCTCCAAGGCTACAGCCGAGAAGGTGCGCGCTTTGAGCTTGGCCAACCTTATCGCGGAGCAAGAGTCGTCACTCTATCCCGACGGCAAGGTCATCCCATTTGGCCTGGAGCGCGAGATCTGCATCATGAAGCTGCTGGATCATCAAAACATTGTGCGCCTGTATGATATCTGGGAGAACCGCGATGAGCTGTAAGTACACCACCGATAACAAACTACTTATCTAACATGGTTCAGCTACCTCATAATGGAGTTCGTCGAAGGCGGCGAGTTGTTCAGCTACATCCACGAGCAGCATGGCTTGATCGAGATCCACGCCGTACATATCTTCCGTCAGATCATCGCAGCCCTGATCTACTGCCATCGTATAAATATCCATCACCGCGACCTCAAGCCCGAGAACATCCTGCTGGACAGAGAGACCATGAATGTCAAGCTTGTTGACTTTGGCATGGCTGCGTTACAGCCTGTCGGCAAGAAGCTCACTACACCTTGTGGTAGTCCTCATTATGCAGCACCAGAGGTTATCAAGACTACATCATACGACGGAGGAAAGGCAGATGTATGGAGCTGTGGCGTCATACTATTCGTCCTTCTTACCGGCACCCCTCCCTTCAACTATTCTGGCGATGAGCGCGATCTAAAGCACCTGTTTCGCGATATTGCCGCGGCGAAGTATGTCATGCCAGACAGCATCTCTAGAGAGGCCCAAGACCTCATCGGGAAGATACTCGTCGCTGATCCGAATCGTCGTATCTCTATCGATGAGATATGGGATCACCCATTCTTGCGCAAGTATCAGCAAGAGCTGAATTTCGTGGGAGATAATGTCAACGTCGACTACTGGACTGGTCCCCTTCCTGCCATCGCCGAGTGGACGACTCTCGAACGCACTTCCGTTGACCGCGAGATATTGCGGTACCTGCGTACACTCTGGCATAGTGAGAAGGAGGAGACCCTGATCCAGAAGTTGTTGAGTAAAGAGTAAGCAGCCTCCTCACTGTTTTCATGTGCATTTACTAATACCTGAAGCAGGCCAAACCAAGAGAAGTACTTCTACTCTGCACTTCTAAAGTACCACACCGATCAACTGGAGAACTACCAACCGGACGCACACCATGTCGTAGCCCACTCCAACAGCGACCATCATCATAACACGCGGCATTCGCCCACGCGGAGGGACATGGAGGAGCTTCCTACCAACCTCAACGCTCACAAGCGCTCGCAGTCCACGTATTCCATTATGCACAATGAGCATCTATACTCGAAGCACAGCCTCTACGAGTCGCCTGTCTCTGAAGCTAGCTACGACCCATACCGAGCCTCGCGACAGCCTATCGTCCCTATTCCCGAGGACGCTCCACTCAACCAGAATGTCACAGTTCATCGGGGACAGAGCGGTCGCAGCGAAAAGCTTCGTCCTACGACAGCTTTGGGGCATCATACAGGAAACTCGTTACGCGTTCAAGCTCTGCGAAACAACTCTAAGCGTAGTTCCGCACTGTCCCGCGGCTCTTCACGAAGCACGCCTTCCAACCAGAGTACACCATCTCATCGCGCTCCTTCGATACAGCGACGCTCCATGTCTCGTTCGTCCATCGCGAGTTCACACTGGCCTAGTAGCCCACCTGTTGCTGCTCGATCCGCTGGTATGGGTAAGCGAGGTGTGAGCTTTTCGCATCTGCGCGATCGTCGCACTTCAGCAGCGACAACTAGCAGTTGGCAGACCGAGGTTGGATCCTGTGCCGACTACATGTCTCATAGGCCTCATACGTCTATTGGGTCGTATGGTCCGTCTATCAAGACAAGCACGACTCGGTCAACTCCTAGGCCAAGAGCTCGTATGAGCTCAGAGACGCCGCGCTTGAAGCTCCGCAAGCCAGAGAGCCCTACCAAGTACATCCAAGGAGAGGCTCGGAAGGTCAGTATGGAGCTGGGTAAAGTTATGGAAGAGGCCTTCAACCGCTCTTCAGTCGGCTCAAGCGTTCGTTCAGATGCCTACCACGATGCATCGCAATATGATAGCCCTCCAACTTCGTTCTCCAATACCCGCGACTCAGGTGGCAGTACTCTGGCCGCTACCCCAGGTGCTAAGCTACTCTTTGGAGAGCGGCCATTACCACCAACTCCCGCCGAGACACCCACTACTTTCCTGCAGCGAAAGTTGGCGGAGACGCGTGCAGACATCGCTCGACGACAAAACGAGGATGACGATACCACTGAACATTTCAACGAGGTTCTTGAACATCTCGATCGCTTGATGGTGCCTGGGGTTGGAGGCAAGCGTACAGTCTCTGCTCCAGCGAAGTCCCCCGAGCGTCAACCCCTGCGCGCCATCCCGGAGGAAGTCAAGGCCGATAGTGGGAATGGGTTTGATACCCATGTTCCCCAACGTCGAGCTGTCACTGACCCCGTCAGGCCACTTGGTCGTCGTGTGGTAACCGAGCAGCAGCAGACTATCCGTATCGTCGACGGATCACCCACCCGTGTCGCGCCTCTGAACATCCGCAAGCGCAGTGGTGCAAGCTTGAAGACGAATACGACTAACGAGGTGCCTGCTGTACCTTTGATTCGATCATATGAGAATGGACAGCACGATCTGCAAGCTCCACGTCCGAACGAGGCCACTCCCGTTCTCCAGAAGCAGAACACGCTGCTTAAGAAGAAGAAGTCGCTGTGGTTCCGTCGCAACACTGGCGAGCAGGAGCGCGACCAAGAGAACAAGGAGAACCAAGTCAAGAAGAAGCAGTCAAACACTCTCCTCCAGATTCCAGAGGCATGGCAGGGTCTCGATGACCGCATCAAAGCTGACCGTGCACCATTCACGAACATTGAGAGCGAGAAGCTTGATCATAAGGGTGTAGATGGTAGCAGCGGAAGCGAATTCCCCATGCGTAACACCAGTTCAGCTGCCACGAAGAGCGATGGTTCGACTCGCAAAGGCTTCTTCGCCTTCTTCGGCAAGAAGAAGGACGACAAGGGCAAGAAGCCAATGGAACTTGGAGGTCAGTTCATTCTTTCTTACTTCTATCGCTGATCAAACACTAACACGCTTCCAGGACTCAACTTCAGCTCATCGTCGATCCTGTCCAACTTCGACATCAGCTCTGACAACAATAACGATACAGCTCGTACTGGTCCACCGGAAATGCAGATGAACTGGCTATCACGTTTCCTCCACATCAAGCCTGCCAGCAAGACGCTGTGCTTCCAGATCGGTCGTGGCAAAGTTCGTCAGGACCTTGTTCGCCTGCTGCGCGACTGGCAACGGTTCGGCGTTCAAGACGTCTCGCTGGACCGCGCGTCAAACTCGATCAACGCACGCATTGACAAGAGCAACCGTAAGTGCCCACCACCCCGAGCGTGTCTTCTATTCAGCGGATAGCGTCTGCAACACTGGCGGTTCGAAGTGGAGATGCTCGAAGCCGAGCTTGTATGGCGATGTAATGCTGCGATTTACTTCTACAACCTACGCAAATCCATGCTAACACCTTTTCCCTCACAGACCTCAAGATCAAGCCCGTAACCTTCGTCATTGAACTTTTCGTGGTACTCGAACACGGACGCCGCGCCAACCTCTGCCTCGCCCGCTTCACGCAAACCCGTGGCGCCGCCTCTAGCTTCCGCAAGGTCGTCGATATTGTCGAAGACGTCTGCCGCGCTCGCTGCATGTTGGTTGAGGACGAGGAGAAGAGAGCTTCGATGATGGAGGTCTTGGACTAGGATACCAAGATGAAGAAACATGAAGATGATGATGATAATGACGGAGCGGGGTGTTTGGATACCAGATGGCATACTTCTTCCCTCTTGTGAGTAGGGTTTAGGGATTGTATTGTGCTTTGAGTCTGGGTATCTTGTTTGTAGTAGGAGATGGGAGATTGGTGGATTGTCGATAATGGAGCATCTGCTGAATACGCTTTCACTTGCTCTTGTGTTGGCGTGTGGATGGCTGATGGGATGATGTTGGTTTACTTGTACACGTATACTCCCTCCCGGCGCCGAAGATAACGTCTAATACGTAATAATAATAGTCGCTTCTGCGCTTACTATCATAATTCCGTGCATGTGAAGGTGTTTACATGGCACTCTTGATAGATATACGACCATCATGAGCGGCACCCAGAAGGTACTTAAGCACTGTGCCTTTGACATCCGAGCACTTGTTAGGCCGTCGTATGCGGAAGATCCGTACTCAGGATAGCAGCGGAGGACACGAAAACCTGTTGTAGACGTCTGTCAAGTCAATGGTAGTAGTATGATAAGGTAGGAGAAGACATTTATACTGCTGGCTCACGAGGTTTCGCCACCTCTCTGCTTGTGATGTACATCACGATGGTGTCGCGCATAAAGGGGTTGTTGCACAGATGAGATGACGGCACATACATTAACATCACGCGTACGGATGATAGGGGTTCTTTGTGAGTTCCAGACAAGTGGAGTTCTTGCGATGTCGAGGTGGCATACGATAGGGAGTATTAAGGCATCAGTCGCAGTGGTACAATCATTTGGTTCGGCTCTGTACATGCTGGGCAACTCGTCAGGATGCCTGCATATGCCGCCATTGTCTGGACTACTTGCGACAGGCATGATATGTGGAATGTCAACCTGGCTCTCTCGCCGCAATACCTCACAGACCTTTGCAATGCTGTACACACACATGTGAGCTCAAGCTCTTCCGGTGTTCGTGAGGACGTGGTATTGCATTTGCCCTATGGCGCCAGACGCTAATATGGACAGTGTCCGGCACACCGATCCAAAAAGAGGTGAAGAAGCCATGATGCCATTCCATTCATTCCATTTTCCGTAGTGTGTTTGTTCGGAAGAGAGATTCAGAGAGTAAAGGAACACCGAGTCATCCCGAAAAACCAGCCATAACCCAGACTATGCACGCCATATCGAACCCAGCTTAACGAGTCCTCGCCTGCACCTTTGGTGCGGCACCCTTGGCACCCTGCTTGCTGACCTTGGCGGCGTTGCCTCGTGCGGACGCGGCGGCGTTCTTGGCCTTCTCAGCCTTCTTCGCTGACTCGGCGGCGGCCTTCTTCTCCTTGCCCTCCTTGATGGCAGCGGTGCGGGCGGCGGTACGGGCCTCGGGACGTTGGCTGCGGCGCTCCTTGATTACGTCGAGCGAGGCACCGACGATGGCACGCTGGTGCTTGACTGTGCGGCGGGTACGCTTCTTGGCGACTTCCTGTTGGAGAGATGGTGGTTAGCGCAGTCCGCAATGAGGGGATGGAGATGCATGTTGCGATGAGAGCAACATCGCCGCTGAGGATGTTTGCCATGCCCAAGTCTGTCCGCAGTACAGACTGATGTCATAGTTCACTGTCTCTCGAACATGTCCCAGCGGCGTGTATATGAGTTCGCGCGACTAACCTCAGAGATACCCTTCTTGTGCGCCCTTCGGTAGAGAGTGGTCCAGTGAATCTTGCGAGGGTTCTTGCGCTGGAGGAAAAGGGACTCGGTCTTTCCGTTCTGGAAGCGGAAGATCTTGCTGTCACCACGGATGTAGAGCTTGCCCTGTTTATGCCATCAGCGAATGTCCGACCCATTGTAGTGTTCCATCCCCGTCCGCCAGGTGTTCGCGTTGTCGCCGTCGCGATGGCGGGATTTCGACGTCTGAGGGGCGAGCGGCGGGACGTGGAGGGGCAATGTAACGCACCTTGCCCGGGTAGATCTTTTGACCGCTGAAGGAATCGTCGTAGGTACGCATGTTGGCGGTGTTGGCGTGATACCTGTGTGTTAGTCGTGGGGTTGTCGTCGGTCGCGAATTCAATATTGCAACTCCGGAAGAGACCTGTGGGCGGGCTAAGCCTGGGCAGGCTAGTCTCTTGGCGCTGGCGCGGTGGCTGGTGTGCGCCTCACCAAACGCCTTTCACCCACCCACACACCGCGATGCAACTCCAACGCGACATTAGTTTTTCATCACAGTGCGCTCAATGGTACCTACGATGTCTAGGCGTCTGCGCATAGTTTTCTCGCGTTCGTACAACAGCTTGACATCGACCTCTCTTACCGCATCCACCCCTACGACTGCCTCCACAGTAATCACTCACCACAAGCGAATGCATTCTCTTTCTTCATCGGCGAACCTGTTACCGAATAGCCCGATATCGTCCGATAGTTCCGCAGATGCCTTGCCCACGTCTCTCTCTACCACTGGATATGAAGATGCTCAGGCTACTGCGGTCCTTCCACTTCGACCAGCGCGGACTGAACATCACCTAGATTATGACCCTACATATCGACGAAGAACCTGGTGATACACCTTCAGCGCGATAGTAGAAGAGCCTATGACGGCATCGTTCACGGCGTTTGTGTTGATGCCTAATCCATCCTTCACTCTGTCCGCCCCACCCACACGCCATGATTTCTACGTCATTTTTGGCATCTTGGTACATCCGGAAGGCACTCGCATACTTTCATGCTGATGTGATCTAGGTGATAAAGCTAATGTGTATAGCAAGGGCCACCGTCAAAACAGCTCGAGAAGGTTCGTCACTACCGGATTCGTCAGACCGCAACACAGTGGGCGGTAAGACCATCAGAAGGTCATTGAAGCAGCCATCAACGTCCTAGCCACTACACCGCAAGTTTAGCAGAGAAATGAGTGAAACAGCTCGCGAAGAATATTCGGTACTGATTCCACCGTGGGCTCTCCGTTTGTCTTGTAAGGCCTGGAATACTCATGAACTTACAGCCCGATATTGTTCCAATCACCGAGTACATATAAAACTTCAGCAATATCAGCAACAAGAAAGTTCTTCCCAATGTTACGTGTCATGGATCCTTCATCACACAAAGTATCGGTTGCGTCCGCCGGTTCCGGTATGCAGTTACGAGAGCATGGCGATACAACGTTTGACCCGACAACGCATCGTCTCGTCACTGCATCGACGCCACGGTCTGCACGAGCGAACGCAGCCATATCTACCCCTACTCTACACGATCAAGATCTGGTAGATGTCATGGCCGAGCTTGAACGCCATCAATCTGATCACCGAGTGGCCTTCGCCTTCGACACGGCTCAAGGTGGCCGTATCCATCCATTGAACGAGGACGAGCTAAGACACTTCCGCAAGGAAAGAGATGGTGTATTTGGTCCATCTCAGTGGGACACGCCGAACCTTAACGGAGAGTTGCCATTCACTTTCACATCGCTACCCAGCCCTGCGGCAGTCGAGAAAGCGATCAAAAGCGACATTGGAGGTGAGAATCACTTCCATTTTGCACCTTCGCGTGGCTCGCCTGAAGACGATGCAAATGCAGTCATGCACTTGCTCGACAACATCGGTAACCCGAGGTACTCAGAGCCTGGCGCGGTTGTCCATATGCAGTCGCCTACCTTCAACCAGAAGAGGCGCTGGATGGCTGGATGGGAAGGAGAAGGTATGCTAGGTCAGTCAGACTTTCAGATGACCGTTGCTCCATCAGGCGAGGTATTCGAGTTGGAGTACTATGAACACCACTTCTCCACGACGCTGTTGACCGGCACGAAAGTGTGGTTCACCTTTCCTCCGCTGCAAGCTAATCTAGGCCTTCTCCGCAAAGCATACGAGGGTATGCATGACAGCAACACCTCACATGTTCCCTTGGACATTCTTTCGCAATTACAACACGGCATTGCAATCATTCAGAAGCCAGGACAGACCCTCCTGCTCCCACCATACTGGTCCCACATGATATTCTGTACCGAGACATCAACGTCGTGTAGTTTCTCTTTAGCAACCGCCGCACAATTCATGTACCGCATCAAGCACATGGATCTGTGGGTCAGCCACAATCTGTTTTGGGAGACGGGAGAACAGCTACAATCCCACCTCGTGCGCTATGCCTCAGAACTCGCAACTCATTTCGCGACCATTATGACGGGCGATCTCAAGCGCTTCAAAGTCGCCCCTGTGCAGAACCAGATATGCAGCGAATGGGTCAAGATTGGACCGAAAGAGGCCGCGGAGTTTGAGAACATGAAAGAGAAGACTGGCGTACTCTTGTCATTGATTGAAGATGAGGAGGCGAGAGAGAGAATAGATGATGAGATCCGACACGCGTGGATTGAGTTCATGGAAGAGAAGCGCAAAAAGAGACCAGAATGCCGGCTATGTCGCGTACGTATCGAGCACATGCCAGCGGGAGAGACGCCAGATGAGCGGCTGGCACGTCATGTCACCGACGTGCACTGCTCGTACGAGGAGTAATCATTTCGACATGTCCGTCGCAGCGAGAGGTGCACTACTTTGGTGCATCAAATTTGGAAGGTCTTATTCTTATTCCCGGGACGTTCCACAACTGTCATGGAAGAAATCAAATACCTCGCCCGCCCATCTCACGCCACTATCATTCACTATTAGTATAAAGACCCACGTCGCACAATGCGAGTCAAGTCGTCGCAGCCGCGCAACCACAGTGAGGGAGAAGAGCATCGGATCGGTCCCTGCCATCCGACACTAAACCGCCCGGGCCGGCCGCCATCTTCAACCACCAAGCCCAAACAGGTCTAACAAGCGGAAACGACCCACGACTTGAGTTCATGCCCCCGCACACTACACCCTGAAATCTTTTGCCTCCGGTGGACTAGACCGCCGCCATTCTGGCAGCTAGGATGCGCCATTGTCAGCAATCGATACTTTTGTACAAAGCTGAGCTGCGGCTGAAGAAATTTCCTGGGAGCTGAATGGAAGGCCTGATCTACGACCGAGGTTCGGCTCGTACCTGCAGACGAAGATGCAGAAGTGGAGAAGGCATTAGACATGTTCTAGGTCGGAGGGGAGAGCCAAATCGGGTACCTATATAAGCACAATATGTAATGAATGGACGGGACGGCAGACAAGAAGATATTACAACACGAATCTCAAATTTACCTATTAGTCGACCGTTTCTACACGCGTCCTACCCACCTACCCACATCTCCAAAACCTCCATCAGGGACGATCGAAAAATTAAACATCACTATCGACAAAGCCTGTCTTAACACCCCTACCCACAACTGAAATGCGCCTCCTGTCCACCCTCCTGAGCACAACCCTCAGCCTCCTCACCCTCACCTCCGCCGCCGCAACAATGAACACCACAAACGGCATGGGCACCACACCCTCCCAACGCTACGTCATCTCCGCCTCGCAAGCCCAAACCGTCATCTCCGCCGCCATCACCAACGCCACATCCCTCCAGATCCCCGAAAACATCGCCATCGTAGATCCCTCAGGCCTACTCGTCGCTTTCCACCGCATGGACAACGCATTCGTCGGCTCCATCGATATCTCGCAGAAGAAGGCTAGGACGGCTGTGCTGTTCAATGGGTTGTATGCTAGTGCGGATTTGTATGCGGCGGTGCAGCCTGGTGCGCCGCTTTATGATGTGCAGAATACGAATGGGGGGTTGATTGCTTTTGGGGGCGGGATACCGATTTACCTTGAGGGAAAGTTGATTGGAGGTGTGGGTGTTAGTGGAGGGAGTGTAGAGCAGGATTTGAGTGTTGCGAATGCGGGAGTGGAGGCTTTGGGGGCGAGTACGAAGGCATAGGCCCGTGGGGTAGCCGTAGAGGACTGTATTCGATGTTTAGGTCGCTAGCGAAGATACTGTGACCCTGAAGTCATATTCCATACCGCGCCTCGACTCATACTGTGATAACGACACATCCGTGCTCAGCATCCATTCCCACTATCCTCTCTCTTCTGGCGCTTAGGCCCCCGCTCAAACGATTGTGGGAACCCTCCTCCAAGGCGCTGCAAATCTCCATTGCGCACCACTTCCTCCGCAAACATGAATCTGGCAAATGCACATCAGCACGTCAGACTTGGAGGAAGTTACCTCATGAGCTCATACGTCTGGCTCCTCTCCATGGCCTCTATCGCATCCTTGGCATCGAGCCTCGTTCGTTCCTTGACCCCCTCCATCTCCGCAATCGCCGCGAACCGTTCCTTCCAGAGCGCCCATCTTTCTTTGCTGAACTCGCTTTTGCCTTTCCAGAGTTCGCCGCCGCGCCCTGGGTTGCCTTGCTTTTTGTCGGTGGGTGTGAGATCTTTTTCCATGCGGAAGAGGTCGTGGCCGTAGGCTATTATCCAAGCTGCAGCTGCGGGAACGTTTGCGTCGTATTTTTGGTTGGCCGTCGACATCGGTTCGTCGACGGGAGGTGTCTCGAGAGCTTCCCGTAGCGCGAAGATGGCGTACATGGAGAGATCATAGATATGTTCCCTTGCTACAAAGGCGAAGAAATAGTTCATGTTCGTCCAAGCTTGCACCTCCGTCTCGATGAAGCCTTCGTGAGCGGCTGGCGCGTCGTTGAAGGCCTCTCGACAGGCCATGCCAAAGTCGGTCATATCCTTGTAGAGGTAGTCATACTCCTTGTTGTCCGGTATTGAGTGCTCCTTGAATGCGGCGAGTAACTCGATGAGTTGGTGGTGCTGCGTTCGGGCGCCGTCGCGGAATGTTGATCGTCTTGCTGAGTGAATGATGCTGGTCCATAGGTCCATGAAGTCGACATCGTCGAGTTTGGCCTCCTTGATCTTTTCATCAATCGGTCCGAGGATGCGCGCCGTCGCTTCTTTCACGTCGATCTTCTCGCTGAGGTAGTCTTGGATCAACGGGTAGTACACGCTGTCTTCTTTTGGACGGAACCATCCTCTTATCTTTGCAATCTGGTCGATTTGATCTGCCTCGTTCTGGAGGGTTGGGAGGATGTCCTGAATCCTTTGGTTTTGTTGCTAGAACAGAATGTTAATTAGAGGAAAAATGAAATCATTATGAGCAAATACCGCTATGCGAGCCATTGTTCTGATCGGTGGAGCGAGACGTGGTGAGCCTAGGCTGGTGGGATGAGACAAAGGTACACGGTGTTTCCTTCTAGTGATGTCATACCCGGCGGTACCACGGTCAGTCCTACTAATCCCACGTGTATGCCTCGTTAAGGCAGCTGGTGACCTGTGCCGGACCAGTCGAAGTACGCTATGAGGCATCCCTTTCTGAAAGTGGATACACACGGCCAGTCTGTGTTGATAGGCGCGGAGCATCGTCCGCGTTACGGAAGGCAGGCGTTCGGTTGGCTGGAGAGGTGCATGGTACAAGAGCAGCTGTTACACCTGTAGCAACCACGCCTATAGTATAGCCGATCAGCGCTATGATGGTTGTTTGAATTGCGATGATCAGGATCGAAGCAGGAAGTCTTGAGAGAAGCTGATCGCCGAACGTGTAGGTGATCAACCCGCAGCTGTCGGTAAACAAGGGTCCTCGGAATGCCGGGGACGGGCTTCCCGCGGCCTTGGAACGTGTCTTTGCCCGCGGGGCACACCTGCATCGCACGGCAATGTTCAGGCGAGCGTCAAAAACAATTCAATTCCAAAGCTTGAGTGACATTCGGTGATCGAGGGGGAAGTTTTTGCATTTCATGAAGTCGGCGATGGCCTCGGAAGGTATTCGCTATTCCGCAGTACCACCTGGGTACTGTACCCTCAAAACTACGATGTATTCTTCAACCCTGTCTTACAGCAAAACATGAAGTGCGCTGTTGACTGAGGCTTGGGCTTGATATCGGCTCCATCTGGTCAAAGAGTTTCCTTTCTTACAGCTTCGCACCCCTCTCCCTCGCAGCCAGAGCCCTCAGATCCTTTCTAAGTATCTTCCCCGCGGGACTTTTCGGGACCTCGTCTAGGAATACAACACCTCCCCTCAACTGTTTATGCCCGGCAACCTTCCCCTTGACGAATTCGACAATGTCTTTCTCTCCAATCTTACTCTTATCAGCGACTACGTATGCTCTCGGCACCTCATTCGTCCCATCATCCGTCGACACACCAATAACTGCAGCATCCAGGACCAGCGGATGACTGAGCAGCATGGCTTCCAACTCAGCCGGCGCAACTTGTAGGCCCTTGTACTTAATCAACTCCTTCTTCCTATCCTGCAGAGGTAGACGTGCGAAGTCAGCATATGTCCCACATGCATTTCGTCCGGCCACGACTTACAACGATATAGAACATCCCATTCCTAAACTCCGCGATATCACCCGTGTGAAACCAGCCATCCGGATTGAAAGCCTCTTTGTCAGCGTCCTGATTCTGGTAGTACCCCTTACACACCACCGGCCCTTTCACCAGCACTTCCCCCGGAGTCCCTAACTCAACGTCTTTACCAACATCATCAACAAGCCTAGCCCGCATATTCGGCAACAACATAGCCACACTCCCCGTATCATCCCTTTTCCCGGGCGTCATAATCGTCGCACTCCCCGTCGTCTCACTCAAGCCCCACGTCTGATCCACAAAACACTCCTCACCCCCAAGTTTCTGGCTTGCCGCATACTGAAGATCTCTTCCCAGTGGCGCGGCTCCCGAGACACAGAATTCTAGGGTAGCGAATTGCGTGGTTGCCAAGGGGGATTTGGCGATTAGCAAAAGGATGGGGGGAACGGTGAAGAAGAAGGTTATGCGGTAGCGGGCGTTGTAGGTGAGGAAGGATGGGAAGTCGAAGCGCGGCATCCAGTATACGGTTCCAGCCAGGTAGAAGGGGTTTATCAGGTAGCCTTGTACGCCGGCTATGTGCGCGGTGGGGAGGTCTGGTGGGGGATGGGATGTCAGCGTACATCTATCTCAAATTGCAATATCGTATAAGGAAGTATAACTTACGGGCGATTGTCCGGTATTCGAAACCCGGGCGTTTCTCTTTCACCCACGCTTTCATCATATCCCCCGTACTAACAGTCTGGCTCACGATATTACGGTGTGAAAGCTTTACGCCCTTGGGTAGCCCAGTCGTCCCAGAGCTATAGATCAGTACTATCAGACTCTCGTCCAGCTCTTTCCTATTCGTGATCCGCGTCCACGGCAGTAAATCTCCTTCATCAATGATGTCCTTCCCCGGCCTCCCATCTTCCCCAACAACCTTCAACGTCCATTCTCTCCCCTCACTCATAAGCAGTACGCGCCCGCCTCCACCATGACCCCACCCAGCGTCCTCTGCAGCCCTGATCGTAGTCTCCAGGGTAGCTTGACAAGTCACAAGAACCTTCGAGCTGGCACCTTGTAGTTGCTTGGCTAGTTCGCTGGCTGTGCTTGCCGCGGAGGCGGCGGAGAAGATACCGCCTGCGCCGATGATTCCATACGCGAGAACGGGGAGGAGGTAGTGGCCGGTTGAGATAACGGAGCATACATCTTTTCCTGGGCCATGGGCGCCGATGCCAAAGTGTTTGCGGAGGGCGGCTGAGGTGGCTTGGGTCAGGTGGCGGGAGCGTGATGTGGTTAGGACTAGACTTGGATCTGCGGCTGAGACATGGAGGGGGGTGTCTGGTTTGGCTAGGCTGTGTTCGGAGTCTATGAGAGGATGTGTTGTTAGTTGAGGAGGTTGTTGGGGTGGTGTTAGGTGCTTTTGGTGTGGTGAGCGTACCGAACAGAAGCGTTAGTACATCGAGGTCAGGTATCGGGTAGCTTTTCTCGGAGCGATAGATGATTCCATCAGCCGTCTTGTCTACAACGGTAGCCATATTACCGCGATGCTCCTTCTTATGCAAACAGAATGTATGCGAATTCAAATGGCAAAGCCTGGTGAACGAAGCAGAAATAGCCACTACGGTCAATGGTACCACAAGACGTTGTTCTCGTGTATTCGGTTATATATACTCTAGCTAGAGTAGCCGCACAATCGCCCTCTCATAGCGACGCGTTTCCTCGGCTCCCTCGTTCCAGTCTGGATTGGCTGTCGATCCATCTGTGGCTTCGGCAAGCCTGGTATGTCAGTACTAGCGAGTAAGCGGGGTAAGTCGGGGTAATCAACAGCAGCCGTGCTACTGAGCGCCATCGTGAGGCTGTTCAATCTTGACTTATCAGATCGCTGGTGGAGGTTTTCAAGGCTTGCTCGCGATTTGCGAGTCCTCGCGCCGTGAGCGTGGGTAGGTCCTCAGAAGAACGTGGTCTTTCAACCTCTGCGCTTTGCACTCGGCTCATCATGGGCAGCTTCAGCATCATCCCCATCGGCGTCATCTCCACCAGCGGGTTTGTTGGCTTTCTTTGGTTTTCGTCTCTTCCGCTTGTGCTTGACGGGTGGTTCCTCTGCAGCCGCAGTGATCTCTATGGGTACTTCTTCTGGCTTTCGCGGAGGAACCTGAGCGGTCTTTTTGCCAGGAGTCTTGGTTGTATACGCCATCGGAAGCACTGCTGGTCGTGCGATTGGAGGCAGCTCGCTCTCGTCGACCATATTCTTGCGCATACCCCTAGGGTTCTCTGTCTTGAGCAACGCAACGTATTCAGCGGTGCGTTTGGTATGCTCAACCTTGGTCATTATCTTCCAATTCTCAGGCTTGTCTGCTGCTCTCCACTTGTTCCAAACATCTTCGTGTATTACGCTTCCGCTGAGGACAACGAACGCGCAGCTGTTCCACAGTGCATGTACTGCTTGTATCGGTAGCCACTTGGGCCGCAATTCGCCATGCTTTGCAAGCCAGTATGCGACCTTTGCTGGCGTAGGACAGATGTTGCGTAGATGTGGCTCGACGTAGATTGTGCGCTGGTCCCAGAATGCTAGGCCGTCGTCATCGGTGACTTCGAACGAGTTGTGGGGTAGGTATTTAGGAGGGTACGAAGAAGGCTTGCGGCGAACATGGTAGCCATTGCTCGAGAGCTCTAGCATCTTAGAGGGGTAGTCGCGGAGTGCTTGCTGAAGGAGGATCTGAGAGGCTTCGGGCTTCAGGGAGGAGATGTTGATGTGTTCGAGTATGGCGGTGAGGTGAATGTCTGTATAGCAAGTCAGTTATGGGGGAGGACATAGACTTGGGCATGTATACAATTCTCCTCGCCATCGACGGTTCTGTAACGGTCCTGCAGCCACCTGGCGCGCTGCTTTTCCTGGTGGGCATAGTCGGTGAAGATGAGCTCGATGCCAGCAGCAAGCTGACCAATGTACTCTAGTGTGACGGGCTTGGTGGTAAATCTGGGACCAGGCTTGGTGGCTTTGAGGTCAGTCTGTTCTGGCTGGTCAGTAGGTGAGCTGGTTCTTGTCTTCTGCATCGCCTCGACCAGCGCATCGTCTTGGTCGCCATCAGCAGGCGCTTCAGAGGGAGCTTGGGCAGGCTTGGGCCGCGGCTTCTCGCGGACGCCCTTGAGCCTGAGCGCTCTGGGAATGAACATGGCACCGATGTTCCGCTCTCGTGGTGGCGAGAGCTGACAAGAATTGGCGTCGCTGAAGAAGTTCGAGTGCCATCGCAGACCCCATTCGCGACGTGCCGCGGCTCAAGCACGGACCTACGTCAGTCCCCAGAATCTCAATTTCCATACAGCGCGGTCGACCAACAACCTCACAAACCTCCTTCATACCCGATTACATCTTCGACCGCCAAGATGGCAAAAGAGAAGAACTACAACCCCGTGCAAGAAGCCAAAAAGGCCGAGAAGCAGAAGCAGATCCGCAAGCAAAAGGCCAACCTCCAGACGCAGCGCAACGAGAAACTCGCGCGCCGAAACCCCAACCGCATACAACGCGACATTGACAACCTCAAAGAACTCGACCAGAGCGGCTCAATACGGCCACATGAGCGACAACGGCTACAGGAGTTGGAGAAGGATCTCGCCGCCGTCAACAAGGCGCGCGCTGCACTCGGCGACAAAGCGCCTGTCTTCAAGCCAGAGCGACAATTCAACAACGAGGACAGAGGACGGGGAGGCGACCGGGGAGGCAGAGGCGGCGGTGTCCTCGGCAAGCGATCGCGTGACGGACAGCGTAAAGACGACGACAGCAGCGACACGGACGACGACGTAAAGCGCATCCCCATGCCGCGCGACACACCGCCGCCCATACCACGGAAATACCTGCCTCAAGACCCGCAAGACGAAGCCGCCGCGCCCGCCGAACCCAAGAAACCCACCATCGTTTACGAAGCCGCGCCCCAGGTCCGCGATCTGCGCAAGGAAGCAACAAGATTCATGCCTGCGTCTGTGGCGCAGAAGGTCAAGCTGGCAAAGGGCGAGGGCCGGTTACTCGAACCCGACGAGTTTGACAAGTTGCGGGAAGGAGGGTATATGAATGAAGGGAAGAAGAAGGATGACACGGAGGAAGGCGCTGAGAAGGTTCCACGAACAGCTGAGGATGAGGAGCTGGATGCTTTCTTGAGGTTACAGAACACGTCGGTGGGTGACATGGCGGAGCAAGTTGCTGAGGCTGCGGTGCAGGAAGCAGAGTACAAGATGATGGCTGCTGAGGCCAAGGGGCAGATGGAGGGTATATCTGACGAGGCCAAGACGGCGGAGAATACACTCAGGCATGTGCAGATGGAGGAGGTGGAAGATGAAGATCTATAGCATGCTATTAGTAGTAAGTGCATCATGCACGAGTTATACCTTCAAACGTCCGGTCTTTGTTCCCAGATTCCACATCCCGCTGGTAGTTGTGAAAGTGCAGCATTGGGCGACAAGGTGAGTGCTACCATTAGGCGGTGGGAATCCTAATTACTTCGCGGAGAGTAAGCAGCAGGGCAATTGGTGTGTAGTTGAAGCTGTGGCTGAAGATCAAAGGAGAAGTGAAGGCAAGTCACAGCAGAAGACAGATTGTTGATCATTGTTATTTCATTCATGGTAGGGTATATAGATATGCGGCTTTCACGCCGAAAGGGTATGTTCCATCCATCGCAGTATCATGTTCGTCCATTCTCAGGTCTTCATGGTCGTAAGAGGAGGGTTGTGTATCGTGGCTACCAGGCAACAGCAAGAAGGAAGCGAGTGCTTTACTTCTTCTGGCCAGTGGCGCCGGAGAGGGTGTCGGAGATGCTCTGACCAGCGTTGCCGAGAGCGTCTTGAGCTTGCTTCATGACACCCTGGCCCTGGGCGGAGGCGTCGTCGCCGCCTGAGCGGGTGGCGTCACCGAGCTTCTGTCCGGTGGACTTCTGGCCCTCTGGTTTGTATGTTAGTTTATGGCCGGGTGGTAAGTGGTGAGCAGTGGAAGAGACGTACCAGGCTGGACCATACCGGCAACGCGGTCACCAGCACCAGTGAGGCTCTCGCTGGCCTTCTCGGTGGTGGACTTCTGGGAGTCGGGGGTCACTGAGACACTGTCAGATGGTGCACTGAAGTTGAGCGAAGACAGTAAGCTTACTCTTCTCGTAGGCTTGCTCGCCGAGACCCTTGCGGAGGTTGTCAGACATGTTGGTAGTTGGTGGTTGGTTGGTTGAGGGTTGAAAGTGGTAGTTGTAGTTGAGTTGATTGGAGTTGAGTGTGATGAAGGTTCGAGCAAAGGGAAGCAGAAGCAGTCTTATATACTACCCTTCAGCGTCGTCCAGGCTGCAGTGACGTGCTACGAAACCCGTACGTCATGCCTTGCGAGGCAGGCACCGTAGCCGCAAAGGGTGTGGGTGAGAGAGGGCAGCAGCAGTCGTACCGTGTACTCAGTGGGCCCTGTTACTTGCTCCTTCACATGTACGGTTGGCAGGGTCTACAGGGGTTCCTGCCAGGATGTATACCAGTTTGCAGACGCCACAGCCCGCCACGATAGGTAGATCAGCACTTCCGCTATATGTGATTGATGGTAATCTGGCGCCTTTGCATGGCATTCGCGTCATCTGGCCACGGCTCAAGGTGGGTACGGGTTCCAGATCTTCTGCCGCGGGACGAACACTGCCCCGCTATGAGTGAGATACGCTGTACAACTTGGATAGAGGGGCATCTGCTGCCGCGGCTGCCCCTCTTCCATAATTGCTTTCTGAACTGGATAGTTGGTAGCGTAGCAGAGACATAGTTGGTAGCGCTGGATTAGCATCAGTTCTTTCTTGGAAACGGTAGACTATTCCCTCGCCCTACTTCTAGCTCCCAGCCATGCTCCGGAGTACGAGCCGCTGTTTGCCAGCATCGGGTACGCGAACAGTGCGAGGGTTTAGTGGGGCAGTACCCCGCTGACGTAGCTCAGAGGCACGAGGAAGTCGCGCAGCACGTGACCCGCATCATCACCATCGCACACTAACCCCAATCCATCACTCACCACACCACGCGCTGCGCGTGCAAACATCCTACAGACATCAACACGTCCAACTTCTGCAGTTCGGCTGAACGGCGGCAATCGACTTCACGCGTACAGCGCGTACAGTGGACGGCGTTGCTAATTCTGGCCTTTTGCCGCTGAGCGAAAACTTGTTTGACATCTGTCGCAGCCTATCCACTTTTCATCTCGTCAACATCGTCAATGTGACGAGCCTTCGCTTGGGCGATTGGAAGCTGTGCACATCCTGCGCACAACTCCGATCATGTACTTACATAGAAGAAGCGGGCCGTTATCCGTTGCTGCGCTGTCTGCTGTGAACCTTGGCTGATCTCACAGCATCCGTGGCGAGGCTGAGTCCCGCCAACATCGCGTCCATTGGTACCACAACAACTGCAAGTCAGCAACAAGAAGCGGGAGAAGGGTTGACCTATTTCCGGCCGCAGCTACGGCCTCGAATCACTATCGGAGAACTGGTCCTTGTCTGCACGGCGAGGTCTGCGGTCTCACCTGGCCGGCCGCAGTCACCCTTGGGCCGAGCCCGCGCACAACTCAGATAACGCCGGCTATAGTGTACTCCTATAGCTGATACCAACATCGCCCTATGAAGGCGATCGCCAGCATGATGCCAGCATGGTCAGCAGTCGGAAGTGCGACCGTCGGATGCTCAATGAAAGCTGCCTGGAGGCCTGACAGCCACATTCAATAGCCAACAACAACGTTCGACCATTGTCTTATACGGGTTGCATGCATTCGAGTCTCGCCGCGCGACTTGGAGTCGTCTCCCAACTGTGCCGTCGGCGTCGCGCGATATCCTCAGGAAGGGCTCGCCGTTACACGCGATGCTCCTGAGCGAACTCCCAGGGTCGGCAAGGCTGGTCAACGCTTCACAAGCCACGAAAGGGTCCCTGTGCCACAAGCGACCTAACCAAACAGGCGATATTTCAGATATACAACCAATCAACCTTCAATCTCCCATATCTGCCTTACCAATAGGTATACCCAGCGTCTGTTCCCCGTGTTTCAGATCGGATCCGCTCTAGCGCTTTCCTAGACAGTAGTCGCTTCATGATAGGGTCCGCGTCGATCAGGCTCCGACAAACCTAATTTTACTTACCGCTGCACAGTACCAAACCTCACCGTTTGGTGTATGGACATGCCCTCTATCACAGTCATTGACTCGTCGACGGCTCTCGCCCGCATGAGTCTCCATGCCTGACAATCCGCAAGGCCGCCTGGCTAGCTGTGCCACAGGCTCTAACAATAGCTCAAGCACAGTAATGGCAGGGATGACTTTATGCGGCAGAGAATGCCATAGGTACATTCGATATGTCGAACAGGTTTGCTTGTGTACAGTATCCTCTTGGAGTTCTCGGCGTTATCTGCACTGCCGTGACTAGGATCGAACTCACACGCCAGCCTACAGTCCGGTTCCTTGATACATCTGCCTGAACTTTCGAAGTCGAGGTCGCTTCGGTCAATGTCACAGCGTCTGGGGAAAACATAAAACACAGAGCGGTTCGCCTCTGTTAGTTGTCACTTCCTTATCAAGCCAGCATCCTCTCATTGAGCTCGAAGCACTTCAGTAATCCCTATTGTCACTATTGCTTAATCCACCATGAAGTACCTCACAGCGCTGTTGATACCTCTCCTCTACTGTACGCCTGTATACGCAGACTTTGCCGACGACGCTTTCTCAGCAATAAAGACTCTACAAGAAAAATGGTACAATTCTGATACTGGTTTATGGTACGTCGCAGTCCACTTCTCACATTGACCAAATCTAATCTCTACCAGGAACGACTTATGGTGGCAGTCTGGCAACATTATCGAGACCGTCGCGCGCTTCGGTATTCAGGATGCCGACTTCAAGGAGCACGCCATTAACATCGTCTCCACCACATACGCCAAATCGTCCCAACAGCACGGGGCAGATGGGTGGAAGAACAAGTTCTACGATGACGAGGGGTGGTGGGCCATGGGCTGGATAGCCTCATACGATCTCACTGGAGACATGAAGTACCTCGACACAGCCAGAGACATCTTCGCCGACATGACTACAGGCTGGGACGGCAATCGGTGTGGCGGCGGCCTATGGTGGTCCAAAGACCGCGACTACATTGCCGCCATCTCAAACGAACTCTTCTTATCCGTTGCTGCCCATCTGGCAAACCGGGCTGAGGGCCAGATGAAAGAGGACTACACCAACTGGGCTGAGATGGAGTGGGACTGGTTCGAAAAGTCCGGTATCATCAACTCCGACAGCTTAGTAAACGACGGCATCGACCCATCAAGCTGCAAGAACAACGGCAGAACAACCTTCACTTACAACCAAGGCATCGTCCTAGCTGGTCTCTCGGAATTAGCTCGCGCAACAAACAACGGCGATTACATCGAAAAGGCCTACAAGCTCGCTACGGCGTCGACTTCTAAACTCAGCGACGGCAGCGGTATCCTTACCGAGCCCGCTGATTATCCTCTCGACCCCGTCGCCTCGCAGTTCAAAGGCGCATACGTTCGCGGTCTATCAACGCTGTATGAAAACGCACCACAAGAAGGTGTCCAACAATTCTTCATGCGCAATGCGAATGCGGCGAGGAGTCAGCCTAGGGTTGATGGTGGCGTTATCATAGATCGGTGGCAGGGGCCCAGCGACAGTGGCAACCCGAGCACACACGCGAGTGGCATTGACATCCTTGTCGCCGCTGCGCTGGCTGGAGAAGCTTAGGATGACTGGCATGCGCTCCTGATTCTAGTAATGTTTTATACCCCCTTCTGTTTTTACTTTCTCGGTTGTTCGGCGCTGGATCTCGCGGGTTTGTGGTCATCTTGGTCGGAAAAGAGAATCATTTTGTTTAATGGTAATTACGAATTTAACGACACATCAACATCGATCTCCGAATGATACTATCCATTAACTTACCTGATGTCGTTGTTGGTGGATGTGCCGGGCTATATGGACACGGGCCAAATCAAGTAAAGTTTGACCTGCACCTCATGAACGGCACACTCGCTAAGCTTCCAGTGAAACCTCGACCGGGCTCTTCCGGGCATCGCACGAAATCTCACAGAAGAAAGCCATACGATCAACTTTATTGACACCCTGCACGCAGGATGCGTTCTCTTGCGCGCTCGCTGTCGAGCACGCGATGTTGCGGGGAAGCTTCGGCGTGGCCGGCACTTGCAACGAGCTTCCGCTCGGTCGCGCCCAGACAATAGCATCAACGTTGTTCCCAGCTCCACTCTCCTACACTTATCCGAACGCGTCCAGTACGTCCTCGCCTCACGTAAAACGTTTTACCGAAGTGCCTTAGTCAAATGACCGCGCAGATGCAAGTCGATAAGGCTACAGCTGCGCACTGTCCTGCTGGAAGATACGCCCCCGATCTTTGCACACGTCGATTAGGGCTAGAGGCGGCATGCATGCTGCTTTGTTTGTTGGCGGCTGCAGGTCTTGCTGCTCATGGTAGGGTAGATACGCCCGTGGTTACACCGGTTTGGGAGGGTGTTGTATTGTCAGAGGTGCTGTCATGCCGGGTCTATCTGTTGATTTGGGATGGGCAGAGAATGCGTGATGTAAGGTTTGCAAGCTTTTTGCCTTGTTCATCTTGTGGGTATCGGGGCTGGAGTGGAAGAGCTTTGTCTTACATATCAGACGTCGTTGTTGGGGGATTCTCTTCACTTTCCACACGTTCTTCGTTTTTATTCATCTACCTCTCGTCATGGGCTACGAAGCGAATAAGTACCGGTCATGGCTGCCGAACTTCCTCAAGAAGTCGACTCAAGATGACGCCACGCCTGATGAGCGAACATCTCTTCTCCCAGACTCGCAGCATGAGGAATGGTCTACTGGCGAAACCCACGAGCTCGATGATGACACTGCATCAAAGTCCCAACTTATCGTCCACGAGTTCTGGGTACTGTTCAAAGGATCACTTCCCGTGGTCGTAGCATACGCGTTGCAAAATTCCCTGCAGACAGTATCTGTCCTCATCGTCGGACGCCTCTCGCCAGAAGCATTGGCTACCGCTGCCTTCTCGTATATGTTCGCAATGGCTACGGGTTGGCTCGTCGCTCTTGGTGGCACGACCGCGATCGACACGCTGGCTTCTGCCAGTTTTACCGGAAGCAAGAATCGGCATGACCTGGGTATCATCCTCCAGCGCGCATTCGTCGTTCTTCTACTGTTCTACATACCCATCGCTATCGTGTGGTTCTGCTCCGAGCCGCTCTTCAAAGCGCTCGGCCAGGAGGACTATATCGCCAGAGACTCGGCGAGGTTCCTCTCGGTGCTTGCCCCAGGCGGTATCGGATACGTATATTTTGAGGCGTTGAAGAAGTATATGCAGGCTCAAGGTATGGTTCTTGTTCTGCCGCCATTCAGAAAACTATACTCACATGTTTAGAAATCATGAGACCCGGCACATACGTCCTATTGATCACCTCCCCCCTCAGCGCCGGCCTGAACTACCTCTTCGTGTACACTTTCCAAATGGGCCTTCTCGGCGCTCCGCTCGCTACCGGCATCGCATACTGGGCATCATTTCTTTTGCTGCTCGCATATGCTCGCTTCGTCGATGGATGGCAATGCTGGGGCGGTTGGGACCGTAAGTGTCTACAAAACCTTTGGACCTTCTCACGGCTTGCCTTACTCGGAGTTATACATGTCGGCACAGAATGGTGGGCGTTTGAGATCGTTGCGCTTGTTGCAGGCAAACTCGGCACGATACCACTCGCCGCGCAAAGTGTCATCATGACCACGGACCAAGTCATGAACACCATTCCTTTCGGAGTTGGTGTCGCTACCTCGTCGCGTGTCGGAAACCTCCTCGGCGCACGCAATGCCAAAGGCGCCGCCAGAGCTGCCAACGTGGCTGCGGTACTTAGTATGCTGCTCGGTGCGCTTGTACTGGCTGTCCTTATGGGCGTCAAAGACTTTTACGCCAAGATCTTCAACGACGACGACGAGGTCATCAAGCTCACTGCAAAGGTAATGCCTTATGTTGCGCTTTTCCAAATTGCAGACGGACTCAACGGCAGCTGCGGAGGCGCCCTCAGAGGCATGGGTCGACAGCATATTGGAGCGACGGTAAACATTGTCAGCTACTACTGCGGAGCTCTGCCACTCGGCATTTGGCTTGCTTTCCACGGCTGGGGACTTGGCGGCTTATGGGTAGGCCAATGCATAGCCCTGTATCTTGTTGGATTTGCAGAATGGGCGATCGTTGCTTGGAGTAACTGGGACTACCAAGTCAAGAAAGCTTTCGAGCGGATGGATTCGGATGACAGGGCGGAGCTGGGCGTGCCTCCAGATGAAGCAGCGCCGGTACACAGATAGTGGCCTCGCATCATTGAGGTCGATCGGACCTCGGAGGTATTAGCAACGCGTCTTACTGTGTAGACGCACGGAATAGAGATAGATAGCTGCCCGGAGCCACCAATGCACGAAGTGTCAAAAATTACTCGATACGTTAAGCGAGACGTTTTTAGTGCCGCCGGTATCTGAATCCTGGCTCCGCGAACGAACCTCACTCCTCATCACCTCATCACCTCCGCACAGCTACCCGATCGCTGCGTACCCCACGCCTTGTTCTCTCCTCAATGGCATGGAACCCCGTACTGGAAACGCGTGAGTGAACGATGTATGCGACCGTGCATGCGCTGCACCTCGGCCCATCAATCGACCGCCTAACCTGCCACGGAGATCACACTTGAAGGATGCATCCGGATCACACAATTCTTATCGAACCAATCCGCGTACCATACAACAGCTACGAAAGACCGTTACGTAGAGGTATAAAGCTCTAGACTACGTAACAACCTCACCGGAAAGCTCACTTGCATGCATGAGCTAGCGTAACTTTGCTACGCGTCTTGACTCGCTTCAGATAAGGCTGCGATACCCAGGGATCGAGGCTGCTGAATATCAGCGTTACATATCGTCTATGGAGAAGGTTACTGGTCGGATTCCCCGGGTTTTATCACCGTGGCGCCCGTCATTGTACATGCGTGCATGGCGGGGTGGGTATCCACATCGATCAGCAACGGCTGGTGCATGTCGTTCTCGGTGAAATGAAGTTGCGCAAGAGTACGCGGATGAGGTGAAGAGCTGGTGCGACCATCACGGTATTCAGATGGTTATTCAAAAGGTAGACATGGTTGACTGCGGAATAGTCCAGTCCAATTCTCATTGCAGCACTTCTCCAACTCCATCCGCGAAGCACACAACTCCGAGTTCACAACCTACGTCAACGCAATATCGAGCCCGGTGGCTTCTCCAAGGATCTACTAACCGATTGGAGGCAGTACGGTGCTATGCCTGCAGACGACATCATCATGGAGCAGGGGTAGCTCCAAAAAAATGTTGTTTACCTAACAGCAGTTTACCTAACGTGAGCTGGTCAAACAAGTCACTGATAGAGTTGCGCTCGATATCTTCAGCTATTTACTGCGAGCTCTCCGCGGTCCCCAGATCTGTTCATCCATCTCGTCCCCTCCAGTTTCACTCCATTGTTATCCTGAGACTCCAGCAAGATGAGGTTCACTCCCGCGCTTTTGAGCTTCGCGGCTACGGTAGCTGCGCACGGCGACCACGGTCATGACCAGGATCCTTTGAATGGTCCTCACGAGGGACTGTGGTACAACACACTTCCTGGTGATGGCGGCAAACAAGTACGCATCGACAGCTCGAAACGACGCCGTACAACACTAACTTACGTGACTGCAGGCCGATTCCATCTTCTCCGGCATATCCACATTCGGCCGCCTTCCATACCACCCATGTCTCTCTAGCAACACGCAGTTCGACATTGCGTTCATTGGTGCGCCCTTTGACACTGGCACATCCTACCGCCCTGGTGCTCGCTTCGGGCCCAGCGGTATCAGACAAGGTTCCCGCCGCCTCAATCTCTAGTATGTTTCCTTGAAAGCAGTCGCATGCTTACTTTTATTGTGTCGTGATCCAAAGGCTCACGCAGAATTGGATTTAGTGGTGGATACAACGTTCCTCTCGCTGCGAACCCGTTCAACTCGTGGGCTAAAGTTGTGGACTGCGGTGACATTCCCGTTACTTCGTAAGTTACTTTACGTCTTTACGTGCTTGAGAAGCTGGTGTTAGGATGTGCTAACTCGTTTGCTCGTGTAGGTACGACAACGCGTATGCGCTTCAGCAGATCGAGGAAGGCCACAACCTTCTGTTGAGCCGCCCACCACACACACATGCCAACAAGCCCGGCCCCTCAAAGACAGGCAAGACACTCCCTCGTTTGATCACTCTCGGAGGAGATCACACCATCACACTCCCTCTTCTCCGTTCTATCAACCGAGAATATGGCCCCATCACCGTCATCCACTTTGACAGCCATCTGTAAGCCCCACTCCTTCTTCATCACCTCCCTATCATATATCCACTAACACCTACCAGCGACACCTGGCGCCCCAAAGTCTTCGGCGGCGCACCCTCCGAACAAGCCAGCATAAACCACGGCACCTACTTCTTCCACGCCGCCCAAGAAGGCCTCCTCGCAAACGACACCAACATCCACGCCGGCATCCGCACGACCCTATCCGGCCCCTCTGACTACGAAAACGACGGTTACTGCGGTTTCGAAATCGTCGAGGCACGCGAAGTGGACAAGATCGGCACCGATGGCATTATCAAGAAGATCCGCGAGAGGGTCGGCTTGGAGAAGCCCGTGTATCTGAGTATCGATATTGATACGCTGGATCCTGCTTGTACGTTACTAATCTTTGGTAGAGTTGCGTTATAGATTGGATAGCATAGCTAACGTGTATGAACGCACAGTCGCACCCGCAACCGGCACCCCCGAAACCGGCGGCTGGACCACACGCGAACTACGCACCATTATCCGCGGTCTCGAAGGCATCAACCTCATCGCCGCCGACATTGTCGAGGTCGCACCCGCTTACGACACCAACGCCGAACTAACCACTATGGCTGCTGCTGTGCGTTTCTATTTCCTTACTCTCCTTGGCTCGATTATGTATATGCTTGTTTGGGGCTTTCGCTGACGGGATGCATTCTAGGATACGCTGTATGAGGTCATGACTTTGATGGTTAAGAAGGGGCCCTTGAGCTATATGGGAGCTCCCAAGGAGATCATGGAGTTGTAGATGAAGAGATGGTCTTGTGATGGCTGGATGTGGTGTTGAGCCGGGAGTTGTGGGGATGATGAAGTACGGGCGATATCGGGCGTTGAGCGAGCTCGGGTTCATGGAAGACGGAGAGATGTTTGTTCCTGCATGGGACATGTAGATGATGGTGATGATAACGATGACGACGAATGATAGTCTCTTACGGTATACTGCACGGTGTTTTTTCCAATGAACTGCGCAATCATACTAAGCTGGTTGCCATGTGTCAGTCAAGCGTTAGGTCAAGTCTTGAAAGTACCAAGTTGCGACTGATAAGAGTTGATCTCCTAATACTACAACGCAACGACTACTACTACTACTACACGTCGTCTCTCGTTTCTCATGACATCATCACCACCACATGCTCGCACCGTGAGCCGCCTTTCACTACCATTACAAATCAAGCGAAGAAAATTAAGCCTTAAGACCAATCTCAACAGCAGCGAGAATGAACTCCATGAAACCAGCATTGGTGTCAATGATGTTTTGAATGTACTCCTCGCTCGTAGGGTAGAAGTTGGTTGGGTAACCAAACTCCATGGTGTATCCGTAGACCTTGGTGAGCTTCTTGTTACCCTGCCAGCGGCTGAAAGACCAGTCATCTGTCGCGCCGGAAGTAGGGTAAAGACCAACAGCTTGTTGAGGGACGTATTCGCGGCCTCCGACGGAAATCATGGCATCGGTGGTGCGGTTAGCTGCGATGCGGATGTTGTCCCAGTCCTCTTGGTCAATGTACTCCTTGTACAGGTCGTCCTCGACGATACCGCGCTTGCCGTCGTATGCAGGGTTGAACAGGTTCTGCTTGGGGTCGTGGGATTGGTCGACGTCGTCTCCCCATGAGTAGAGCAGAGTTCCGGCAGCAGAGTGGACGTCAATGTACCAGTGAATGTTGGGGTATTCGTCATATACCCAGGCCATGTCTCTCGACTCAGGCTCGGAGAACGGTGCGGTGCCGTAGAAAGCCTGGGAAGCGGGGTTTGTTGAAGCTGGGGAGACGGAAGGGTCAAACTTCTCGGTGAAGTTCCAGAGGAAGTCGAAATTCCTGTTGAGATCTACACCAACGCTGAGGGGTTCGTTGGGCCTAGCAGAGGCTGGGTTGCGGTTCTTTCGCCATAGGTTGCTGTTGGCTTGGTCGTGGCGCACACCATCTGGGTTCAGCATGGGAATGAAGACAACTCCCGCACCAAGAGCCTTCTTGACTTGGCTGTTGGTGTACTTCTTGTTGCCGTAAGTGAGACCGATACGGTGCTCGTTCGCATAAAGAAGGTCAGAGACGAAGTAGATCAGGTTGTCAGGTCCTCCGCGCTCACGTGCGTGGATTCCTACTCGAGTTAGTTTGATCTACGCAACAGCTTCACCGATCAATACATACCTGAAGTGAAGTAAATGTACTGCTTGTCCTTCTTGATCTTTTCTGCCTTGTTGGCAACACCACCGATGATGTTCGCACCCTCGTAGGTCTTGTGTGGCGTGGTGAAGATGGACATGCCGTACTCTTTCTCCAGACCCTTCATGGCGGTGTAAACTTCGTCGGCATTGAAGACACCGGCGCTCTGAAGCTGGGCGTACTCGCTGGGCTTCCTGGTACCGAGACCGCGAGGCGCAACCTTTCCACCCTTGAAGCGATCACCCTTGCCAATGGGTGCAGTCGCAGTCTGTCGCTTGTTCATATTGTGCAGAAGCTCAACGCGAACGAGCTCAGGGTCCAGGCTTCGCTTGAAGTGGTCCAAATGGTCCTCTGAGATGACAGCGTGCAGCTTGTGCTCGCCACCCGCAGCCATGACAACAGGGCGGCAGCCATAGTCAATCTCGCTGTTGGCCGAGATGAAGTCGTACAGCTGGTTCTTCTCTTTCGCGTAGAATGCGACGCTCAAGACATCGGATGCGAGAACAGCGCCGGGAAGCAGACCGAGGAGTGTGGAGACCTTCATGGCAGACAGCGATAATAATAATGCTGCGACGAGTAGAAATTGAGAGTCGTGCAGACACAGACTGTCGCCATCCTGTTCTTATTTATTCAAGGTCGATGGCTTGGTACTATGTGTCGCGAGCCTCTTAGAGAAGAGCATTGCTGCCAGCTTCCTCATCCGGTAATGGGGAGGCGGTTCTCCAAGACTCCAAGACAGCAAGCGTACTTGGCTGGCGTACCTGCCCTACGATTCTAAGCAGGTCCGAACTGTTATCTTCTGCTATGGCCACACGAAATGTACTCTAACCCGGATGATGGCGCTGGTGGTGGGCCAACGAATGCGAAAATGCTCTAAAGGATCCAGACTCCTGGTCCATGGTGTCGAAGGCGTTGCCAAGACTGTTGAATGTGGGTTAGCAAGGCACCGGCGGTTGTTGCTACAGGATCGTGAGTGAGTTGCAGATAAGCATCGCTCCGAGGCTGTCAGAATCAAGCACTGGGTTCCCCACAGCCGAGTAGATGTATAGTATGTCTGGGGTGAGACCTGGAAGAAGAACTGGAGAATGCGCAGGGCTGCAACTGATGCACGCTAGGATGGCGCGAAGAATGATATCTATGTTGTCGCATAGCGATGTCCCTGCAAGCCGAGCGAGGATGTCTGTAGCATGTTGGCGATTACGAGTTGAGATGTGCGATGGATGAGGAGTTCGAGTGATGATTGTCTCCAGGACGCGTTCGCGCTCGTTGCCAAGACACTGTGCAGCTAACGCCTATCTCCGCGCCCAGATGTGTTCGTCATCTCCTTCATCGACTGGCAAAAGCAAACATGGAACCGCCTTGATATCCGATTGCGCCTGCGAGGCCACCAGAACTCGCGATGGATTACAGCCCTCTAACTCCAGAGGTCAACGTTCTGCTGTTGGGCGATTCGGAAGTCGGGAAGTCGACGTTCTTATCGTGAGTTCGGCGCGCGCGGTTCGCGTGACAGTTGATGTCGATTGACGTCTTGCTACCATTACTGACGTGTTCGCAGTCGCCTGTCACTCGGTGTACAGCCTCAGGGCGACGACCTCCCACCGTATGAACTCCCCAAGCTACGCGATATCGACCAGCCCTACGCCTTCGACATCTCGCTCTACGGGCGTCCATACAGGCTGCAGTTTTATGACACTGCGTCGCCCCAGAACTACACTCTCCTGCACCCGCAATTCGTGATCCTCTGCTACGACATCTCCTCGCGCGCATCCCTCGATTCTCTTGCATCGACATGGCTGCCGATCGTAAATAAGCACTTCAACTACGACGAGAACCTGCCTGTGATGGTCCTAGGGTTGAAGCGAGACCTGAGGAAACAATGGACGTTAGCCGAGCATGGCCCGGACAAGAAGGGCAAGGGGCCGAGTGTCATGCCACACGAGGGTCTGCAGGCGGCGCAGAGGATGCTGTGCGATCACTATGCTGAGTGCAGCGCGCTGACAGGGGAGCTGTGCAGGCAGGTACTGGAAGACGTTGCAAAGACGAGCGCAAAGACAACGACTGAGAAGGGCGCCAAAAGTCAAGGGGCTGATATGTGTACTATGATGTAGTTTGTAAATATGTCGAGAGTATGATTGAATACAAGCACATCGAACAGTACACATGAACAGGGACATTCATTAGAGCATCACAGTATTCCCTCCCCTGCAAGGCGTGCCAGATCCTGTTAATAGCAAAAACAATGCATTTGGCTCGAATGAAACGGCAAAAAAATTGGTTCCTGCGACACCTGTGTGATTCGAACACACGCTCCCGAAGGAACTGGCTAACTTTCCTGTGAAGGACTAGCAGGCCAGCGCGTTAACCACTCCCTAGAATTTGGATTAGTAAGCGTTGAGTAGGCAGACTGGATCAAACGTACGCCAAAGTGCCTTCAATTTGCTGTTTTGCTGATTGATGAAGGATTGAGTAATCTGAGCGTATATGTTAGAGGGTGATGAGGCCAGCTTGGGCATGGCTGAGCGGGGAAGCGGGGAAGCGGGGTTCAGGTGGGGGCCGACAGCACAACTAGGGAGAGACGCATTCGACGGCACGCCCAGTCTACATGCAGCGACTGCTTTAAGCGCTTTGCACACTCATGGACATAGAGATGTGTTAGATGAGAGCATGAAAGACGGGTGAAAATTTATCGACTCTCATCCCTCAGAAGCGCACTAGTCCTCTAAGGGTTAAGAGCAATTCAGAAAACTAAAGTATTGGCCTTCGCAGAATCCAACTAAAGACCAACAGCGCATTGCAGCTTCACAAGTGCTTCACCGATGAACCGGTAGTAGAAGCCTTTGTATTGAATACGTTGAATCTCCGTTTGAAGAAAGCGGCTTCGTTCAGACACAAGTCGGGTCAACCTTGGAAATGTCTGAAAGAACCAGGTAACCATACGGTCGACACTCAACCATTAACTCTATTTTGACCATGCCAACGTCGCTCTCATCCAGCTATGCGCTGTTTCAAATCGCGATGTGACGACTGCTGCATCATTTGAGCTGTGACGACACTTCACCAGCCTCTGGCTCGCTTACATGCGCGCCAATCACACGCCATCCGTCCCTGCGTCCTGCTGGCTCAGGCTCCGCCTCATCATCACAACTCAACAACTCCTCGACGCTTGTCGTGCCCTTGTTCTCGTCGCTACGTATGTATACACGTCAAATCCATCGGCGACGTGGCACCAGTCCAGCTGTCCAGGTCCGACTCGCCAAGTTGCCTTGTGAATACATCATGGGGCGGGCGCCCAAGTGCTGAGGCAGGCACTCTTCGTTCGCATTTCCGCTCATCTAGTTTCGTAGCCCTGGCTGCCTGAAAATGCCAAAAGACAGACCTCAGGCTCACACTCAGCCAACGAAGGCAACAGATTCGACGACTGAAACCACTTCGGGGGCATCCTACGAAACTCTCAACCAAGAACCAAGAGCAGACGATGTCTTCCTTACGCGCAGTATCCCCGGAAACGCCAGATCTAGGTTCTCACGTTGGAAGAAGGGCGTCACATGGTAACAAGACTGCAAACTGGAGCATATCATGAAGGAACAGACATTCTTTTCTGCATTAAAGCGAAATGCATCTCACGTATTGTCAACAACAACGTGGTAGCCAATTTATCCTCCCCACAAAACCGAAACGCCAACTCGAAGCCTCGAGACATCATAATGGTCCGTATACCATAACTCATCAGTCGGTCCGCCCAGGGATAAATGCACGCTAAAGAATACTTGACGAGAAAGAGGTGAACGTATTAAACGGAAATTTGGGTATAGGGCGCATGCTCTTCGAACTCCTAGACCATGGCACGAAGTGAAATCAAGGTTGTCTCTTGCGCCGCGATCATGTACTTCGTCTTATGCGTTGGTTTATTGGGATAGGTGCGTTTACGAAGACGTGGGATTCGTCGGCGATGCGAGACTGCTTCTCCTCGTATTCCAAGGAAGACATCTTTAGGTCATCGATTTGTGCCTATCAAGTCAGCCTTCATACACAAAGTAAGGATATGCTTGAGCTACCTTGGTCAGCGGTGGTCCGATGGTGGTTATCAGAAATCCGTCGCGTCCCTGTCGACACCATTAGCGTTCTGCTATACTCAACAACCACCATTGCAAAGTACCTGGAAGGTGTAGGGCCGAACAATCGCATCCGGGCCGCAATGATAGCGTATCTCGTTCTGAATAACGGCTCTTGAGATGCCGAAGCCTGGCACGAAGTACGAGTTGGGCACAGCCATGATGATGGTGTTGGGATGGTCACGTCGGCAGGGTATTGCAATGTTGGCTGGACTCGATGTTCGCGGGCTGGGGATGATGGTAAGGTTGGGCGCGCTGGGGACTTATACATCTGACTCGCAGCCTTGCGACTGGGGAATCGGTTGCATACACTCTATCTACACCGGTTCCAGTCCGGATGAGGATGCGATGCATCGGCTGCGACCAAGTCCCCCGTTGGGCGTGGACGCGTCCGCCTCATTGTTCGCCTCGAAAGCCCAATCACCGCCATTGGGCAGCGACTAAGACCGGGTCTTGCAGCACCCTTTGCAATTGACCACTCACGGAATTCCCACTGCATTTTGTGGTATATCTCTTACTCTTGGAGGACTATTGCGGTTTCGTTATGCTTCGCATCTCGGCGCTAATTGCTGGAGCGGCCAACGCAGCTGCCACGTCTGCAGATGGATGGTCTCTCGCGACAACTACGGATGCTTAAAGACGATCTCTTCGCCACCAAACGCTCCAAAGGGGTTTGCGATATGTGATACTCCCACACCCTCTTGCAGTTCCAAGCCAGCGGGCTCAACCTGTTCTTCCAGATGCGATGAACTTGGCGCCAAAGGTTTCTAGCGGAGAAACCTCGACGCCGATCATACCCCGGCTCAACTTCCACGATGGGTGACACCCAGTCGCCCCACGGTAATCGCACAGCAGAAGGAACACAGTGTCGCGGTGTCTAAATTCGGCCAGCGTGGCTTCACCGCTAGATCTGTTAAGCGAAGGCGCGATCGCATCCAGGAGATCCCTTCCGCACGCGCTGCTATGGGTATGAATGCATCCAGCTACGGGGATGTTCCAGGTTTTGAATATTCCAAGAGCCGAGCCGAGACCCTATAGTATCCACCATCATGTACCTTGGTTGACGCAACAACGGTACCCGAGCCCTTGGGCTTCTTCCACAGCAGACGGACTAAGCGCCAACACCATCTGGCAACTCTATCTCACTGTGAGGCGAGCCTGGTTTACCCCGCTTGTCATTGATGATCTACTTCGACACTACCAGGAAAGGTGATAGATTACGGCATGTGGTGCCAATGGCAAGAAGAGAGCGTTCAGCAACACCTGGTGCTATCGCTTCGATTGTGAAGCTGTTCATCTGAGGTGTTCATGCGTTCTGTTCCCTTCGGCATAGATCATCTCTTGCGGCCAACAAACCTCAACGAACGCGTATCATTGCTCGAAAGTACAGGATCACCACCGGAGTTGCATCCTAACGGCGGTCTCGGCTCTTGCACACGCCGCATGAGTCGTGTACACGTGTGCGACTTCATGAACATGTGCCCAATGCCCAACGTCCGAGCGTTTAGGTTCCATCACAACAAGCATTCCATCGTCGTGGCCAACATACTGTACCTACAGCACCTTATGCACCGGACTACCCCGCAGAATCCACCATGCAGTCGCCTCGTACGCCACCTCACCTTGCATCCGGTGTCAAGGTGTCCCCGAAATTGTCGACCTACGTCATGATGTCACTGATGAGACGACACGACGCAGTGGATGTTGTGAGGCATTATGAGTTTGGAGGCAAAACCTGGTTGCGGCCATTTCGCGGGCTACGAGGAACCCCGGGCACATCGAATGCGTGATCACGCCATATTCAGTCGGCGGTTCCTACTTACCGGCCTTACTGGAAGACAGCGGAAGATGGCGCAACCCGAGGTACTCCGCAACTAACGCAAGACCAGAGAGCGTACCTACCGTGACTATACAGTAGCAATGCAGGGGATCCGAGCGGCTTGGAAGTAATGCACCTAGTGTTGACGAGAAAGCGCATTTCAGGGACGGATGATCGTAGGTAGGATCTGACAAGCAAGGTACGGCTACCGCTTCCGGCAGAGAGCAACTCTTTCAAAAACAACTGTTCGTTAAAGCGGCCGAAATCATAAGCCCGAGAAGTCGCCCCGCTGCCACTCTGCTCTATCGTACGACTGCTCTCCGATCTCGTATAGCTTTTGACATGTTTAAGGCCTTGTTCACCGGACATTGACAAGGCTCAGCCCGGTTGTGATCATTCGGGGCGACAATCTCGACAACATCGTGTCCCTAGGGTCAGCTAGCAATCCTGCAGACGTGTCCTGACAAAATTCACGACTGTCACTGGGCTGTCACTTTGCAGAGCAATGGCTCTTCGAATAGGCAACGACGACGGACGACTGGCACACTGGAGATGGGAGGGTATCAGGCAATGCGTTCTGTGACGTCTTCCATGCCTATGGAGTCTAGCACACCCTGATTGAGACCCGATAGGCGATGCGCCCAAAGGAAGATACCGTCCAAACCCCCACTCGCCACAGACTAGTAAGCTGCCTTCAGCCCTTGTCTGCCCTGTTCGAACAGTAGAACCGGAGCATGGGTCAGCGGGACTACGTGTGAGACAATTGGCACGAATTCTGCTAACGATTACTATATGTGGCCACTCAGATACTTCCACAGGGAAATCCCTTCTACAGATGGCTGTTCTGTGTCAGTTAATCGCGTCAGCTTCATTCCATGGTCCCACGCCACCACCATCACACCGCGACCGAGCCCACAACGGCAAAATCCTGTGAACAGCACACGCTTCATCCGGTGGTTGGACACGATGGCTGTCTCGTTGACGGACAAAGATGGATGCAATAGGCACAAGGCTTCACGCTCTTAGAAGTCGAGGCGGAACGCAGCCGAACGAAGTGACGAGGAACACTATTTGCTCTTGCTTGATCGCAATCTGTACATGCGGCCTGCAACATCTTCAGCAAAGTGCCATCACAAATTCGCCACGAGCGGCATTCCGAGCACGAACCGTGGATCTCGCGTGCCACGTCAACCGTCCTTGTCAATGCGCGTTCGCCGTTGTTGATCGCGGCAAAATGCATGCAGCGCATCATATGCAGGTCTTGCTAAGACCCAGTACCTGCTCTAGTCTTACCAACTTCTTCCACAAACGCACCTTCACAAATGGTTCTGTGAAAAAGTGAGGCTTCGTAATTTCCGAAGTCGTAACCCTGTTTGCCGATCCGATTACGCCCTAAGCCGGGACGGACACCACGATGTACTCCTGCCGACTGCGCGGCGTTCGGTAACACCAGTCGACACGGCATGCGTGAATGACATGAGTGAATGAGATTTTTGGAAGCAAGGCGACCAATAGAAGTTGTGGTAGAAGCTCGTGCGCTTCAGATGCCGATCCTTTGAGTTGGCGAAGCGGCCCACTTCCTCCCTTGACTTTGCTTATTGCGGAGCCGGAGTCGTGAGCCTCACGAATGTCTTGACAGTTGGCTGGAAGCCCTCCTCTGCTCCACCCCTCGAAGGATCTGGTTTTTGTTCTGTATTGTCATCGATTCGAAGAAAGAGGACGCACATGGACGGTCTGCTTCAACTTGGATGCTGACGAGGTCCAGCTACATCTAGAATACCGAACGCCATGCGTCAACACTCGCCAATCTAGTCTTAAATCTTTACTGCATCGTCTTCGTGTCCAGGAAAGGCTCAGACGAAAGAATACGACCTATCAACGTTTGCCGCATACGGTCGCGCTCAAGCACTCGACAAACACGTTCCGATAACCCAGAGACTGGACCGCGCAATACTATCAGACTCCTCCTGGATACACGTACCACGATACAGATATAACGCAGGTGTCCTTAGCATGACCTTCGAGGTTACAGCTGTAACGCCCGAACGCCCCCGAACCTAGCCAGACTGCTACGACGTACTCTCCTCAAGCCCGACAACCACGCGTTGTCTATCGTATCGTCTCATACACGAAAAAACCTGAACAGGCCTGCGGACTACATCAAGACAAAATCCACCAAAGTGGTTGACTCAACGTCAAGGTAGGCTCCAGGGTGTGCAGCTTTTCCCCAGACCGGCTTGGTGTGGTTCAAAATACTCTTGGTCATGCGTAAACGACTTAAATCTGTTGGTAAATCACACAAAGAGCTAGAGCGCGTTACCAAAACCACAATGGTGATACGACTTGTTCCTAGCCGGTCGGGCTGTGCTCAATGGGGACTTTCTTCGTAATTACACATTAATAGATTGCTAGTTGAGCAAGCCCCGGGTATCATTGTACAAGTAGAAGGCTAAGAGATCCGATGCAATGCCTTCGCTACGATGGCGTTCTTTCAAAGCCTTCTCCAAGGGGAGACGAATCAAACGTACTTACCTTCTAGTAGTAGCTCCTGTTTCGACTTCTCGGGCAGCAACGGAAGAGATTCCTTCTGTCGCATGTTCGTACTCCGGTCGCTGAGTACAGAAGTGCCCGACGAGCGCGACTTGTTCGACTTGGAGGACTGCGGCGACGCGAAGTGCTGACTGGCCGGTTCATCGCGGAACACAGGCGTGCGCCGACCGATCGTCTCCGGGCTATTGGTGTCGCGCTGATGAGCCTGCGTGATGGTCTCTGCTCTGTCATCGGGCAGGGCCTCCGCCTCAGTGACCAGTGTCCCACCGACTTCTCGATCCTGCTGATAGCGCACAACTTCCGCTTCAGCAGTCAGCATCCGATCTCTTACAACCTCCCCCTCAGCATCCAGCGTCCCCCCAGCCTCAACCCACTTCCTTAAATGATCCTCCCGCAACCTCTCCCCAAACCCCGTCCAACGCACCCCAACCCTCATCGGAATCCTGCCCGCCCTCTCCAAAGCATCATACCAATCCCTATGCTCCGTCCAAACTAACCTCCTACTGCACTTACTCGTAGTCGGCGATCTCCCAATATCAGCAACATGCTCAAACAGCATCCCCCCGGTCGCCGTCGGCGTGTCGATATCGAGGTTATCCAGAATACTAGCCCTGACATCGCGATCGAAACACAGCCACTCTACCACATTATCCCCCGTGCGAAATCCGAGCGCCGAGCCACCGAGCTGGAAGACATCAGCCAGGTAGCCGACTTCGAGGCACCCCGATGGTACTTCGTCGCCAGCCGGAACGGGTTTCTTACGGAACGGGTCGTCGGATCGCAGCGCGCAGACGAAGCCGTGGGATGGGCGGTTGAGCAAGGAGCGTAATTTGGGGACTGAGATGAAGGAGGCTCGGTAGTGGTAGATGGCTACGTCGTATTTCGCGAAGCGGAAGTATTGCGCTTGTTTTAGCTTGTTGCCGTTGGGTCCTGGGATGGGTTTGGGGCCGTATGAGCGTGGTTTCTTGGGCGTTATGGGTCGGGGTTGCTTGACCGGCTTGGGTTTGGATGGTCGGGGGTGCTTGTTTGGAGTGCCTTTAGGTCGGGTCATGGCTTTTTCGTTTGTGATTTTGCGGCGGTCTTTGGGCGGGAAGGGAGGGCGAATAAGAGGGGAGGAAAGAGGGAATTGATTGCTGGAGGAGGTCACATGTTTTGGTCATGGAGTGTTGTAGCAATGGGGATAGTGTGCACGGGGATTTAGGCTACTGCCGCTAGAGAGGTGCTAGGTTCAGGGTCTGGTTCACCGTGAAAGTGAAAAGAGAGAAGAGGGGCGTGTAGACTGGCTGACAGGAGGAGAAGCTGGGCGGCCTTTCCAGAGCTAGCTCCCGCGTTCGCAGTAGAGCTAGAGCATGAGGTCTGAGAGTTGGTCTGGCTCTCCGTCACTGCTTATTTTGGGGTAATGCGGAGTGGACATGCTGATGTTATAGAACTTTCATCAGCTTTGGTAAGTCGTGGTTTGGTAAAAGCGGTGTGTATCGCGGCAGCTTATGGGTATGTCGCGCGCACGAAGGTGTCGCTGTAGCTTTTACACTACATCAAGATGTGGATCTCGTATAAATTGATAGATCAAGCTCGGATAGATTAATACAGGCGTCGGAAGTAAGGTATGAGACGTTCGTAGTAGTCGTCAAGCTCCTCCGTTGGTGTCAAGACATCGTATTCGCCAGATACAAGCTATTGTATGGCATTTCCAACTCTTGCCCATGGTCTTCCGCGCTTGCCAGATCTCGCAGATTTGAAAGGTTGAGAGCTACATCCTGGCAGTGGGCGACGCAGTTTCTTGGTTGAACTCGATGTAGGAGTCCGGCTAGAGTCGCAGGTTCTTGTTGCTAGTGAAAGCAGCGTTGCCGCGTTTGTAAGTACCTCTGTCATCCTCGGGGGCGTGTAGTAATGGCTCACAACCGATTTCCTGGTTTTCAGATGAAGAAACCGACTAAGTGATCAAAGCTTTGCCACTGGTTGTGAAGGTAGAGTGTGTCAGTGGAGGGAGCGGGCCATTGCACGTTCAGCGCGACAGAAGCGGATAAGTCGGGGAAAGACCGCCTCGTTATCTACACTTCAGCTCCCTCACTTTACCTCCAGTGAAGGAACTAGTAGGCGCTGCCGAGCACTGACCTATGCTCATTGAGTGCACCAAATCTGTACGGCTCTCACTTCTCAACCGTTGTTTCTTGTTTCCGCTATCCCATTGACTATTCCAAAACATGCGGATCTCGGGGCTCCTCGGGTTAGCAACCCTCATCGTTGCTGTCGCAGGCGAGGTTTGTCAAAGGTAGGTATCGTGCCTCTAGTCGAGTTGTTGTTCTGGTTACGTCCTTCTATCAAGTACCACATCTGTTTGATTACATGTCGCTGTAGTTGACTCAGACTCTAGTTGCCCAAATAACGACCTTCTCGCTGTCAATTTTACGATCCCGGGTGGACTTGATAAGATCCTTGTTGCCGGTGACCCCGACGACTCGGATTCACCATCAGACGTAACAGTGACTCCAGCGCCCGACGCGTATTACGACCATTGCAAGCAAAAAGGATGCGCCCTGGAATGGTCGATGCAGCACTCCAATAGCGAGGCCGGCGCTCAATTTGCACCTCCCCGCATGACCGCACAATCTCCCTTTCAAACTCCTCAAGACCTCCGAGACTGGGGATGGCATGACGGTGTCAAGATATCGCAAGCTTACGATGACCTCAGCAGCTTCTGGTGGGGAGCTGATGTGGCACTGAAGGGCCTTCAGCTTCCTTGGAAGACGGATGCCCAAGAGGGTCCCAATCGTCTCACCATTATAGTGCACCAAGACCCCACTGCAGATATCAGTGTTGATAAGCAAACTTACAACGTCGACGGAAAAAAATACCGGGCTTCGGACGCTGATTACACTATGCTTGTGAATCTGCAAGATGGTGTTATCATTGCCATAAGTCGCAAAGGCCCAGATACGGCAGGCAAGGAGCGAGAGCCGCCGCTGAAACCAGAAGACATGCCAAAACTCCATCAATTCTCCGATGTTGGCTGGATAAAATGGAAGGCCATGACCGAGGCGAATAATCTTCCTGTTAACAATCTTCGGTATTTCTTATCGCTTGGGATCGCGAACACACAGACGTTATCAGTGTGCGAGAGGATTTTCAGGGATAATAACCTAGCAATGAGGAGGTGGCCTGGTCACGTTTTCCTAGCCGGCACATGGCAGTTCCGTGCTATCTTGGGTAAGTTGCACCCATCTTAGAGGGGTTCAGGTATCTCGTAGCGTAATCGGGGCTGTGTCGTCTTCATTGCAGTAGAGCATAACCCCAAGGCTCACTTGAGACCACCGTCTTATCCTGGAAGAGTATCTCGGCTAACTCATGGACAGGAACCCCGAACGTACAAGGCTTTGGGTACATGCTGGTTCAACACAAGGCAGATCTGGGCAACATGTTCATTAGTAAAATCCATGTTTTCCTGTGTGAAAACAACGAGGTTTGCATTGTCGCATTTGTGTCCCAACCAGTGGCCACTCCAGTGCAAGATGCAATGGTCGGATCAATAGTCATTTCGGATCAGGTCGACAGACGCGACGAAGGAAGTAACGTCATGCGTCTACACAAGATCTTCGCGAAGCTGTGAGAGCTAGGGAGAGCGAGTCAGAATATATGGGAGGACTGATGATAGTTAGACCTTTGGCTGGTAGACAGACGCGATTGCCGGTCTTAGATCTGGATGGTCTTGGCTGCTTTGAAAGAGTGTATGCGTCCAACCTAATAACATCGACGATTGTCACATTCAATTCCATCTCTTTTGCGGTGTCGGAGTGCTCGATCCAGTCAGGCAGCTCGATCAACGCCACGCCTTGTAGCAAAAGTAAATCTGCTCAGGCGGCCAATGACAGAAGTCGTGGGCGCGTCGAGTCGGAGCGGATCCGGCAGCCGCGACGCGCGCGTGTTGTTTTGAGGGGATCCGAATGCAGGGAAGGAACTTACATATACCACCTCATGCCCCATACTGCGTCGGTCCTGAACTTGCACCGCTCAACCGCAAACACTCGCCGCCGATCAAGTGTCATTGCAGAAGCCATGTCGTGCCATGACCACGCCAATACGTCAAGCGCGGGCTCGCGTCATATGACAGGCGTGCCCCGCGCTGTAGGATGAGAGCTCGCGCATGACAGCCCACGAAGGAACATCTGCCGCCACAATGCGCCTGTGGGGTATTAGCCGTTCCACCGAGCGACGTGCTGCTCGCTGGTCTGGGCCGTGTTCACCCTGGCAGACTGGAGAATTAAAGAGAGAGAAATTCCTCGGCTTTCGTTACCCCGCTAGCGACTCCGTCGACTAGAGGCTGCCGTCTGCCCTATCAGCCGAGTATCTTCGCCGCATTGCGCAATCGGGACCGCGGCCGGTAGCGAAGAAACTCCCTCTGGACTCCCTTGGACTCGTCTTTCCGAGGTTATACCACACCACCCATTCGCCATGAGGCCTGCGACTACTGCGCCCGCCGCTTTCCGCGCTGCGGCGTCCATCGCACGACTCCCCCGCCCAAAGACGTGCTCCTTTGCGACGCGCTGCCTAGCTTCCCAGACTGCTGCGAGATCGGCCCAGTTTTCGAGCCCGCGACGAACATCCGCAAACAGCGCCCCAACACCAGCACCCAGCCTATACACTCGAATTGGACAGTACAGGATGGCGTCCTCGCAGGGAATCAAGAAGATCCAGGTCAAGAACCCCGTGGTCGAGCTCGACGGCGATGAGATGACCCGGATCATCTGGCAGGTCATCAAGGACAAGTTCATCCACCCATACCTCGACATCGACCTCAAGTACTACGACCTGGGCCTGCCCTACCGTGACGAGACCAACGATCAGGTGACGCTCGACGCCGCAGAGGCTATCAAGAAGTACTCTGTCGGTGTCAAGTGCGCGACCATCACCCCCGACGAGCAGCGCGTCGAGGAGTTCAAGCTCAAGAAGATGTGGCTGTCGCCAAATGGCACCATCCGCAACCACCTGTATGGCGCACATTGAGATGAAGGGGAGGACATAACTGACAACACATTCTAGAGGAGGAACCGTTTTCCGCGCGCCTATCGTCATCCCCACCATCCCCCGTCTCGTACCCGGCTGGAAGCAGCCCATCATCATCGGCCGCCACGCTTTCGGCGACCAGTACCGTGCGAAGGACCGCGTTATCCCCGGCGAGGGCACACTCGAGATGGTCTTCACACCCAAGGGCGGCAAGCCTGAGGTCATCAAGGTCTACGACTTCCCAGCGGAGGGCGGCGTCGCGCAAACCCAGTACAACACCACCGAGTCCATCTCCGGCTTCGCACATGCTTCCTTCAAGATGGCGCTCGACAAGAAGCTGCCGCTGTACATGAGCACCAAGAACACCATTCTCAAGGCATACGACGGCAAGTTCAAGGATGTCTTCCAGGCCATCTACGACAGCCAGTACAAGAAGGAGTTCGAGGCTGCCAAGATCTGGTACGAGCACCGCCTGATTGACGACATGGTCGCCCAAATGATCAAGAGCGAGGGCGGCTACATCATTGCCATGAAGAGTGCGTATCCCTCCTACTATCATTGCGACTTCGCTAACATTCCCAGACTATGACGGAGACGTCCAATCCGATATCGTCGCCCAAGGCTTCGGCTCCCTCGGCCTCATGACCTCGACCCTCATCACCCCTGACGGCAAGACCTTCGAGGCCGAAGCCGCGCACGGTACCGTCACCCGCCATTTCCGCGAACACCAAAAGGGCAACGAGACCTCCACCAACCCCATCGCCTCCATCTACGCCTGGACACAAGGTCTGGCCAAGCGTGGTGAGCTGGACAACACACCTGAGCTCGTCGTTTTCGCCGAGCAGCTCGAGAAGGCTTGCGTGGACACTGTGGATATCGACAAGATCATGACTAAGGATCTGGCCCTTGCGTGTGGAAAGAAGGACCGGGCGTCTTGGGTCACCACCAATGAATATCTTGATGCCGTCGAGAGGAGATTAAAGTCGAGCTTGAAGGAGAAGCTATAGATGTACAGAAGTGTTGAATAGTCGCGTGGGATATTCCTTGCATCGGATCACTCGGTAACAGCGTGATACCTAGACCTGACCCTGTAGACGGAGTTCTGCTTACTCTTGGGCAGGAATCGATTGTTCACAAATTCAATTGCGCCTGTGCATGTCTTCCTTTGCCAGTGAGGCGCGAGAGCGCGAGGCATCTTTTTTTGGCAGGGAGCTCGTGCCATGTCGTCTCCACATGTTCCCGGAGCACGTTGCTTTTGATGAACTGGGTTTACGCTAATTTCCGATGAGACCCAAATCCTCAAAAAGAAACCAGTCTCTTGCATGTCTCACGGCAGTATGCATATGCGGGACGATCTGATGTTTGTTTGTTACACAGCTGATTGCAAAACATTTGTCGCGACTGTCTTGTTAAATTCCTAAGGCTTGCATACTTTGCATTCCGTTTAGCAGCTCTGTGTTGGGCGCTCTTGATCTCCTCGACAGTTGCTGGCCGTCTCATCCTAGACGGGATCACATGATGGAGGCGTTCACTGATGCTGCTCCCGGGACTAACCCGACTAAAGCCGCTAGGACCTACAGTGCGAGCCCGACCACCACGCCAGCCTCTGTACCAAATGACAGCGCAGGATCTACAGCCACCATTACCACAACGTTTCCGTCGCCTAAAAAGCACGGCAGTCCCTCGACTCCCGACTCTACTCCATTGCACCGACGCTTTCTGCGAGCAGTCTCGATGCCGCCTGCGACACCGTCGCGTCCGCCCATGGAGAGCCAGAAATCTTTCGAGAAGGCGCGCGACAGCCCAGTCGTAGTTCGCCATACTCCCAAGAGGACACAACCATCGCCGATGAAGCTCGAAGTTGGCCAGGGCGCGTTCTACTTCTCAATTGAACTGCCCCCCAACAAGATCACGCCAAAGAAGAGCGGAACGACAAGCAAGAGCCAGACGCCAAAGGGAGAAGACACGCCCACGAGGACCAGGACGCCTAGCCCGTTGAAGAAAGCAAGCCCGACGAAAGAGAATGCAGTGAGTACACCCACGAGGGCGACGCGCAGCCCGCTCAAGCGTGATGAGACGACCAAGCAGAGCCCTGCGAGGCCGTTGTTTGGTACGCCGACGCGGGCGAGGATGCACAAGCAAGATACGGATCCACGAACTCCTGTTGGGTCAACACCCAGCCCGCGAAAGAATCACAGCGCAGTGAAGCAGAGCCCTGCCAAGATAGCTACTGCCACTCCGCAGAGAAAAGGCTTGCTCAAGACACCTGGAAGTAATCGACCAGGAAGTCCCATCAAGCGCTCGATTGAACAAGACGACTCACCCGTAGATCCGCTCAAGACGTCTGCTCGCCTGGCGAGAGAACTCCTATCAGGGCCAGAGGAGACACTCCGAATGCCACCCGAACGTCTTGTGGACCTGAAGGACGAGCACGCTCCAGCAAACTTGGTCGCGACTGCCACAGACTCAGCCCCGCACCACGAAACCACGAGGCAGGCGCCACCAGCGAACAAGTGCCCAGAAAACATCGGACACCTAATGGCAAGCCTCATCAGCAGCACTACCAGCACGCGTGACTGGGGAACCGCCTACAACAACGACATGATCTCCCCTATACCGACGCCCTTACGCAAGGCCTCTGAGAAGCTCAAGCTGGGAGAGTCGCCTTCTTTCCTGCGGATGTCCGCCAATGGTACGACCACGATGACCAATGCCGGCCCTGCTTCCGATGTCAGCAAGAGAGGGTCTTTGAACCTACGTGAACCTGCGTCAGTCGACCCAGGACAGGATGAGAGTAACCAGATTGAGTCATCGTCGTCTGGATCAACCGAGGCACCTCTTCCCTCTTCCATTACCACAGATCATACTGCGGACGTGTCAAGCGAACCGCGACCTGCACTGCCGTTACGTGCAGCCAGTCTAGGGTCTTCCAACACCTTGAACGCGACTCGCGAGGTACCAGCCCCACCACATCGCCCGCTTCTCTTCCCAAAGCGGAGGTCGGAGACCCTTCAGAAAGCGCCGTCGCAGCAAGAACAACAGGTCAGGTGGCAAGATATGGAGACTGCTTCTTTGAAGCCCCTACCTACAAGCCACCAGAGGCGAGTGGGGACTGATCCAAGCGTACTTTTGAAGATGCAAAAGGACATGGCCAATCTGGAAGCGACGATGCGCCGCTCGGCAGGCGTTGTCGACCCAGCGTTTTGCGGCCCGCTCAATCTGAACGAGCTCCCTGCAATGTCGAACGACTACTTCGTTAGAGGCCAGCAAGATATCAGAAGCCCAGGTGTTGTTGGTACACCAAAAACCCTCAGTAGAGCCAACTCCGACAACCCATCGATTGCGACCGTACAAGCGAATGGAGTAAGAGGTACTAGCAATTCACTAGCATCGTTGAAGGTCTCCGGCACGCCAGGTATACCACGATTGAAATCTAGTGCTCCGACCTCAGCACAAGCGACGAGAGACCGTCTTCTTGCAGCTAAGAAGGAAACTCCTCAGCGTATGGGTGCGACTACAACTGCGGTTCCCGAAAGATCCCGCCCTCGATCAAAGACCACAGTGTCAGCAACAAGCAAGTCTAGTGCTGTGACTAGTACACCACGCAAGACCCCAGCGACCCCAGCCAAACCCGTGGCACCTCCAAGCACAACAACACTCAGCTCTCCACACAGCCGCATACCATCAGTGAACGCCGCCAAGCCCAGGATGCGAACACAGTCTGTCCCTCAAGCTGGATCGAAGCCGCCTGCCAGTATCTCGGGTCATATCAAGGCCGTCGCAGCATTGAAAGAGCGTCTACCAAACGTACCAACTGCTCCGGTCAACACCAGACCTGTTCCGATCCGGAAACCTGTGGTCCCCTCCATTACAGCCACTCAAGCTCCTTCGGCGGGTCCGCGACCGTATGAACAAGAGTTTGCCAGCGCGGGAGACATTGCTGACCGACTTGCTAATTGGCACGACGAGGATCGGAAGAAGGCGCAGATCAACCGTCCTACGGTCGCAGTTAAGAACACTTCAGCGAAGACACAGGCAGGAGGCCAGGCGGACGAGTCTACTACACCAGACGGCTCACCTGCGAAGATCCTCACACCTGCCAAGGTACCTGCACCAGCTAGAACTCCAAAAGCCCTCCCTCCTGCCAAAGATGTCAAATCGAGACCTTTCTCAACAAAGCCAAGTGCTCCATCAACGCCCAGATCTAAGCCCAGCGCGCCGGCTCCAAAGACCCCGGCCCCGAAAACCCCAGCTCCAGCGCCCCGTAACGCTGCTGCCGTCAACAACAACCTCCGCCAACCCATAACCGCCGCTAAAACCCCAGTAAACCGCCGCATACCCGTCCTGGACCGCAATGCAACACGTACACCAAGCAAAGCCATCGTGAGTAGTCTGGATCAAGCGATCGATAGGAAGATTGCAGAGGACGCGAGACGTGGGATGGAGTTTACGCCTGGTGGGAATCGGCTGAGAGATTTGCTGGATGCGAAGTCGATGAACGGGGGTGTTGTGCAGGTTTTGGAGGAAGAGGAGGAGGTGTAAGGATCTGTAGGGTTGCTGCAAGGGCGATGAGGACGATTGGTGGGGGTTAGGGGCGCTATCTTGGCCTTCTGTCTTTCTTTTGTCAAGTTCTTATGATTTGTGTGGCGTTAACAATGTAAGGTTTGGGATGGGAGTTGAGGATTAGGTGGTGTCACAAGGAGAATCATGTAGAAGGGTAGAAGTTTAATGTACCACAGCTATTCAAAATCTACATCGGCCACGCCTGTTCATCTTCTACTTCCTACTGCCCTCCCCATAACTCTCCCCAAACACATCGCCTCCATCATCAGACTCGCCCATCTCTTCATCACTATCTTCATCACCGCCGTCCTCACCAGAGTCCGAGGCTTCGCTCAGACCCAGCGTGTGGCTAGACGTCTCACTCTCTTCGTCCTCACCCCTGTCGCTCTCAGAATCCTCCATGCTCTCGTCTGAATCTCCTACGCCCTCACTAGTCCCCTTACCATCTTCTCCATCGCCTGCTACAGTAGAGCCAGACGATTCCGACCGACCTAAGGTGCGACTAGACGCATCACTTCCTTCATCATCTCCACTATCCTCGACATCATCACCCATGGCGCCTTCCGCCAAGCTATCCCAGCTACGACTACGCCCAGAGGCTGTTGCGACCCCATCTCCGGCTGTATATTCTCGTCCATCGAATCTTCTTTCACTCTGAGCGTTTCGTCGCTTGGTAGCATGCGTTGCGCTAAGGCGAAATGCGTCGTCTTGTGTGGGCGTGTCTGCGGCAGGGGTGTAAGTGTGGTACTGGCGTAAGGTGCCGTTGGGGCGGAAGCTAGTGGCAATGAGAGGACCAAAGGGGTTCGTGGGGGTGGCGTGGCTTTGTTTCTGTGGCGAGGTGTTGGGCATGACGGATGGTTTTGTTGTGATGGTGGTGTATGTGATGTGTGTGCGAAGTGAATACGTTATCATGACAAGAAGCAATTCCGGAGACTTTATACAGGCCAGGGGCTCTTCGACAAGAGACAAGAGTCTAGGAGCTGTTTCTCAAAAGTAGAACAGGAGCGTTCGAGGGTCTCACATCGATGTCTTGAGTACAGAGATCTGGATTAAGGCAGAGACATACTTTAGACACAAATGTTGTAGATTCCAAGGAGAGGTATCGGCTACGGTATCTCATCCGATAGAAGTACGAATCCCAATCCCAAGCGTCCTAGCAGGAGTAGTAATGGAAATCTAGATCGTGTACAAATACCTCGGGTTATCCTCACCCATCTCAGCAATCTCCTCTTCAGTCTTGCCTTCAATCCTCCAGTCCTCCTTACCAGACAGCTTCCTGTTATTCTTCATGCGGAAGTAGAAGTGCAGCGCAATGTAGATCGCGATACCGAGGGCTAGCAGCCCGATAGTAGCGCCGTAGCCCGGAATGTATGTTGGCGCGGTGTCGGCGGCGTACAAGAAAGGTGCCGCAACACCTGAGCAGTTACCGATGGTGATCTGCATACCGCTCGCGAAGGCTCGCTTTCCGTATCGGGGATTGTTGACAGCGATCCAGGAGAAGGCGATTCCGGTGGCTACCCATAGTCCGAGCGCGACGATGAAGCAGCCAGCGAAGCTGAGACCAAGTCCCTATATGCATGTCAGTACAGTCGTTGGAATTGTGGAATGTTGAGGGCCTACCTTGTTTGCGATGAGGAAGATGTACCCGATCATACTAACAGCGAGCCCACCTATACAGTAAAGACCTCTGTTTTGCGACTTGTCGCTGAAGTATGCGCAAATGACGTAGGTAAGGAATCCGCAGACGTAGACGGGGATCGTCAACGCCTGAACCACTTGACGGCTCCATCCACCTCCCAGACCGTTGATGATGGTAGGTAGGAAGACGGAGAAACTGTAGAGCATGCCCAGCCCAACGAATTGTGCAATGGCGTAGGCGTAGACCTTCCAGTCTTTCACACCCTTCATAACATCCTCGCGCGCGAGTTCCTGACCAGAAGTTGTTTGGCCGACTTCCTTCATTCGGAGCAGAACAAGGTTCCGGCGGTCTTCCTCGGTCAAAAAGCTGGCCGTCTCGGGGCTGTTGGGTAGGACGAAAGGTACGGCGACGGCGGTGATCACAGTTGGAATGCCGTTGATCAAGATGATCCAACGCCATCCGTTCCAGCCTGCTACACCGTCGAGCTCACCGATTGCGTACGCTACAACACCCTGTGCTTGTTAGAGCCTTTCTGTTGTCTCGTGGAGGCGATACTTACACCTAGTCCACCTGCTAGTGCAGATGTACCATAGAAGCACGCTTGTCTCAAGCTAACGTTGCGCCGGTTGTAGAACATACTCAGGTAAAGAATGACGCCCGGGAACAAGCCGGCTTCGAACATGCCCAACAGGAGACGGCAGACGATGAGTCCAGCGAAGTTATTGACAAAGCAGGAGAACGTGGCTACCATGCCCCACATGAACATGAGGCCTCCGAGATATCGGGCAGGTTTCATTCGCTTCAGGATCAGGTTTGACTAGATGTCTAATTAGCATGTAAGGCTAGGCTCTGATGAACGCCAAGCTTACCGGAGTTTCGAATATCTAATACACGATTAGTGGAAGTCAACAAAGATTGGGTGAGAGCGACACTTACAACGTAAGTAACGAACAAGATGGATACCGCGATTTGGAACTGATTGCTATCGGGGTCCATGCCAAGATCCTCCTCCATCTTGTAGAGACGAGCATTGCCGATGTTGACTACGCGAATCTGTCAGTCTAGATCTCAAGATGAGCATACCGTACGCACCTCGATCCATGAAGTTCATCAGGTAGATCCAGCATATCATGGGCACGATCCGGATGTCCAGCTTCCTTAGCAGCTTTGCTTCGGTGACAGGATCAATGTCAATCATCGAGGCGGATTGTTCGACGTCTTCGAGTTTGAGAGGCGGGTTTGGCGATGTGTCCGAGCCTTTCTCGTCCCTGTACTCCGGTTCCGTGAGCACGGGCCCATCTTTGTTTGCGTTCATGCTGTCAACAAACGAAAACAAGATTGTATGAGTGCGATCTCAAGTTGGAGGTGTTTCCAGTGGGGAGGTAAGTTGCTGTGATCGTCGTCAACGGACCAAAAAAGTATTGGAACCAGTCTGACCCTTATAACCCGAACACCTGGGGAAGGGTGCCCCGGCCCCATGGGGAAGCGAGATATGCCATGCGCTTGGTATACGGAGACGCGCCGTTGGCATCGATCAGGCAGAATCACCGAAGCGAGTTTGATAATCTCGTCGTCGAAGTGCCGGTAGCCGTTCTTCCGCCCTGGCGTGCTTGGAGGCTCTGGTTGAGGGCGCTTCCAAGCTTCTGATACTGGGGTAATTGGTGGTTAACCAAGACCTTCACCTCCTTGGATTATTAACCTGTTTTGGCAAGGCTGGACGCGGATCGCGTCAACGGGACCAGATCTTCGGTACGGAGGAACGGGTATCTTCTGTTGTGTAGCCTATCATCTTGCGTAACGCAAGGGTATTCGCAATCCCATGTGCCAGATGCTCGTAATAGCAGGTATGCTCAACAACTTTCCCATGTAACGTGCACAGACTCGAATGCCTGTCCGGACCTACAGCTTCTGCACAACTCTGAACAGCCGAACAATAAGACAATCTGCGCTTGAATACGAGAACAATATGCACAGAGTCCGTTAATAGTACACGACCGTGAATCGAGTGGAATGGCCTTGATCACTATCATGTTTGGTGTGTGCATGCTGCAATCCACGGCAGTACTCCTCTTGGTGCTGAGAAATGCCACGGATGCCGCATTTGATTTGACCGGAGGACGCACTGGATCTAGTGAGGAGTACTTAGTCCGAGAGATTGCATAGATATACTGCCTTCCTTTGCTCCGTGGGTGTTGTTGTCATGCTCGATACCAAGTCGCCAAGTCCTTAGCCTGCGTTGACGCGCTTGGCAGTTGTGTCCTATGCAAGGACGTCGAGCTTCTCCACACATCCGATGTTGCTACTGTATGAGGCAAGTGGGTATGACAAAAGATGATTTTTGGTGGTGCATGAGAGCGTAATGACATATCAGCGAGTCTAAGTTGATTCAACAGAGAACGTCGCAATGTGAGGCTCTTCGACGGCTTGTTGTTATTCTTGCCCAGCCGGATAGATCGGTATGAGATGCATCGCGGCTGCGTCTTTACAAATTGATTCGAACGGGGAGGCTGAAACATTGCAGCAGTGCTGCGCCTCGGGCGGAATGATAGATGCTTGTGCGGCGGGCTTCTGCATTCAAGAGGAAGTACGCCTGTTGTGCAGAGCGGGCAAAGGGATGTGATAGACGGCCAAGCACCGAGCCGTTGCCCAGCATGAGGAGGATCAGTAGAGATATGGCGCCGCTGACGATGATGATGAGAGATGATGGATGAACGAAGGCGGAACCGCTGGTGAATGATGGGACGAGGCAGGGGCAGCACGTCTTGAGTGGCGCGTCGCTTAGTCACCACGCCCTAAAACTCACGGCGCGAAGGCACACAACGACTTGGAGATGCAGTGCTAAGCTCTCAAGACTTGCACATGAGATCCAAGGCACCATTCGACCGGTTTAGCCCCACGTGGTCATCCCTGCTCGCCATGTGTTCATTGCAAGAAATCCGTTTGAAAGGCCGCAGTGAAGTATTGGCGTGGAAGAGGGGAAGGTTCGTGTGCTATCCTCTAATGCTTTCATACAGCCACTAGTGCCCTGATGAGTTCCTCCGTTACTCGGACACCCGTACAGATCTCTTCTTCGGTCTCCAGGTTCGGCACATAGAAAAACACAACGTCTCGTCTGCCAGTCCGTTTCTGCATCTCGAGTAGACTCATGTAGTAGCTGAAACCACACACATACGAGCCCACATCATTGCTGAGCCTTACTTCGACAGCTGGTCTTGATTTCTCCTTTCCTTTCGTCTTCGGAAGGCCGATGGAGGAACAAGCTTCCCTTCATATCTCAGCTGCCGCATCAATATCAACCGTCGTTGCCAGAGATCGTGACGCTTTTGCAAAGGTCTTTTCGAATCTGCTCTTGTAAAGACCCCTCTCTCGATATCTGGAATGTTTTGATATGCATCTCTTAGGGCACTACGTTGGATTTTGGGTGAGTAGACTATTTGACTACGCTGGGAGCGACGCGTATGGAGCGCATTTGAATATCGTGAGATGGCTTTACGCGTCACGAGAGTTAGCAGGCGCATGCAGTATTTCTGTACGCGTAAAGCTTTGAAGGGGTAGGGCGCTGATGCTATTGCGCGAAGTTGGTGTTGGAAGCGTGAAGCGGTGGCGCAGCCGGGATGACATGGGTTCCCCACGTCAGACATGCAAGGTCCGGTAGCGGTGCACTTTGATTTCGAAGAACGCAACCCTCGCAAAAAGTATACTCCCGGTTTGACTCATACCCACAACCTCTCAGACATAATGCGCTGAGTTCGATACTCGCCCTCATCAATTGTAATTCCCTGCAGCCTTACTTCCCGCGTTCAGCAGCTGGCGGCTCTTTGTGCAAGTCTGACTCGCACCGCCCACCATGGCGAGCAACGGCGTCAATGTCGCGCAGGGTGAGCCGACCAAGGTGACCATCCTGGGCAAAGACTCGATCGTCGTCGACTACGGCATCTGGCAGAATTACATCGCCCAGGACCTGCTTACCAACATTCCCTCGTCGACGTACGTCCTCATCACCGACACCAACATCGGCCCTCTGTACACGCCCACGTTCGAGCGCGCCTTCGCGTCGGCCGCATCTTCGCTCTCGTCCTCCCCACGCCTCCTCACCTACCAGATCGCGCCCGGCGAGACGTCCAAGTCGCGGAATACCAAGGCAGCCGTAGAAGACTGGCTGCTGTCGCAAGGATGTGTGCGCGACACCGTCATAATAGCGTTGGGCGGAGGCGTCATTGGGGATATGATAGGCTATGTCGCCGCGACGTACATGCGCGGCATCAAGTTCGTCAATGTGCCTACCACACTGCTGGCCATGGTCGACTCGAGCATAGGCGGCAAGACGGCCATTGACGTGCCCGCGGGCAAGAACTTGGTCGGCGCCTTCTGGCAGCCTGAGAGGATCTACATTGATTTGCAGTTCCTCGAGTCGCTGCCTAAGAGGGAGGTCGTCAACGGCATGGCAGAAGTGGTCAAGACGGCGGCAATTTGGAACGAGGAGGAATTCACAACACTCGAGGGCAATGCAGACGCCATCCTGGCTGCGATCGACCAAAAGCCCGTCAACGGCCGCAAGAACTTCGACAAGATCGCCAGCATACTGAAGCGCATAGTACTGGGCTCAGTACGTGTCAAGGCCGAAGTCGTCTCGGCAGACGAGCGCGAAGGAGGCCTGCGCAATCTGCTCAACTTCGGACACTCGATCGGACACGCTTACGAAGCCATCCTCACGCCCCAGATCCTCCACGGAGAGTGCGTCGCGATAGGAATGGTCAAGGAGGCCGAATTGGCCAGATACCTGGGTGTACTGGATCCCTCTGCAGTCGCGCGCTTGACAAAGTGCATCGCGAGCTACGGACTGCCCACATCGCTAGCGGACAAGACGGTGCGGAAGAGGTCGGCCAACAAGCATTGCCCTGTAGACGAGCTTATCAAGATCATGGCTGTGGACAAGAAGAATGCAGGCAAGACAAAGAAGATCGTGCTTTTGTCAGGCATTGGCCGGACGTACGAAAAGAAGGCTAGCTCCGTCGAAGATCGCGACATCAGAATCGCCCTGTCACCGAGCATATCTGTGCATCCTGGTATCCCCTCCGACCTGAACGTGACCTGCAGACCCCCAGGATCCAAGAGTATCTCCAACCGAGTCCTCGTACTTGCTGCGCTTGGAACTGGCTCGTGTCGCATCACCAACTTGCTACACTCTGACGACACGCAAGTCATGCTAGACGCGCTGGCAAAGATGCAGGGTGCTAGTTTCGCGTGGGAGAATGACGGCAAGGAGCTAGTCGTCACCGGTAATGGCGGAAACCTCAAAGCGTCGAGCAACGAACTCTACCTCGGAAACGCTGGTACTGCCGCGCGTTTCCTGACTTCCGTGACTGCACTGTGCCAGCCCGTCGAGGGCGTGACATCCACAGTAGTCACCGGCAATGCGCGTATGAAGGAGCGACCCATCGGCCCGCTGGTCAAATCACTCCGCACCATGGGCGTCGAGATTGACTACCAAGAGAATGAAGGCAGCTTACCGCTGCGAATCTCTGCATGCGGTGGCTTTGGTCCGGATTCTTTCACGGGCGAGATTGAGCTTACTGCCAACGTATCGTCGCAGTACGTATCTTCCATTCTCTTGAGCGCGCCATACTCCAAGAAGCCTGTAACGCTGCGGCTGGTCGGTGGCAAAGTCATCTCCCAACCATACATCGATATGACCATCGCCATGATGGCTTCCTTTGGCGTGCAAGTTGAGAGATCCCAAGATGATCCCAACACCTACCACATCCCCAACAAGCCCTACACGAACCCCTCCGAATATGAGGTGGAAAGCGATGCTAGCTCTGCTACCTACCCTCTCGCGATCGCGGCTATAACAGGTACAACATGCACAGTGCCCAACATCGGATCAGGCTCCCTGCAAGGTGATGCGCGATTCGCTGTTGAGGTTCTGAAACCTATGGGCTGCAAGGTTGAACAGTCCGAGACCTCTACAACGGTCACAGGCCCTCCTCGCGGCGAATTGAAAGCCGTCAACGAGATCGACATGGAGCCCATGACCGACGCTTTCCTCACAGCATCCGTACTGGCCGCAGTAGCATCATCGAATGGTAGCACAACCACTACTCGTATCTATGGTATCGCAAACCAGCGTGTCAAGGAATGCAACCGCATCCAAGCCATGGAAGATGAGCTTGCCAAGTTCGGTGTCACCTGTAGACAATTTGACGATGGTATTGAAGTTGACGGAAAAGCTTACGAGCTCGAAGCTCCAAAGGTCGGTATTCACTGCTACGATGATCATCGCGTCGCCATGAGTTTCGCTGTGCTGTCATTAGTAGCTCCAGCGCCAGTTCTCATTCTTGAGAAGGAATGTACTGGAAAGACATGGCCTGGATACTGGGACTCTCTGAGCCAAATCTTCAAGACCGAGCTCTCAGGCGTGGAGCTACCGCCACGGCCGAATGCGCACAAGGCAGCGTCAAAGACTGAACAGAAGTCAATCTTCATCATCGGAATGCGCGGCGCCGGCAAGACGACCGCTGGTGGATGGGCAGCACGTGCGCTCGGACGTCCTTTCATTGACCTGGATACTGCACTCGAGGAACATGTCGGCATGACAATACCTGAACTCATCAAAACGCAGGGGTGGGATGGCTTCCGGAACGAGGAGCTGAAGCTTCTCGCTCAGACTGTCAAGGAGAAGCCTAATGGGCATGTCTTCGCCTGCGGTGGTGGGATTGTCGAGACACCTGAAGCTCGCAAGATTCTCGTCGACTATCAGAAGAGTGGCGGTATAGTACTACTTGTCACGCGTGATATCAACAAGGTAGTAGCCTTCTTACAGATCGATAAGACACGGCCAGCATACGTAGACGACATCATGGGCGTATGGCTGCGGAGGAAGGACTGGTACACGGAGTGCAGTAACTATCGCTTCCACAGTCAGGTTCCGGGATCTGGTGGGCTCGCTCAAACGCAAGGAGAAATTGCCCGTTTCTTGAACACCATCACTGGCAAGGCCACTACTTTGAAGGGTCTCAAGAAGAGGAAACATTCTTTCTTCGTCTGCTTATCTGCACCCCGACTTGAGCCTTGCATCAATACTCTACCAGAGATAGTAGTCGGATCGGATGCTGTTGAGCTCAGAGTCGACTTGTTGGAAGACCCCAACGGGCAAGAAGGTCTGCCAACACCAGAGTTCGTGATCGAGCAACTGACAATACTGCGGACCGTAACATCGATACCGATCATATTCACCTTGCGAACAAAGGCACAAGGCGGAAGATTCCCAGACCAGGCATACGATGAGGCCCTCGTGCTTTATCGGACAGCATTACGACTTGGTTGTGACTTTGTAGATCTGGAGATGACCATGCCAGAAGACATCCTGCGCGAGGTTTCCGACACCCGCGGATACTCCGAGATCATCGCTAGCCATCACGATCCCAAAGGCGAGCTCAACTGGAGAAACGGCTCGTGGATGCAGTACTACAACCGCGCGTTACAGTACGGTACTGTCATTAAGCTTGTGGGTGTCGCCAAGTCGCTCGAAGACAACTATGCGCTTGCAGAGTTCAAGAGCTGGGCGAATACGGCGCATCCCGTCCCTCTGATCGCCATTAACATGGGCGAGCATGGCAAGCTTAGCAGGATACTTAATGGCTTCATGACACCCGTCTCGCACCCCCTCCTGCCCTCTGCTACCGCACCAGGTCAACTATCTGCAGGAGATATTCGGCGAGGCTTGTCGTTGATGGGCGAGATTTCGACGAAGAAGTTCTTCATCTTCGGCTCACCAGTGGCACAAAGTCCTAGCCCGCGTCTCCACAACAAGCTGTTTGGTGAGACTGGGCTCCCGCACATCTACGGCCGCCACGAGACTACGGATGTAAGCTCCGTCAAGGACATCATCCGTTCGCCAGACTTCGGTGGAGCCAGTGTGACAATCCCGCTCAAGCAGGACATAGTACCTCTCCTCGACGGTTTAGGCCCAGAAGTCGACGTCATCGGTGCCCTCAACACCATCGTTCCTGAGAGCTCCGTCGATGAAGCCAGTGGTGAAGAGGTCGTCCGTCTAATCGGTCGCAACACCGACTATCTAGGCATGATGCTCATCCTCCGCAACGCTGGCGCCCAAGGCAGCGGTTCTGCCCTCGTCATCGGCGGCGGCGGCACAAGTCGCGCTGCCATCTACGCACTCAAGGAAATGGGCTACGGACCAATCTACCTCCTCGGCCGCAACCCCTCGAAGATGGAGACCCTCAAGAACGCCTTCTCATCAGAATACAACCTACACGTCATCGGCTCCCCAGAAGAAGTCCAATCTATGGAAAGCACGCCACAGGTCGCTATCGGAACCATCCCCGCTGACCAACCCATCGACGTCGCCATCCGCGAAACGCTTTGCACCTTGTTCGAGAAGGGCAAGGCGAGCGTCAAGGACGTGGAGCCAGGTCCAGAAAGAATACTGTTGGAGATGGCGTACAAGCCTCCGGTAACAGCGCTGATTCAGCTTGCGATGGACAACGGGTGGAAGACGGTCAATGGTCTGGAGGTTTTGGTCGGACAGGGTGTGCATCAGTTTGAGTACTGGACTGGTGTCAAGCCGCTGTATGCGGTCGCTAGGGTAAGTTTTGCTGTGTGAATCATGATTAGGATGAAGCTAACGTTACGCAGGATGCTGTGATCAATCAAACGGACTAGACGGGGAAGAGCTCGCTATCGGTGGGGGTCATGGGTGTTTTAGCAGTTGTTATGAACTTAGTGTAGATGAAAAGCACGATACATCAACATGCCAGTTTCTGTTTGCAATTCCCAAATTATGTGGATGTAATGCAGTAGTCATACTGAGGTGAAGGTCATTACACGTCGACCTGGCTACCTTGGTATGGGGATGTGATACCGCGCTTGCGCACGGATGTCTTCACGTGGTGCTCTAGTCCTTAATCATGCTAGCGTCTGACATCATCCTGCGGTCCCGTTGGCTGAACAGCAGCACCCTGCCTCTGCTTTCTGCCAGCGCGGACATTAAGAAATACATGTCTGCGAACAACGCCCGTTATCTTATTGAACTTCAACTCATCCCGAACCCTTGAATGCCAAGTATATCCTTCGCAGGAGCCAAGAAACGCAAGACGCGTCATTCCGGTTACACCTTCACAAAAGCACGTCAAGAACCTGGAATCACCATGCTCGGGCCAGCCGAGAGCGGACTGTTGCGCCTAGTCGATGAACTCCTCCTCAACATCATCGATCACGTCGAAGGCCAAGATGCGCTTTGCAGTCTCGCTGCGACGTGCACGCGGTTTCAAGGCCTCGTTGAACCCTACATCTGGCGCAAACTGGTAGTCTTGACAGGAGGACACGCGCAAAGGATTGCCACGGCACTGGACAGCCGGGATAATCGGACGGATTATATCCACGATCTGGCTATTCGCTACAAGGATGAATGTCGCGAGGGGATCGAGGACCTGAACCACTACCTGAGTTTGATGGGTAGGCTGCGTCATCTGCATGTCGAGAGCCCTTGCCCGAACAACTTGGAATGGCAAAACGGCATCTACTTCGACGGATACTCAAGAATCGATTACAACAACTTGCTTGCAGCAGCAGTGTATCCACGCGCAGGCATACCAATGACGTTGCCGATGCTGCAGTCGTGTAAGTCAAATGTTTCATGACAATGAGCCTGACTAACGAAACGCAGTAACGCTCCACGCGCATGGCTCGGGAGACAACAAGTTCAAGTTAGGTCGCGCTGTTGCGATGTTCAAACATCCAACTCTACGACATATCACGTTGTCGTGTTTGAACTTTGACGGAGATCTCCAAATCTCCGAATCAGAGAAGAAGACAACATCCCTTCAGTCTCTGACGCTTATCGAATGCAACGTCAGTATTCCGTTCTTAGACAATGTCCTGAGCCTACCCAAAGCTCTTAAGGACTTGTCAATCGGAGAGCGACTGCACGTCTTCCAGGAATGCCAACCATCCATGGATCCTGAACAACGCACATCCTCATCTCGATTCCTAGTCGCACTACAGAAACAAGCACATTCATTACAGCGCTTGACACATTGCGGTGGTCACGTTGGCTATCTGACCCAGCGCGATACCGACCCCGAAGGCGCAGAAAAGCTCCGCTCTCTCGTCGAGCTAGAGTACCTCGAGCTAGGTTTTGAGTCACACCTCTACTACTACCTACGACAAAGCGGCTTCCCGCCATCCCTCAAGTCTCTAAAGATGCTCGACTCCGCCATCTCCATCAACTCAGGCCACGACCTCCGCTCGCTATCCGACATCGCCTTCCGCTCCCTCACCTCACTCGTAGACGTCTGCCTCCCAAGAACACTCGCAGACGACTTCATACTGCACCTCAAATTCTCCGACCACTCCTTCTTCCGTCTCTTCGAGATCGTCGACGCAACAGAACAAGCTCACCTCCTCAGCGCCCTCTTCTTCGACCGCGCGGCTACCTACAAGATCGCCACCATGCTCAAATCGTACAGCACAAACGCCCACTTCATTGTTTCACGAGAAATGTTTCCATCAGGCAAATCCTTCATTCCACCGTATATGGAAGGCGAGGAGCTGCCTGTCGAGGAGTTGATGTATACCAGCGACGACTTTTGGCGCTTCAACGGCATCAACTACCGCATTATGGATGATGAGAATTGGAGGGATGAGCTTAAGAAGGGGAAGAAGCTGGTTGTTTGTAAGAGGTGTCGAAGCAGAGGGCTGGGTGTGGATGAGTGTCGCAGTCTGGGTGATGGGTCTGCTTGCATTCCTTGTAAGGGCACCGGGCTGGGAGTGTGCGAGTGGGAGCGAGATGAGAGTGGGGAGTTGGTTAGTGCTGGAGATGCTAAGGCGGAGTAAGTGGAGAATGTCTGGCTCGTTGGCTTTGTCAAGATCTGAATTGTCACAGGCGCTGCTTGGTGATGTAGTGGTAAGCGGTGCCCAATCAACGTTGGGCGGTCAGCAAGGTCTACGATGACATGCCATCACCGGAGTTTTGGCCCGAGAAACATCCTGTTTATTTCAACCAATCTGTTCTCTACATGGCCCGTTTTTGCGCCTTTCCACCGATTCAAGAGGGGATTCGAGTATCATCCGTCGCGTTGGTTTTGGGCGAGTTGTGAGTGGCTCCCCGGCTACATCTCGGCATTTGGGTCACCGCAGGTACCACGACAAACCGGATGGAGCTAGAGTTAATGTGGCTTCGCGCGCACAATAATTGTGTGAGCTAGTAGCGAGGAAGTATATATGACGGCTCCTCGTTCTCTCACTTCTGTAGTCCTACATCACAACGTCTTGATATCACTTCACTCGGCATATTGAGAAACAAGTCGCAAGACTCAGCGTGAAGGAAAGACTTAAAGTACTAGGGTCAAGACTCAGGGTATCTACCGCAAGAATTGCTGTGCCGAACGCAAGGCTCAAATTACTACGCACAAGACTGGAAGTACTTTACCAACGAGGTCGTGAACATTCGTAATCTCCGCACAAGACTGAAAGTATTGAGTGCTTGGTCAGAAGTGTCAAGCCGAAGACTGAGAGTATCAAACGCGAGGCTAAGAGTTTCGACGCCGCTATACGCAACATGGATATGATCTCCTACACCAATGCAAGCTCTGCAGCTACCCTGCAAAGCGGCTTACGGGCCCCCGCAATGAACGCTGAATCCCAGACGCCATCGCACACCTCTTCAAACTCCGGTCCGTTGCCGGGCTATACATGCCTATTCTCGCAACTATCAGGGGAGCTGCGAAACCGCATATACGATTGTATCGTAGAAGATGTTGGTTCGTCTACCATGCACGTACACTACAATCCTGATCCAGCAATGCCATTCCACGAGCGATATCCAAAGCACAAGTGCATGGGCCTGACACAAGTTGACCGTAAAACGCGTACAGAGTTCGCGCCCTTGTATATCAACGGTCATTACTTCCACTTCTCCCAACTAGCTCACTTCTACCGTTCAGGTCTCGCTGGCAAGAACGATGCATATCCCGCGCTAGTCCGCCTCCTATCCATGATCAAAAAAGGACGGCTTAGACAACCAGCGGCAGTGGAGTTCGACTCGCCAAACCCAGGTCTCGACGTAACACTCTTATTCCGGCTAGACCCGTATAACTGCGATGTCACAGGCCGCTGGTTCCTCGACACAGAATACAAGAGCCACAAGAACGGCCTTATCACCGGCGTTCTATGCCGCATGCTCGCATGTCTGCCGTCATGGTACCATCTGTTGGCGCCCGGAGCCATCACAAAGATCAGCATCTCGAAGTCCAGCTACCGGAGTGGCAAACCGTTCGTCCTCGTTACGGTGGAGCTTGACTCTGAGATCGCAGTCTCCCGCGCTGCGATCGTGCATGCGCTTGTTGAACGGGCGCTGGCCGCAGAGATGGATTTCTCGATGCCTGACAGCGGACCGGCGGCGTCGCACAATTTCTTGAGGGTGAAGTGTGTTTGGAGAGGCGAGAGGTGTAGGGAAAGACGCCAGTGCAAGGGGATTCGGAGATCATGAGGCGGATGACGAATTGTGGCAGAGTGAATCTGGAGACGGTTCGGGAATGGGTGACAATGAATGTGGATTCCAGTCATCGGGGAAGAGAAGAAGCTCCAAATGCTGCCTAATCACTCTTCCAGATTAGTCTGTGTGCGCCCCGGGTACCTTATAATTACCCCTTCTAGTCTGCTTCTTACATACACTGTCTCAATCAACCACTTAAGAAGCGAGCTCAACTGGCATAACCCAACATGGATGTCGATACAACAATGAACGATGCCTCCGATGTTAATGTGGTGTCGCGGCTTCTGGAGCTGCCCGGTGGTAAGCTCGACGTCGTATTTGCTCTGAGATATATGTATACTGACCTACGGCGAAGAACTGCGCAACCATATATACAGCATCATTGTCGCCGGAGAAGCAGCTCATGGAGTCAAGCTGCACCGCAAGCGCCGCGGCCGCTCCCAACACTCAAAACATTCTCTGAGAGACCGTCACCCTAGTCGCCAATTCCTCGGCCTTGCTCAGACGAACCAACTATTCCGCTCCGAGTTCTGGCCGCTTTACACGAAAGCCCACCGGCCTATCATTAACATCGAGGAGCTTGCCGAGTACCTTGAGGTCGTTCCGCACTCTGACGAATATATCAATAGCTCTATTATCACGACTTTGAGAGGCGTGCGCCGCCTCAAGACCCCCGACGCCGTTGACGCTCCTGGTATCGACATTCGGCCTCTTTTCTGCATGAAGTGGAAATCGTTCCCATTCATCGTTACCAAACGGTCCACGCATCGGTATTGCGACGAGCACGAAATATTCCATTGGCTTGTAAACACGAGCTGCCGCAGGAGCCGGACTTATAACAAAGTGCTCAGGGATAATGGAGTCGTTGCGATCTATTTGCATCGACGCCATAACGCCGTTGGCGTGTCTCCTGCGGTGGAAGACGTTATCACAGTACGCCTGGGCGACCTCGTGAACATGAGACTTAGCGGAGACAGAGTTAGCATCTTCCAGAGTTTCGTTGATGCTACGAGAACACTCCTAATATTCGGTTCCTGGAGTCACGTCGTGATGGAATGTACTAGCGGTATGCAGAAGATGGTTGCGAGAAAGGGACAGACTATTCTTGTCGAACAATTGGAGGATATCTCGGATGATGTGTGAGCAAACGCGTTACCCAGAGAGCGATTGCGATATCTTGAGGAGAAAGAGATGTGATGAGTTAGCATGTTCATGGAGAGTGGAAGTCTCCGATGCCGTGAAGGCCGACTTCTGGTAGGCGGATGGTTGGTGGACACGTATGATAATGATGTTGTTTGTCCACTTCAGGTGCGATTCTTACCGCTATGCCACTTGCACTGTCTACAGGGCCAGATCGGTGACAACATTAGTGACAAATAAGCCAGACCTGATCGGTCAGGACTCTAGATCGAAAATGAAGAATAAAGTGGGGACAATAGTCATGATGATGAAGGGTATATTGACGGAGACCCCGTCGTCTAGTATGCTCACCATGATACCAGCAATGATCGATCACTGCCGCGTCCTGCGTATGCCTCCCTACTAAAGCCAATCGCAATTAACAGGCGATCTCTCAGCATGGGCGTCCCGAGAAGACACATGTCCGCGTCAGTGATACACTTCATCAGCGGGCAGTATGGTACCGCAATCCAAACCGTGCTCATCGGAAGGTGACGCGCGAGCACTTTTTGCGCGATACGCGATAGATGTCCAAGACGACTGTATCGGAAGAGAGCAGCCGGCTTGTGGTAAGGTCTCGTGATGATGACGGGAAGAGCTTTGACGAGAAGTTTATAGAATGGGTAAAGAAGGGCGTATTCGGTGAAGTGTACACCGATTAGTACTATATCGTGGGTGGCCGCGATCGACTGTTTCTCGATCATGCACTAAGGTCTTCTAGAAGGGATTGGCAGGTACGGAAGGCGGTGGAAGGGTGTTCGAGTACGAAAGCTTCGATGCTAAGGCAGCATACCCTCCGTGTGTGCGCTTTGAAGAGGAAGAAAGAAAATCGTCGTGCGCTGCTTTGAGTAGTTTGTGATGCTCGTCATGCGTTCCTGTAGTATCGTCAACGTGCGCCGTATCGCAATTTCTCGACCACAAAGTCTGTGCGATCTGTGAATCACCTCTTGGCTGTTCCTCGCATTCGGTGGTGCTGCGGTCCGACTGGGGGTTGAATCGCGATATTAACGTGAAGGAACTTTCCGAGCGAAATCATCAATGTGTCTGGGAGCGGAGGGGTGTCCTCTACGATAAGCGTTGTCGAAACCCCATTTGACAACAGGGTGCAGGATGCGAGACCCCGAGTATTTGTTCTTTCCAGAGAACAGGCGAAGTGGCGTTTAGGAGCTAAGGAGACGTGAGTTGAACGGTGCGCGTTGGACTAGTGGCGACTTCCCGAGTTCCCGCGTGCAGTTCACTCCTCCTTCCCTGTGCATCACTCGCCCAGGGCCAGCGGCAAATGCAAACATGAACCCAACATCAGTATTCCATTAATGCGCATTAACGCTCATTTACCGCCTTTGAAAACAGTAGTCGTCCAATCTTACATCAGGCGCGAGTTAGTGTTGCTGGTAACAGCTGCGGCCGTCAGCCTCGTGTACTGCAAGCCTCGCAGGCACAGCCTCAGCTGGCTCTTGGCTCACGATGCTCACCTGGGCATGATATCACGACCACTTTACTATACACAATGCAACTACCGTGATTGCGCTCCCAGGATGGTACGCCACGAGACGTCTAGAGCGTCGGTCGCACTGGTGCTCAGTGTGTCAACCGCGCGGAACCCCGCAAAAGCAACCACTAGCCGCACCTGAAGCTATCCTTCACACGCGCCACGCACGACCTTGGAATTGGCCCGACACGACGCCAGGCCCAAGCATCGGCGACCCCACGCGGGACCTCCATCAGGCTCAAGAGGCGCGGCAGATGGTTGCGATAAGCCCTGGATCGAGCTGATGGCTGCAAATGGAAGACTGCCGTGTGCATCAGCTGCAAGCTATACAGGTTAGCTTCTCACCTTGCCTTTCCATGTCGACACTGTCAGCTTTCTTTTCCTCCCTCCTCCTTGTTTTTTGGTCGGTGTGTATCTACACCCCTCTTCCCTGACCAGTTCTACCCTCGGGATATTTACATCGCCTCTCCTGCGTGCTCTGGATGCGCCTTGATTATCGTGTTGCTCTACAACATGATCCTTCGTCGATCTCGTCTTCTAAACCTCAAGCGGCCTAACGGATAGCGACTCTGGCGTCAGCGGCGCAGACCGCCTTGCAACTCGACAATGCCATTACCGTTCAACCAGGAATCATGGATCTGGTATACATGCGCTGTATGCATGATTGGGGCAAGACTGTGAGTGCAGTTTCCGTGCATTATCCCATTACGTCAGTCTACATTCATGATCTGGTTTCGCATTCGAGCATGCGGCTTAGCATGCGCTGCAATGCGCTGGCGGGCGACGTTGGATTACTGAGCGCATCGGTGCTCTGCCCTTATGCTTGCTCGCATCAACTGTCTGCGATCTTAAAATCATTATTTGCTCGTTGTACCATGTACATGCATTTACTGACCAAATTCGTCATGCAGGATTTCGCGAAAGATGCTCTTCCGATCTGTCAAGGGCCTACAAATCGATGACTGGACTATGGGCCTCTTCGTCACCGCCGCCTACACCGTTATGATTGTGCTCGCGAATCGGTGGCTGAAAGTCCAGTCGAACCTGGAACCGGAGGATTTCGACTTCAGCGCACTGACTATGGAAGAACTATCGAGACGACGATTTGGAAGCAAGCTCGTGGTTGTTGTAGAACAGATGCATATTGCCGTGATCTGGGCCTGCAAAGCATGTCTTTTGATCATGTACCATCGCATAACACGGACGGCACTCCAGAAAGAGAACATCGCCATCAAACTGCTCGCTGCCTATACAGTACTTGGATTCGTCGTTATAGAGGTCCTCTACTTTTCAGCCTGGTGTCGGCCTTTTTCCGCATACTACGCAGTACCTACTACGTCCTTCCAGTGCAACGCCTTGGTACACCACCGGATCACCAAAGCTGTATTCAACATATCCTCGGATTTGATCATGCTATGTATTGCATTGCAGATGCTCATCCGATCCTTGCTACCCATGAAGAGAAAGCTTATACTCTGTGGCATCTTCTCTCTCGGTATCTTTGTCGTGGCTGCGAGCATCATGAACAGCTACTACTCCTTCAGTAATCCTTACAAATCAACGTGGATCTACTGGTACGTCCGAGAATCCTCGACAGCCATCCTTGTTGCCAATCTGCCGTTCACATGGACAATACTGAGGGAACTGTTCGACATGGGTAACTTCGATGACACGAACCCTCCCCCATGGACCTATCACTCTGCTCGTACGGCTGGAGGTCGCAAAACGGCACAACTTCTTCACCATCAGTCCGCGACAACGGCCGCACGTACAGGAGTCAGACGATCTCCGAACAACAGTAACGGAAGCAAAATGACGCAGAGTATGACCATGGTTGCTTCAAACATCACAAAAGACCAAACCAAATCGCCTGCCATTAGCGATAGGTCTGATTTTGCAGAGAAGGATCTACTCCAGGAAGCCATCCAGTCTCATGACTTCGCGCCCGCAGTACTACGTACCAGTAAAGACGGTATTGTCGACATCGACCTGGAAACCGGGCTTGTTGAGGAAGTCAATGCGCGACCAGTCTCTCCAGATCACGCGCAGCAACGCAACAAGCTCGTCTCGGCCCCGCCTACGATTACCCAAGATGGTACTGGGGGCTTCTACGTCAACGACCACCCTATCTCACCACCATCGCGCGCGCATCTCGTCCTTTCGATGAGCGGAACACGGGATAGCAGCATGTCGAGCGCGCACAGGAGACCTTACAGTCCGACATCGAGTATTGTCAGTGGTGCTACAGGTAGTCGACGAGGGAGTGCATCGACCCAGGGTGGAGTGGCTGGGCACACCGCGGGGGGAGGCAGAAGCGCGAGAGATCGAAGAGCGAGAACCAAGTTGAACGAGTAGGATACATTATGGATGAAACGACGACTAGCATATACCCCTTGTAGACGAACCGCTTTATGGCACTTAGACTAAAACCTCTAATGTAATATAATACCGCACGCTTATCCGCATTGTCTGTTCGAGGGCACATCAAGGGCGCAAGATGCCGCATTCGGTGATAACTGCAGGACTGTACGACGTGCCATGAGCCGGTGACCTAAACTTATGTGGGATTTCTGGAATGTAACGTTAAGACCAAGGGGTGGTGTATCCTTCCTTCCCCAGATGCCCCGGGTAGGAAGGCACGTGAGAGAGCGACTTCGGCAGGCGCTAACGGACCCTTCCCTTGGTCCACTGACGCGAACTGCAACCACTGAGCATGGCGCGATTACTGACCGCCAGCCGCTGCAGGTGAAGCGCCATAGCTGCGCTCTCCTGCGCAACAACGCGGAAGTAGCTGGCGTGCAGGCCGAGTCATTCATCCGGTGTGCTCACTATGGTATGTATGCCGTGCAGACTGCAGCCATGCCGCGCTCTAGAAGCTTTGAGGTGCGTTGGATGGCGACATGGGCTCGGCAGAAAAAGTGCAACAGCCGAAGGAAGCGAAAACCTCTCTGGCCCGTGACGACAGACATCCATCTTTCACCATGCTGCCCAATTCCTGAGCTGCCTGAGCTGCGACTGCTCCACCCAAGCATTACCAGGGCGGAACCTTAAAGTTAACCTGGAACTAAATCTTTTCCATTATCGATAAGAGGAATTTCTCCGCGAGGGCCCTCCTTCCTTCACTAATCTCCTCTTGCTATACTGCCCGCCGCGAAGTTAGCACACGACCCCACCACCTCCACCAGCCGTCAACATGAGGAACATTGTGGTCCTGGGCGGCAGCTCCCACCCGCAGCTCACCGAGTAAGTCGACGCGCGGAGAAGCGGGCCATGGCTGTGACTAACTGGGCGATAGGACCATCTGCAACCACCTCGGCATACCCAAGGCCAAGGTGCTTCTTGACAAGTTCAAGGGCGGCGAGACGCGTGTCGAGATCGAGGAGAGTGTACGAGGAAAGGATGTCTTCATCATCCAGTCTGGCGGCGGTAAAGGTACGAAGCCCTCGTGCAGGTCGCGCGCGCATTCCTAGCCGCAGTGGTACTGCAGCGCACTTGGGACGGAACACGACGCCCGCGTGCGCTGCGATATGTGAAGAACCCCGCTAATGTCTCGTGTTGCGCGCAGTCAACGACCATCTGATGGAGTAGGCCCATCCGCATGGTGTAGTTGAGTGAAGTGCCTGACCGTCCTCCAGACTTCTCATTACCATCTCGGCCTGCCGCACCGCCTCGGCCAAGCGCATCACCGCCGTCCTCCCTCTGTTTCCCTACTCGCGCCAGTCGGACATTCCCTACAACAAGACTGGCGCGCCACTCTCCAAGGTGCCTGGCACGCGCTCGAGGACCGGCACGTACACGTTCGATTCGCGACCGCAGACGCCCTTCCCTGGGCAGGCGGAAAGCGCAGGTCTCACCAATGGCTCGGCCGCGCTGCACCACCAGCTCAGTAGGATGAAGCTCGACGAGCGCAACGGCGGCCGCACCGATCCTACAAGCCCGGTCAAGCAGAATGGCATCAAGCGCACCGAGACGCTCGACTCGAGCAATTCCGGCAAATCCGACAAGGGCGCATACTTCAATGGTGACCATGGAGCCAACGGCACCAACGGCTCAGTTGCTCCAACACCCGGCATCACGCGCGCGCCTACCACTACGAAGCCTCCTGCTTTCGAGCCCCAGGTTGGATACCGCCAATGGGTTGCTCAGGCGGGTACCCTTATCGCGGACCTTCTGACTTGCGCCGGCGCCGACCACGTTATCACGATGGATCTCCACGGTATGTACCATCTCGGAGGACCTGAGATGGCTGAGCTAACAAACTTCTAGATCCCCAATACCAGGGCTTCTTTGACATTCCCGTGGACAACCTGTACGGCCGCCATCTCCTCCGCAAATACATCCAGTTCAACATCCCGAACTACCAACAAGCTGTGGTAGTCTCTCCCGACGCTGGAGGTGCGAAGCGCGCGACCGCCATTGCCGACGCCCTGGGCATGCCCTTTGCCCTTATTCACAAGGAGCGCCGCCCCACACAGATCAACGACCGACAAAATGCGACCATGATGCTGGTTGGAGACGTTCGGGAGCGCACAACTATCTTGGTCGACGACTTGGCGGATACATCCAACACCATTACCCGCGCGGCCAAACTCCTGAAGAAGGAGGGCGCTACACAGGTGATTGCGCTCATTACACACGGTATCCTGAGTGGAGATGCTATCGAGCGCATCAACGCCAGTGCACTGGACAAGGTTATTGTGACCAACACGGTGCCCCAGGAGGATCACAAGAGTCGGTGCCCCAAGTTGGAGGTTCTGGAGGTCGGCAATGTGTTTGCTGAGGTATGTTGCAACTACCAATAAGACGTCGAGACTCACGCTGACATCCTGCAGGCCATTCGACGCGTCCACCACGGCGAGAGCATCAGCGTGCTGTTCGACTACAGTTAGTACCTGTACTCATGTAGTATCCGTTTCTTGGGAGAACGTGCTATCTGCCCCGCTATGCTACGCTCGGATTCTGTTACGGATTACACTTGCGAAAAGTAGAAAAAAAAACTGGGCGGATGGAGTTGCTGGTATGTCAAAGATCACAATATCTGTTGACTGCGCGCGCTCATTGGGAATATGGACACGAAGGGGTGTTTTTATCGTGCTTTTATGTTTATAGACTGCTGAGGAGCAGTATATCAAATACCTGTGCCTGCATCATGAGCATACGTGCATGGACTGGCGTTAGGGAGGCTGTTCTTTATAAAACTCGAGTATTGATATAACTCTGTGTGTTTTATGGCCGGGTCCAAAATAGAATGTTGTGTCTTGTTCCATTTCACTTATGTGATATTGCTGTGACTATGTATTGATGCAGTCGCCGCTCTATGTTACATCAGACCATCAACTATCCTCTACTACCATGCTCTCCCGATCGTCGAGAGTAATTCTTACCCTGCTCGTCATCTATTATGATGCCAACGCACATCCGCGTCCTCTGTCTATATTAAACCCTCTGTGACGTGGTACAATCATGACCCCACGCCATCAGGAAAAAACTGAACACCCTGGAGACTACGTTGATGCTACGTCACCCACTTGGTAGATTTTTGTCTCGATGTAGTCCGCAGGCCTGTTCAGTTTTTTCCTTGTATGGAGTGACCCTCTAGACGAAGCCTCGTTGTTTCCAACAAATACCCATACTGCCCATCCTAAGACATTACCGTACAAATACAACACACAGATCTACTCCATACAATAACCATCACACCACCTCCCCACATCCTCATTCTTTCCAGCCCCTTCACCCAACCCCCTCATCGAATACCCACCTCCCACCTCCCCACCCCACTATCCTTCCTCCTTCCCTCTGCCACTCCCACCTCCTCACTCCCCGGCGTGAATAGCTCAGCACTCAGCACCAGCACAGCAGGCACAACCGCCAACGCATCGATCGTGCCGCTCCGCCCCCTCTTGCTGTGATGTCGCAGATTCATCATCGCGTTTACTTCCCGCGATTTTACGACGTCTTTGCGGATGCGTGGCCAGTCTTCGCTGTTCCGGTCGCGGGTGTTGGAGAAAGGGGAGGTAGGTGAGGTGGGCGAAGTTAGAGACGCAGATGTAGATGCAGATGACGAGCTACGATGCCGGAAGGGAGAGAGTGAGGAGAGAGTGCGGGAACGTCCGCGTTGTTTTTCGGGTGGTGAGGCGAGAGAGGGGTTGGTTGGAAGTGATGGGTGGGTTGGTGTGGATGGAGATGCTGTGCGTGGTGTTGTGATACGGGGGAGTGGAATGTTTATTTCTGTGTAGAGCGGGCCTTCGTAGTGGACTGAGAATGGCTCTGGTGTTGATGTTGATGTTGATGTGGCGATATCTGACGTTGAGGGTATAGGCGCATCGTGGTCGTGCTGTGGGGTTGTGGGGGCGGAATCTAGGGCTGGGAAGGGCTCGTAGCATGGGCTGTTGTGGTCCATGGTTTCTATCCACCCCTATTTTTGAGTTTCTGGGTTTTTTCGACGGAGTTTCTTTCAGCTCTTAAGGTTGCGAGAGCTAGAGGGATGAAGGACCAGAGGGTTGCGGCGTGATGTGTGTATATGTCCTGGAGGCGCGGTGATCAAAAGCGTCGCGCGGTGGGCACAGCCTCGTTCAGGCAACCCTTTGTTTTGTCACGTCGTTGACGCCCGAAACACGCGCGGGACGGCGATTATCTCAGATGCTTCGAAAATCGTAAGTCTGCGAAGGAGTGAAAGTCCGTATCAGTTCACCTATTAATATTGTCGCGCTGGTAGATATCGAGAGGTTTGGGAATCGTTGTTGACAGTCAAAGGTCCAAGAATGAACAGCCACACGAACGCGTCCCAAACGCGATACATATACGTCTAAACCAAAGTAGGCTCCCATTATCTGCACTTCAGCTGATCGCAATAAGCCTCATTTCCACACGCGTGCGGCTCAGCGGCGGTGTCGCGGTTAGAAGCTTTCGCGAGCCGCTTAGCCGATTGACATGGCTGTGGGGGCTGTGCAGGTCCGGCGGCTGACATGAGGATGAGGCTCAGCGCTACAGTAAGACGACACTACAAAGCTGACGTCTATGTTCCATTTTTTTGGACGGAACTTGATGTTATAGCTTGTCAGATTCTTTGCTCGCGTCGAAATTTGACCAGCTACACGTGTATCAAGACAAACGATGTGTGATTGAAGTGTATTATTCATGTTGTCGTTGACATTATCATTGTTGACTATTTACAAAGCTACGTTACTGCAAGCTTATAACAGGCTCAAAGTGACCTTTGCGCCCTTGACGCCCCTGTGAACGTGAGGCTCACGGACGCTCCTCTTCGCGGTGCCGTTGGCGGGCACACGGGCTGGGAAACCCTCCCACGAGGTAGCGTAGTTGGCAACCGCAGCAGCAATACCGCGAGAGTGTAGGAGCCAAGCTCCCTCGTTGAGGTTGGTGACATTGTCGGCAGCCTGGTGGTAGTTCTGGTCAAGGATCTCTCCTGCAACACCACCCCAGATAGCCTGCTCCTCGACGGTCTTGACCTCATCAGCACCAGTGGTGGTACCACCTGCGGGGATGTTGGCATCAAGGAAAGGACCATAGTCGGAGCGACCGTTGAACTCGGTAGCGTTGCTAGAGATGTTGAGATCCTTGAAGTAACCCTCGAAGAAAGTCTCAATCTGGTCGCTTCCAGCGGGTCCGCTCAGACCGTATGCGCTGCCGTCGCCGTCGTAGATTTGGTGGACGTAGTTGGGAGACGCAATCATGTCGAAGTTGAGGTATGCGCGGATGTGAAGAGCTGCCGCAGGAGATAAGCTCTCGACGAAGAAAGTGGAGCCGAGAAGACCGGACTCCTCGCCAGACCAGAAGCCGAAGCTAACAGCGTTCTTGACGTTGTACTTAGCAAGCGACTTGGCGACGTTCAGGATGGCAACAGTTCCAGAGCCATCGTCGTTGATTCCAGGGCCAGCACCCACAGAGTCGGTGTGAGCACCAAGCCAAAGCTGGTTGTCCTTGTCACCACACTTGCTGGTAGCAAGAACGTTGTTGGTGGTGATGATTTGGACGTCGGTCAAAACGTCCAACTCCCCGGTGACAGTAGCACCGCCTGCGACCTTGGCAATGATTGCCTGGCCTTCTGCCTGAGACAGAGTAACACTCGCGACGTAGTCACCCTCCGGGCGGGGAGGGGGGCCAAGAGTCGCGCTGATAGTGCCAGCAACGTTGTTGTAGATGATAGCACCTACGGCGCCAGCGCTTCCAGCAAGAGCAGACTTCAGTCCAAACTCACATTCACCGCGCGAGATGAGTGCAATGCTGCCGGACACTTCCGCGGGAAAGTCAGACGCCTCGCAACCGAGGTTGCTGACGGGAACGATGGGTGCGGTGACGAGCCCATCGGTAGAAGCTGAGTACTCAAGAATCGTGGAGTTGATCATGCGTCCGTCGATGGTGAACTTGTTGAGCGTGCCGTTCAGCATGACGTAGTTGGAGAATGGCTGGAGGGTAACATCGTAGTATGAAGTCGACTCGAGCTCCTTCTTCAGCCACTTGACGGTGTCGTTGTGAGCCTCTCCTCCCATGATCCTGTTACGGGCTGGGTAGCTGTAGGCAAAGTCCTCGAGCTGCTGAGCACCCCTCATCAACTTCTTGATGGTGATGTCCTTCTGGAGAGCCTCCTACAATGATTATTAGTACATTTCCAACGCGATTTTTGAGGGTCGAAGTCCCATACCTTCGTGACCAGAGGCTTCTTGGGGCATGGCTTGGCGTTGTGACCATCCTGGCGTTGCCTGATTTCCGCCGTAGGGACGGCTGCAGCACCAACTGCGAGCGCAGCGAGACCGAGAGTAACCCTCATATTGACAAATCTGCTCTATCACAAGTGTTTGAGATGGTAGAAGCAAGCTGCGGCGTGTCTTCTCTCTGGAGTGCGGAACGCGCCCTTTATAGATCTCTGTTGCAGCGATCGTCAGGTCGTGCATGCGTCGCCATGCACAGATTCCGTGGACCTGTTCCGTCAACTGATCCTGCAGCTATCGCGTGCACTCGCAATCAACGCCCTGTCTGCCAAGCAGCTCAATATGAACAAGCTCCTATCATTCGCCCATGGCTTCTCCACTCTTCATGCTTGATCCAGCAGCTGGTAAAGACAAGCCGCGCCAATGCCTGCTTCATTCCGGTCGAGTCCTGGGCGGCGTCTGGGCATGCCTGATAGTGGCGCTCAATTGCGAGATTTCCGCAGCGTAATTGGAGAGAGAACTCATGCGGGTGGATGCCGGCGGAGGCAAGATCACGCTCGCCAAGAGAGCCGGATGGAAGCTCTTTAGGAAGGTGGCCATGTCCGGCTGCGCGACCCGCATAAGACCCATTCTGTGGCCGTCTAGGATCCATGGTGTATCGCGGAACACTAGAAAGCCCTCGCGAGGTTTGTCATTGTCGCCTCTTCCTTCAGGAACCCCGCTTCGTGCGATCTGGGCAGGTCATTTCTGTGTAATCGGGTGTCGAATTCAACGGGCGATGGCACGGCATGCGGCGCCGAGGTCCCTGGAAAACGGGGAGCTTGTGCCTCGCGCACGGAGCAGCCGATAGCTGAAGAGATAACGAGACCAGCTCAGGGCTCTGCAAGAGCAATCATCTCAGAGCAAAAAGAAAACGGCGAAAGATCTGTTGCAAACAATCGATGGATGTGAAAGAGATGTAGAGAGTCACGAGGGTACCGATGGCATATATATCTCAGAGCACCATGTTGTCCTCCTCTTGGCGACACCATGGCCCATTGGGCAGCTGCCGGCCATATCATGGTTGGCTGAGAACCTTGACAAGCGTTTGATAGCAGCTCCCAGGCCCGAAGACGATTATCTTCACCTCACTATACGAACAACTCTAAGCTCTTCAATTGATTGCTTGACATTGATATTATGAGTACGCGCCCGCATTACAGTTCATATGTATCTTTGATATACATCAAGACAAACAGCGTCGGAACAAGACCAGTCTACTACAAACTTCGCAACAATTAGAGGAAAGAACATGATCTGAGAGGAGAGGTCCAAAAAAAGCGCCGACACAGCAACGAAAAGCCTACTCTTTCCGCGCATAAAACGTCAAGTTCTTTCCCCAATCATCAATGAGGTCGCCGGCATTTTCGAACCTACCCTCGTCATCCGGCGACAAACAATCGTCCGCAAACTCCCGACCCAGCCACGTCGCATTCATACACTCCAGCATCCGTCCAACTCGCGGTGTCCAAGTATCGAGCGCCATGATCTTCCCCTCTTTATGCCACGGATGGCTCAGTATCTCTGCGGTGATGATTGCCGCGGGACTTATCGGAAAACACATATCCGCAGCGACCTGGAAGACCGGTACGAAGGCGGGTTGGTAGAGACTTATCAAGAGCGTAGAGGGCGTGATAGAGAGGTATTGGTACGGCTCTGATACTACTGTGATGGGAGGGTTGCACTGAGAAAGCATGATCATGTCTTCGCGTTTATAGGCCGGGTCGCGAGCTACAATTGGGATTGGGGTTGGTGTGGAAGTCGCGGAGGAAGTGGTTGCGTACCGCTGCGATAAGTAGGTCGAGATGGCACAGGCGAGCAGGTGCTGTGTAGCTGAGGTATCATCCTTTCTGCCTTCCTCCTCTGTTCCGTACATGGTTCCGAGGGCTACGCAAACAATGTTGTCGACTGGTACGGTGAGAGCGTCGAGCTGCTCTCGTACACTCGCCCAGAATCTACCTCGAAGCAAGGATGTCTCGAGGGCTTTCGGGATTCCTTTGTACTCCCTGGAAGAAGAGCATTGTTGGCTCGCCTGCTCATGTGTACTCTGAAGGCTATCGGGCTTCAGCACCCTGGTATCACTGAAATCGTACTTAGTATCCTGATGTTGGGGAGTCCTAATGTGATACGCAGGACGCATCATGTCAGAAGCACCAATGAAGACCCCGCTAAAACCCAGGCTGACCGCGGGCGAGGCACACGGTGGGACACGCTTCTCCACTTGTCCATTACCTAGTACAAGTGGTAAAAACATGAATGGCATGTTCGGATCGCCTCTACGAACTATCTCGACTTGCTCTGCTGCTTTTTCGAAGAACGCGCGGGTGAAGAGTATTCCGTTGTCCAGGGAGGCTTCAAAAGCCCTAGCATCTTCAAAGACTTGTGGACCGTATGATTGGCATTGCTTTTCTCTGTCGTCTTTGATACGTTGGGCCATGTCGCTGCGTTCTTTCCTAGACGATGAGGATGTGGGGTTTGCGGGAGCTTCTGTTGGTCTCGCAATGTCTTTCTGCGCTGACATAGTGTAGTAGAATCAAGTCTAGGTTCTCAACTGCTGCTTGGTGGACACAGGTCTGGTGCGGAGAAGTGGAACCAGATAAAGTGCCTTCTTTCTGCACAGCTTTGGACAAAGTTGTTGCAGATCTAAAGTATAATTAACCCAGAAGGCGATGGGTCTTCACAGTGCTCAATGTCGAATGAAATAATGAGCTTGCGGGTTTGTTGAGCGAAAGGCTTTGACGTTGAGACTGTGAAGAATGAATTCCGAAGTTTCAAAGAATACAAACGTTCACCAGGTGGTGAGGGTCTAAACAAACATACGTGCATTCACTGGCGCGGTCATGGCACTATCTTCATGGTGGTAAGTCGTTGGAGCCACCAAGGTGGCTAGTGACCCAGAAATCTGAGATATAAAAGCTTCGTTTCAATGAACCCCCACAACACCCCTTCACTTAAACTGATCCTCCGTAACACCCTTCCCCATAGCCGCCGTAGAACTAACACCACCCGACACCATCTTCAACAGATTATCCACATAATTCGCGCCACTCCACTTCTGATGCGTAAGCACATCGACCTTGTTCTCCGCCTCCGGCTCCTGGATAATCTCGCCATAAGCACGCATACCCTGCTTCGCATACGCCTTAGAGAACGTATCAGCCATGAGCGCGCTCTGGTGCAGACCAGCGAGCGTGATGAACTGCCAGCAGTAACCCAGCTTGGCCAGGCGCTGGATGTAGGTTTCTTGCTCGTCGCGCGGCATGGCGGCTTTCCAGTTGAAGGAGGGGGAGAGGTTGTATGCCAGTCTATTGGGATTGTTAGTGCGTGTGAGGGGAAGGGGGTGGAAGGAGACGTACTTCTGCTCGGGCCACACGGCATGCACGCCATCAGCGAATTCTTTCGCTTGCGCGAAGTCGGGCAGCTTTGACTCCATCCAGATCATGTCGCAGTAGGGTGCGTATGCGATGGCGCGGTTGATGGCGGTTTGGCAACCGCCTTGGTACCTGTAGTAGCCCTCGCGCGTCCTTGCGGCATCCCAGTTGAAGTACACATCAACGCCGGTCAGGCCTGCGGCGATGGCGCGTGCTTCTGAGTTGCTCTTGCCCTTGCTCTTCTCCATGAACTCGTTTATCATGCTTTGCTTGTCGACATGTACACCGGCGTTTATTGTGTCGATTACGGCCTCGTGGTATAGTTTGAGGTTGGCCTCCTTCGTCCATGCATCTTCGATCGCTTGGAGCTCCGCACCGGTCTTGCCAGCTTGTTCGGCGGCGTACATGAGCTCGCCGAGAGGCTGTAGGGCAGGGTTTGTGCAGCCTAGAATGTAGTGGTGGTCGCGTGGGTCGATGGTGGAAGTGATCAGGGTAGCGGCTTCTGAGTCGGTTCTGGCAACGGCAAGTAGGTCGGTTCCTGTCATTCAATCGTTAGCCTGTGTTGAAGCTGATAATCGAAAAGCATGATCTCACCCATGATATCTGCCTGTGCCCTGATAGCGACCAGACGGTTGATATGCTCGCTGATCGGAACCAACACCTTTCCAGCCATATGTCCGCACTTCTTTGTTCCCGGCGCTTGGTCCTCGATATGTATACCCGCAGCACCCTTCTCAATGAACAGCTTCGTAAGCTTCATGATAGCTGTGAGACCTCCATGTCCAGTATCGGCATCTGCGATAATCGGTCGTAGGTAGTCTACGTTGGCGACTTTCGCACGATCGGCTTTCGCGGTGGTCAGGCGTTCTTCGCGTTGCTTTCGGTCGTGGAAAAGCTGGGCCATGAAGAGGTGGCCGACTTTGTTGGGGACGGTTGTCTTTGCTTTGTTAGCTTTCGTTCCACGTCACCGTTCATTCCTGTGACTTACGTAGGGGTAGTCTGCTAGATCTGGACCTGGCTCGTCGGTCGATGAAGCTGTTGAGGATGCTTGCCATCCAGAAACGTAAACAGTATCTAGATACTTCGCCATCTGTGTGACCATGACAGGGTCAAGACATCCGTATGTGTAGCTGACATCGTTGTTCTGCATATTGTTAACTCGCATACTTGGAGTCTAAGATGACTACCATACCTTGAAGCGTCCTTCCACAATCTCCCAAAGCTTCTTCGACTGGTGATTGCTTGGGTAGGTGATCTTGAGATTACCTCTCTTCGAAACGATGTCCTCAGCATTAAACGGCCTCCTGGTATACCTCCATCTTGAGTCCGTCCACCACTGCTTAACTTCCTGAACTTCCTTCTGGAACTGCGCGTCCTCGGCGTCAATGTTCGCCATGATGATTGATGCGTAGGATGTGTAACAACAACAAAAAAGCTAGGTTCTTTCGACACGACAGATATGTGTATGGAGAAATATAATAAAAAACAAGAGGGAAAGCTCGTCCTTTGATAAAGATGACCAGCAATGACACCACACTTACTCTAGCCTCGGTCTACGCAGCCAGGAACCTTGGGGGGGAAGCCAAGCGTCTTATAACCATAGCCATCAGCATACTCACACCAGCACGGCTAGCACAGCACCCCAAAGTGAGCTCGGGGACGACCGGCTGGACGCACCATTGGCCCGACTGCTGCATCCTCGGAAGCTGGCAGCAAACGTCTAGCGCTGGCCATGCACTTGCCTCGAGCGTTGTTTTGCGTTGCCCTCGGCCCAAGGGGAATTGACGTTTTGGAAGGCTGACCAGTGTAGATCGGGGTGGGGATGGGGGACCAGCGGAACCGTGACGGGGATGACGTTTGCCAATGGTCTTGGGTCAACTCGTTACAGACAGAGCTGCATCCTTCGTTATCATCCTACTCCTATATCACAGTTCCCATCTCGATGCATTGGAGATGATGTTCGGTATGACACGCGACAGTATGCTGCAGCTTCACATGTCGACGTTCTGTCCCTCTGCTTAGCTGGTTTTCTGGTGCATGTGAAGACGCACGCCAAAATCTGGGGTCGCGTGTTCGTTAGCGTCGCGCGGGTTTTACCTCGGTTGATCCTGTCCGGAAAAGGCCTGAACCGCTCTTGATCTGCGACTTTCACGAGCAGGCATCTTCGCTGTTTAGGGCGCTTTTGTCTCGGAAAACACGTGAGTGGTGTCATTGTTGCGTCTGGAATATCTCGGATAAGGCTCGCTCGGCAGCAAGTGACGATCCCGGCAAATGCTCGTGGCTGGGCGTTGTACCGCCATGTGCATCACTGTTATTCGGGAGGTATGTTGATGAGTTGAATTGTAGCTAAGAGGAGAATGATGTACGGTTCATCTGTAACCCTTCAAGGATTCATACATGTGACACGAGTACACCGCCAACGCGCTCTTCCCCAACGACCACCAACCCCAGTGATTCATCGCAAGCGCATTGGAGCATGCCGACCAATCCGTCCTCGTCACCAAACCTTCTAGACATTCAGCTGACATCAATCCTGGCGCCGACGCACCCCAACTCATCAGCTGCCGAGCAGCAATATAACACAGCAAGATCCTGATCACCAAATCCACCAGCCCGACTATCTCTGTAAACCCAAAACAAAAGCGCTGTGCCAAGAAAAGCTTGGTAACGGTCCTGCGGTACTCACAAGCGTACTGCTGCCCGAAGTAACCCCGGACGTATCTATCCAGCTCAGAGAATGGCCTGGCGCGGATATCATCTACATTGACCGCGGGATTTTGCGGCGTGACTGAATATGCAGGGTCTGCGGGTGGGCACCTCAACTTCTTGAGTAACCACCATCTGAGCTCGTCCAGATAGCTTCTTCGCACTGATGGCGTGTCCTCGTCTTTGAGGCGTATCGATGAGCGTTCTGAGAGTAGCAAAGGTAGGAGCTGGGGACGGCACAACCATAATGTCCTGTTCCGTTCGTCGGTGAAGATACATTCGCGATCGATAGCCTCCGATATGTAGGTGTAGTGGATGAGTCGCGAGTAGAAGGCTGGTGTAAGCACACGGATCTCGATGTTCTTGTACGGCCGGTCTCGACCAGGGACGTGTGTTGTAGCAATCTTGTCCGTGGGGATGTTGGGAACCGACGCCTTGAACGTGATGCAAAAGTCTACTTCGGTCTGGTTTACGAGTACGTGTAGGTAGTTTCTGAATACTTTGTAGAGTGTTCTGGGATTATTAGTTGGATTCGGGTAGTGCTTCACTCGTACTTACATCTCAGCGGAAGTGGGAGGCCGACCAACGCTCGACGTTAGCACCTCCGGCCGGAACCACACGTGCAATTTCCTCTTGAAAAAGATCTTGCCAGCTTCTCTTACGATGCGCGGGAACGTTACAAAGCCTACCCACCACCAGCTGAGGATGAACCGCAGAGTTCCGAGGAACCCCAAATGGTCCGGGTCAATAGCCTTTCCGGTAGAGAAGAGGCGAGCTACAAGCTTCCCATGGTCCTTGGAAGACTTCAGGGTAATCGTGTTGTCGATCAGAGGGTTCTCGTAATCCACAGAAGGGAAAGGGTTTTGGGCCTTCAGCGCATACGAACCCTTTCGAGAGTTGAACGGCGAAACATGGAAATCTTTCATCCATACATCGGTAAACTTCGACTTCGCCCGGATAGGAATCTGCGATCCGTGTTCTTCGGATCCAGACGTTTGTTCAGAATCAGATGTGCGCGAGGGACTGGTAGGGCTCGATCCATCAAGCAGATACATGCGTCTTTCTCCAAATGTGTTGTTGACTTCGAGTATCATCTTCACAAGCTGATGTTCGCGATCGTAGATATACCAGAACGAGACCGGATTAAATGCGTAGCCCAAGAAGCGCGGTGCCGTCACCAGATAGGCATACTCCCATTCCGCATCTTCAACATGCTGAGCCCGCAAGTACGACCTCAGCTTCCAGTAGAATCCGAGTGCGCCGCCACCTCGTTCCAGATAATCCTCCGCTCTTATCCGCAACCACCATCTACCCAAAGACTGGTCATCCCCGCCTGCGAACGCTATCCCCTGGTATTTAGCTCCACTTGGGACGATGGGAAATCCACACTGAAGGTATGAGTATGCGAAAGCATGGCGTTTCGGAAAGATTCGAGCATGCGACGTCTGGCACGGGAAGATCTTCGGCTTTGGCGTTTCCACATCAGATCTCCATCGACTGATATCAGACGTGTTCGCAGTTGGGTCCTCGTTGCTACGAACGCTGCGCCAGGGGAAGAGTGCGAGTAGAGCTAGCGGTATCGCGACGCTGAAGACGGCATATGTACCAGGCAACCCTTCAGCCCAGCCCCTCCAATCATTCCAACTCTTCAACACAGTCGCAACCAACTCCTCTCTCGCCAGCCAAGCATACAAAACCGCAAACACCGCGCAATCCGTGAGGACCCCGCGATCCCCACGCCGCCGTCTAAAAACACATCCTCCGATCCAAACCGCGAGCATCGGTACCTTTTGCCACCCATCCAAAGCAGCAAAAAGCAGCGGTAACCCCACAGCCGCGCATTCGAAAAGGGAAACTCCCAGATCGCGACCGTTACTAGCAATCCGCATTAATGAATGTTTCTGTTAGTATCACCGTGACATTGAGGGAAGTTGTGACGTGGATTGTTGTGGTGCGATAAATGTCAGATCGAAGCGTAGTTTGACGCTAGACCCTTCTCATGTAATGTATATGCAGGGTCCCTGAGTAAAGCATAGCCGCCGCGAGAATTTCCCCATCTGGATTTAGTCAGGGCCAGAGCCGCATTGTCGAGGACGGCGAGGAGCTTTGATGAGACGGCGATGTAGAGTTTTTGTTTGAACGCCGACTTGTAGAGCTGGTGGGAAGGAAGACAGGAGGCTGAACCGTTGAGGAAGGTGGGTCTAGAGCTATAGCTCGGCGATAGGTGCGTCATCGGGGTTAAGTCGGTCTGATGGAGATCATCAACATGTATCGACAATCACATAGGCTTCTGCACCGATTCTCTATTTCGCATCTCAGGCGGCTACAAGCGACAATCATCGCACTATCTGAGGTACTCATCCATGCGTGGAACCTCGGCGGGGGCCTATCTCGAGCGCGACGCGACGCGACGCTGACTGAAAACCACGCCATGGCCGGACTTCGAGCCGGCGCCACAATCTGGAATGGTGCCTCGCAGACAAAAGCAACCAGCAGTGCCGACGCATGCATCTCCTCTCACCCAATATTAATCCAAGGCGCAAATGTTGTTGTTCCATCTGGACGCCTTCTCCCTTCCCGTCCCCCATACAACGGATCAGGAGTATCGATTCCCCCTCTGCCCAAGCATGTCTGTCAAAATCGGCAGGTATGTTCTCATCATTGGCCAATGAGCCTGCCTCGAATACCAATCGCGTAACCGATGGTTACACTGAACTCCACGTTCTGGGGCGGCTTACCTCAGCCAAGAACCAGGTCCGCCCACAGAGGAGGCGCCATCGACGTCTGAGACCTCCACCACCTCCCCTCCACCTCCCCCACCCACCCAGGCTTATCTCAGCCGAGAACTAGGTTCGCCGCCCACGAGAGCGGTGTTGGTCGCTGACAGGTAAGCGCAACGACAGTGAAATCCGGTCTTGGCTTGTATCGCTTGGCTGGGCAGGGCGTACAAACACCAAAATCGAGCAGTCCGTTTGGGATCAGATCATGGAGCTCTCTGCGCGTAGGTGATCCTACACGCTTGTAAAATTGAGAGGTCTCAAATGCTGCCTCTGATCAGCGCAGAGAGCCTTGCGGATTTTCTGGTGACATCGCCGGCACACTGGAGTCAAGAACTGTCGGTCCAGAAGCCAGCGACACAGGCCGAACAAACACAGGCGTCGGACTTGTAAGCGCACGAATACGCGCCCTGAGCTCTTCCTCTTCCGCAGGATGACCAATAGCAATTCGGTCCCGAAGTCCGTCATCTGCATCTTCCTTGGCTGGACAGCAAGCCCGCGTCGGCATCTCCAGGGTACTAATGCTGTCTCTACGGAATCGCAAGTCTCTGTCGATTTCCACGGCGGGTAGTCCGGGAAGCGAGCTGCGCGCCCCGTAGTAATAGTAAGGGCTGCGGGATTGGCGGAAGCCGAGTATTCGGTTCAAGATGCGTTTGAAGAGAGGTTGGATGGATGGTGCTGATGCGCAGATGATGGCTGTGTTGATCTCGACTTGGGACCTAGAGTGCAATCAGTAGCTGTCTCGGATCTACGTGCTGTGCGAGTTTTACTTACCAGAAGATGATGTAACCCCCATAGTACCGAGCGTGCAATCCGCTATTGGCCCAGAGGTTCAGCCCGCAAAGCCGTACTGCAGATGCTATCGGAATGAGAAGGCTTACAGCAAACACGGCTATGACGGATAGGCGTTTGGCTGTTCGCATACGCAGTGAAAATAGAAGGGGCATGGGGAGAAGTAGAATGACGACGTCGGATGCGATACTCCAGCCTGCTTGCCAGTACAAAATGATCTTCAAGTCGAAACAGTGGATGGAGCCCCTGTCTCGCAATATAGCAGCGCCGAAAGCGACGGAAGGCTTTTTGGGACATTGGAAGGCGATAATAAAGATCAAGATGATCGTCACAGCGGTGACGATGACGATCGATATGTAGACTAGTCTTCGAAAGGTTCGTTGGGTTGCAAAGCCGAGGTAGACTGGAGGTGTAGGGATTAGATTGACGTGCATTTGGGCGACGTAGTCAAGGAATATACTTACAGACGAGTATTGAGAGCTTGATGAGACCCATTATGAACTGATAACCGATATGGTATGCGTACCCTTCCAACAGTCAGAATGACATTGTGCTTGCCGGCACAGCTACTTACATGTTGCTACAGCACCTAAGGCGTTGCGGTCCAATTTCGACTGCTCTGCTTTGACCTTGTGATTTGCTTAGCATGTTGCTGTAGCACGTCCCATACTTCAAAACACATATCCTTACCTTTGATCTGACGCCTGGGTTGTAGTCAACCCCGGAACCAAATAACAGCTGATAATGATTGCAGGCGCAAAGCCCCCAAGTGAAGACCCACAATCCATCAGTATATGACGGTTCACAACTTGGTTTCAACTTACTAATGCCGTCGCCATTAAGTAGTCACTTAGATTAACCCTTCTGACGATCCATCTTCGCACGTAGAACCTAATGTTGATGAGCACAATAGGACAAGGGTAGAACAATGAGGATAGAAAACGAACCGAACAGCGACCACTACTGTCGAGAGGGCCACCAGAACGAAAGCTGTGATTTCGATAGTGGGCCGTAAATCGTTTGGGTTGAACATCTTGACTGCACCCATCCTTGCCCGGCATCGGAACAGTGACGTTGTAGCGGTATACGCAGTATGGAATGGACGTTGGTAAATGAGGGTATGGATGATTTGTTGTCAAATGCATGAAACGAAACACCAAAACTCGTTTCGATGCCCGGCACGGGCTGATCATGAATCGAAAGACTGGGAATACCCGTACACTTAGCGAGCCACGAGGTAAACCACGGGCTTGGGACTTGCACTTTGGTAGCGCCACGATCATCTTGAATACCTAGTCGAGCAGGGCGTTTCTCGGCATCCGCGAATCCGTATACCCCACGACCGGCCACCACCATGGGCGTCAGTCTGTACCCATGTCATATTGGCATCTGTCAGATGGTACAGTCACTGTGATTAGTATCTTATACTTCCAGCTGGGATGTTGTATATTGAAGAAGTGAAATGATGGAGAGCGATGATGGCCAATCGATCTAGCTATTGCGTACGTTCACCCTTCTGCGGAACTTGATGGCTATTTCCGGGAGTTGTACCACTTCTTCACGGAGTTCGGTTGTGCTGCTGAGCTGACACCGGCATCTACTGACTCCTGCGTGTCAGGTCATGCAGGCGCAGACGATAAACTTTGCACAAGTGGTAGGCCAACCAGAATGGCGAAAGCCGATGCGGCGCAGTTGATGACGGCTCTCATCTCAACAAGGTTCTGGAGTGAGGTGCGGTCGAACGTGTTCACGTGCTTCTGCAGGTTTGTATTGGGGCGCCCGATCTCAACGTGATGGATGATGCCTGCAACTCGGGGGGTATGATGAGGATTTGACCATGCACTTAGCATATACGTGAGGCGGGGACGGCTTGTGATGCTATGCCACCAAGGGATGATACCGTGTCTGGCCCCCCATAAGTGTAATTACCCGCGGCTAGTCCGATGTTGGGGTTTGGCGGGTTCAGCCACTACGAAGCGAGCAGCCCCACGGCGCGGCTTGGAGCTGACTGGACGAGTTTGCCTTGCGAGTGCGTCAGAACCAAGCATGAACCGTGAGAAATTCTGCGTCCACGAGACTCGCCCGATTGATGGAGCTTTGCCTTAAACTGTCGACGTAAGGTCGAACTCTCGATCGGGAGCAGGGATGTTAGACATGGTAATCGAGGCCTGGTGAGCGATCACAAGAACTTGGTTCGACCACATGGAGGGGACCGCGGAGAAGAAAAGCGTAGAAGCATGATGGAAGCGCAGCGGTCATTCAACGTGAGTGTCCTGCATGCATGCGCATGGAGGGATCCGGAGAGCGACCAGGCCGTGGCAATGAACTGCGCCGTCACCAAGCATAGAAGAGTGGCATTTCGATCAGCGAGCGGAAATGATGGTAAACGTTTGATGTGAAACATGATCGAGACTCGTCGCACGTTGAAAGGCGTTGTTGTTGGCGGGCATTGGCAAGGCATTGGACAGCGGGCGCGCGAGATGAGCTAGGGGAAGCGTTCTAGTCTCCCAGGCACATTCAGGGTCTTAGGCATACGTCAGCACGCCGTGATGATCAACAACCCAAAGCACGAGGAAGAGGAGATTGTCAACACAGACCTGCGCAGTGCTATACTACGTGCAAACTTCACTCATACAGTCTGATTGAATACCTTGTCACTTCCCACCACTGAGTCTATTGATCTCATTCACTGTAGCGCACGAGAGCCCAAGGCCTGTTGATTAAAGGTCAAGGGTGTATCCCACTCGGCAACTTCCCTGAACTTGGAAAGCGACGATAGCCACCGCGTGACGACACAGGGACAGGTTTATTGCCTGCCATAGGCCCGACTCGCAGCTTCTTGTATAGGGCGCCCATCTCGCCTCTTGCGCTGCTTTCTACCTCGCGACACGAACAGAGCAGATATCACCATGAGCGCAACCAACACGGCAGCCGCAGCCCCTCAGCAGCCCAACCCGCCCGCATCCGTCGCACCCGCATCGAGCGCGACCAAGTCGACCGACGATGGCAGCATCCTGAGCAAGGGAAAGAAGCTCCTGGGCCTAGGCAAGAAGAAGGATCCAGAGGCCGGTAAACAGCCAACAGAGAGCGCATCAACAACCACGACTCCGATACTGCTCCCCTCGCCCCCGATGTCACCGCCCGAGCAACGAGCATCGCCGCGAGGAAGCCCGCGCATGCTGCCCATTGGCGCATCTCCTGGTCGCCGCATCCGCTCTACGTCGCCCGGCCTTCACAGTCCCGCATCGTCGCTCATCTTCGAGCGCAACGTACAGGAGCCCGAGCCCTCAGCCGACGTGCCTGCCCACATCAAGACGGAAGACCACATACCCCCCGCGCTGGATGCGACGTCCCTCGCAATTACCGACAACCACCTCAACCCCGACGAGGTGGAGATTATAACACACACGGCGCATCAGCCAGCCGCCGTCGCAGTTGCGGGCAGCATAACCGACTCCCTGCACTCGCCACCTCTCCCTCACACAGAATCTGTGGCGTCCAGCCATGCTGACGTGCCAGACTCAGCACCCGGATACGGCTCGTTGGACACGGCGGATCCCCGGCGCTTGAGCTTCATTTCATTCGCAGACGTGGTGCAGGCAGAGCATGTTGAGCACGACAGGCAGGAAGTGTTGGGCGCCACGTCGACGGAGGCTCTGCAGTTTATGAGCCTCTCGTCAACAGCGAACCGATCGCCCTCGCCAGTGCGGTCTGCGGCGTCTTCGCCCCCAACCACAAGCGGAGCGGCTTCGCCTAAGCACGCGGATCTGTCGCGCACGCGGTCACCGGCGAGTCCTACGTCACCTGTCGTGCTCGGCAGCCCACACCCAGCGTCGGGCGAGGAGCTGCCAGTGCAAATTGAAACGATGCGACAGGCGCTGCGCAAGACGCACTCGGGCGACCTCAGCGGTGCGCGCTCGCAGCCATTGAGCGCGGCGAGCGTGGAGGAGAGCGCGGCTGACAAGCCCCCGTTCAAGTGAGGAGCATGGACATGGGAATGGACTAATTTGATTTTGCAATCTTGGGAGGTTATAGGCAGGCAGTGGGGTTATTGGGAGGTTCAGATATCCACGAGGCGCCGTTTGCAGTAGTTGTTCGATACCAATGCTGAGAATGCGGAGAATGCTGAGAGAATGCTAGTTATATGTTGCGTGTTATCTTATGCTGTGATCTACAGTCGTCTCCCCTGCATACATGTGGATTCTAGAATCGGTGAAGCAGATAGATGAGACGTCGGGCACAGGGACGTTGGGCACCCAAGCGCAGCTGGGTAGAGTCGTCAGCTGGCGTCGCGGTGCTTGGGCCGGGGCGCGGTGATTTAGCGACGCATCTCAGCGGCGCCAAGGCTGGGTGCTAGTCGTGGCCATGTTGGCTCGCTAGGGCTGGCGGTGGGCCTCTGACTACCTAACGACAGACCATTTTGCCCGCGCAACGAGGCCTGCGATGCGCCTCACGACACCAGACGCCAGTCCTGCCGCGCCCCCGCCGCCCTCGTCCGCCGTCACCGCACTCCCGCCAGCGCCACGGCTACCAGCTGCCAGAGCCGGGCCGCCTGTCGTGTGTCAATGAGCAGCAGACGACACCGCAGCGGTCCGCATCCATGGACCAGCAGACGCAGCAGCGACGCAGCCGGAGGGAGGTGAGCGCCTCCGAGGCCGCCCAGGGCGTCTACTCCCTCCACGAGCGCGACGACGTCCGCCATGCCCACACCATCCGCACCGTCACCCCCGACGACCCGCCGCCCTCGCAGACGACCACCACCTCGACGAACACGGCCACGGCCACGATCCCCGAGGACGGCCTGCCTGTGCAGACGTTCCAGTCCCCGCCCAACAGCCCCCGCTCCCACAACAGCCAGCTCAGTAACTCGCAGCGCACCGCCAACCCGCGCCAGTACGTCGCCCGCGCCTCGAGCGACTCCGAGTACCGCAATGCGCGCGAGCAGACACGGCCCCGGACCCGTACCCTCGAGGAGCGCAGCACCCGCGAGCGCTCGCCCTCGTCCGTCTTTGGCTCCGGCCGCCACCGCATCGGCTCCGTCGCCAGCAACCAGAGCAACTACCAGAGCCTCGAGGAGTCGGTCGTCACCTCCATCGGCCACATCTCCACCATCTCCCCGCCCCAGCAGCCGCCCCGGACCTCGAGCACCAACAGCCGGAGCCGCCTGACCAAGCAGCAGCAGCAACAGCAGCAGGCCGCCCACCGCTCCACCTCGCCCGTCCTCTCGCCCTCCAATGTCCCGCCCGACTCGTGGGTATCGCCGGTCCCGGCGTCCGACGCTAAGAAGCTCAAGGCCCTCATGCGCTCCACGTGCGGCAAGATGCAGGGTCTGCTGGCCTTCCGCCGCGGCGAACCAAACCCCTGGGGCCTGTCGTACTGCTACATCAACGACGAGGCCGGCAGCCTGGTCTACGAGCCCAAGAACGACACGTCGTACACCCGCACCCTCATCCCCGATCTCCGCGGCTGCCATGTCAAGAGCGCATACGACGGCGAAGCCTACACGGCCTACATCCACGTCGTTGTCCACAACTCGAAGCTCGAAGTCCACCTGCGCCCGCCGACCCAGGAAGAGTTCGACTCGTGGTTCGCCGCCCTCCTGTGCTGGTCGCCCATGCGTCCCAAGGGCATCCAGAACAGGATGGCCAAGCCCCAGGCGCCTGTCATGATCGAGCGCCGCCTGCCAGACAGCCGACGGCATTCCGAGGTATCGCTGCTCAAAGATTCGCCCAAGAAGGAAGCGCCCATCATCAAAGTCGGCAAGATGATCTACTGGGACACTAGTGTGACATACAGCAGCAATACAGGCACCGCCAAGAACAATGGGCAAGGGGGACGCCCGCAGGCGTACAGAGTCCAGAGCCACGGATCCCGCCGCTGGAGAAGAGTGTCGTGCACGCTCCGTGAGAACGGAGAGCTCAAGCTCTACTCCGACACCGATGTCACCCTTGTTTCCACCGTTCAGCTTTCCCAGCTTTCCCGATGCGCCGTTCAGCGTTTGGATCCCTCCGTTTTGGATAACGAATTTTGCATTGCCATATATCCCCAGTATACCGCTGCTTCTTCTCCTGCATTAACAATTCTGCGTCCCATATTCCTATCGCTAGAGTCACGAGTTCTGTACGAAGTCTGGATAGTCCTTCTACGCGCCTTCACCGTTCCGCAACTATATGGCCCCAAGTCGCCGGATGCCATGACTGACGAGGGCACTTTGTCGCCGTCTTTCGGCACCCAAGACATGTTCCGCATGGAGAAATCATTGTTCGTACGGGTCATTGAAGCGAAACTGATTCCGCCTGTAAGCCCCAAGGTCTCAGATAGCAACGGAACGACCCCGATACGACCGTCTTCGTCTGCCACAACCAACCCGGGTGGCTATCTCGTTGAAGTGCTGCTAGACGGAGAGACGCGTTCACGAACCACGGTCAAGAGCGAGGGCAACAATCCGTTCTGGAGAGAAGAGTTTGAATTCCTGGATCTACCCGCTCTACACACCGCTTCATTACTCCTGAAAAAGCGACCGCCGAGCTACAACCGCACCGAAAAGAGCGGTTTCGAGGCCACCAACTCCGACCCATATGTCTCCGAGGGCGGTTACGCTGGCATCTCTTTCGATCAGACTGTAGGAAAAACCGACATCTATCTGGACGACCTCGGCCCGAATCAAGAGATGGAGAAGTGGTGGCCGCTCATCAACATGTATGGAAACAGTGTCGGTGAGGTACTCGTCAAAGTCAGCAGCGAGGAATGCGCGATTCTCATGGCTCGCGACTACTATCCACTTTCGGAACTTCTTCACAGGTTTTCCAACGGAATAACACTCCAGATCGCCCAGATGATTCCGAACGAGCTCAGGAGATTATCAGAATATCTGTTGAACATCTTCCAGGTGTCCGGGGCAGCTGGCGAGTGGATATGCGCGCTAGTCGAAGAGGAGATTGATGGCACATTGAAAGAGTCGCCTGCTAGTCGGTTACGGTTCAGTAAAAGACTGGGATCAAGCGAATCGAATGAATCTTCGCTGGCCACCTTTGGTTCTGCGAGCGACCGCGAGCTCTTCGTTCGCGATATGGGCAACAATGCCAAACTGGAGGCCAATCTGCTCTTCCGCGGTAACACCTTGCTTACGAAGTCACTGGATCTGCACATGAAGCGACTTGGGAAAGAGTACCTGGAGGAGACCCTGAGCGAGAAGTTGAGAGAGATCAACACCAAGGACCCTGATTGTGAGGTTGATCCAAACAAGGTCACTTCACAACACGAACTAGACCGGAACTGGAGAAGGCTGATCAACTGTACTGAAGAAGTTTGGCGAGCCATCTACAACTCCGTGGCGAGGTGTCCACAGGAGCTGAGATTGATCTTCAGGCACATCAGGGCCTGTGCTGACGACCGCTATGGAGACTACCTCCGGACGGTGCAGTACAGCAGTGTCTCTGGCTTCCTGTTCTTGCGCTTCTTCGTTCCAGCGGTGCTGAACCCGAAACTCTTTGGCTTACTGAAAGGTGCGAAGTTCTCCACTTTTGCTTTAATCATCTCGCTAACAGTCATATAGATCACCCGAAGGTCAAAGCTCGGAGAACGTTCACGCTCATTGCAAAGTCCTTGCAAGGTCTCGCGAACATGTCTTCATTCGGCACCAAAGAAGCATGGATGGAGCCCATGAACCAATTCCTCACCACGCATCGGCAAGAGTTCAAGAAGTATCTTGACGATATCTGCTCAATATCGACCACGTCGCAACCCGCACCACCGATACCACCGTCGTACAGTACTCCGATTGCCATTCTTCATCGTCTGCCTCCGACGTTCAAGGAAGGGTTCCCATCATTACCATACCTTATCGATCATTCACGTAACTTTGCAATGCTAGTCAACCTCTGGCTAGACAATACGCAGAAGAGTGCGCCTGACATACAAGCCACGGACGGTGATCTCCTCCGTTTCCACAACATCTGTCTGTCTCTCAGCGAGCGCACCAAGGACTGCCTGAATCGCGCTGAACCTGCCGAACGGCCGTCATCGTCACTGAGTGTCAAGTGGGAAGAGTTGGTGGAGCAGCTGCAAGGGGCGCAAATCGACACGTCACGAGGTGCAGCAACGAGGAATCGTGGACCAATACTGGAAGAAGAGATGGAGGAAACCCCGCTATCTCCAGGCGGCGGCGATGACTATTCGTCTTCGTCTACCAGCACACCCATCACAATGCAGCCACCACCTCGGGCACGGCATCAGCAAAATTCGAGCATCTCAGCATCTCAGAGCTCTTTGAAGAGCAACAGCTCGGCCACCATATCTTACACAAACCCCTTTGCGAAGAAACAATGGTCTGGTCAATACACGCCGTCAGGGAACGACTCGGTAAATGCCTCTCAGTCCGCGTCTGCTTCGGCCAGTGCATCAGCATCCGCAACCGAGGACACACCACCGGGGTCCAGCGACGGTCTTCACATGGCCCCTGCGCCTTCCTACCCGCAAGCCTTGACTACGACGACAACGACCACGATCTCCACATCTACCTCTACACAGTCCTTCAACTACAGCAATCCGAACTCTCACATCAACCAACAAAGACCTGCCGCTGTGTCCACAAACTCGCTCGTCGGAAGACCGCCTCGTTCAGCAGGCGGTCAGAGTATGGAAAACAGCGACAGCGGCAGTATCGCAGAAGAGGAGTACACAACCGCCCTCCCCGCCTTCTCCGAGAAAGCCACCAAAGAGAAGAAGGAACGTGGCTTCCGAGGCGTCCTCCCCTTTCAACGCAAAGGCAAGCGCAAGGACAAAGACAAGGAGAAAGAGGACAAGAAAGACAAGGAACGAGACAAGGAAAACCGCAAAGACAAAGGCAAAGACAAGGACCGCGACCGAGACCGCAGCGCCGAACGCGGTACCAGCGCCCTCGGCGGCCACCAGAGCTACAACGACATGGGCAGCATGCGCGGCAAACACACCACCCGCGGCGAGGACCGCGACGAGGAATTCTGACTCCATGGATGGTTTACCGAGAGTCCGCGCGCGATTGCTAGACGCGAAATCAAGAGGAGGAAGAGTGCGGGTGAACTTTTGGATAAAGCGAGTCCGTCGTAGTGATGTTTGCTTTCAGCCACACCCTTTTTCCTTGCCTGTTTCTTCGGATCGGCTGCGAAGTCGATTGGAAAATACCAAAAAGCTAAAAGCTTGTACTTCATACACACTCACATGTTGCATCATCGCCTTGCGTTTTGGGTGGGCTAGACGCACGTTTGATGCACCAAAAAAACGCTTGCATGGCATGGGCATGGGCATACCATAACAACAAAGGCGGAGGCTGGTTCTGGGACGACGTTTTTACCTGAACCATGTTTACTACTCGCGACGAAAGTTTTGACGTTTTAACATATGGCGCGTTAGAGCGATGACTTGTTTGTTTATCGTCTTGGTCTTGGGTTTTGATTCATTTAGATTTTCATTCTAGGGGGTTGGTTGATTGGCATGAACGGGTAGCCAGACACGCTGGTAGTAAGGCATTAAGGTCGGTTGAGGGGATGGATCGGTTGACGAGGTACGTTTCTTTTTGGGTGTACATAGCATTTGCAAAGTTTGGGGTTATGCATAGATATCAATGTGGTTGTTTGTCATGAAATTCTGTTCCACGATCTGCGAAGTGACTGTTGTGTTGGTGGAAATTGGTCTTTGTATAGAATGCTGTTCATTATACTAATGACTACACTGGTATCTGTCCCTATTCCCTACTGTTCCCTACATTGCTTGCAACCCCCACACCTCTCACAAGCATCATGACCTGACGGCTAATCGAAGTTGAAGGCATTCTGATAAACCTTCTTCTCCTTCTCCTTCCGCGCCTGCACCCTCTTCTTCACTACATCCAACTCCTTGACAATCGCCGCATCGCCCGGCGCAAGCTTGAGCGCCGCATTCAGATCCGCCAACGCCTCGTCCTCGTTCTTTTTTCCTGCCTTGGCCTGCGCCCGCCTGAAGAGCGCCTTTGCCTTGTCTTTATCCGTGATACCCTCGATGTCCAGCGCCTTGGTCGCGCTCTCCGCCGCGTCACTGTATGCACCCGTCTTGTTCTGCAACAGCGCGCTGTTGGAGTACAGGGAGATCTTCAGGGCCTGAAGTTTAGGCCAGAGGTCTGCGGGGTCGTCGTCGAGAGGGGCGGGGTACTCGTGGAGGTAGCGGATACCTTTTGAGTATTTGGTAATGCCTAGTTTGAGGTCGCCTTTCTTGAACGCGTCGTTGCCCATGTCTTTTAGCTTGGTAGCGATCTCGAGTATCTCCTCGCCTTTCCACTCATCGTCGCTGCTGGCCTTTTGGTCTTCGGGGAAGTCTTCGTAGGGGTCGCCGGTTGCGTCCGAGATCTTTTCTGTCGCTTTGTCGTAGTCTTCGCCGGTGAGCTCGCCGCAGTCGATGATGGTCGCGTCGTGGAATGGCTTATCTCCACTCTGCGTCTTGAGGTTCTCGATCTGGCGCACGATGCTCTTGCCGTTGATGACTTCGCCGAAGACGACGTGCTTCTTGTCGAGGTGCGGTGTGGGGACCGTGGTTACGAAGAACTGGGATCCGTTCGTCCCTGGGCCGGCGTTCGCCATACTAAGCAAGAACGGCTTGTCGTGCACCTTCTCGAAGTTCTCGTCTTCAAATTTCTCCCCGTATATACTACACAGGTGAAGATACCAAGTCAGCGTATGTCTCACGTGCATTTTGTACGGCCACAGCTTACCTCTCACCCCCTGTACCGTTGCCCTGTGTGAAGTCGCCGCCTTGGATCATGAAGCCCTTGATGACGCGGTGGAAGCCCGAGTTCTTGTAGTGCAGCGGCTTGCCGGATGCGCCTTCGCCTTTCTCGCCGGTACATAGTGCGCGGAAGTTCTCGGCGGTCTTGGGAACGATGTCGCTGTACTGAATAGCTGTTAGATTTTGTGTTTGAGCGGATTGGAATGTATGCGCGTGCAAAGTACAGGAAGTTGGGGAACGTACGAGCTCGAAAGCAACACGGCCGGCTTTCACGCCGCCGATGGCGATGTCGAAGAAGACGCGAGGGCGCTCTGAAGCTTGTTAGCAAGACTCTCTTGGGCTCTCAAACCCTATAGATAGGCTTGTCTTGAAGTTACTTACTCGTGTCAGCCATGATCGCGGAATCGCTATAGATGTCTGATGGGTATGTCGTAGTATGAGCGAAGGATATCAATGGTCAAGCACTGAGGATATCGACAGAGTTGCAGGAGTCGGAGTTTATGTGCGAGGCTGAAGAAAAGCACGGTGATAGCTGTCCAGAACTTTCTACGGAAGCTACAGCCTACAGCTTCATGCCGCGCCAAGCCCGCCTTTACACATCCGTACGACATTTGGCAGGCGCAACCAGGTTGACCAGATTCTTTAAGGAGACTTCACTATATTTGTACAACAACATGGTTCGTCTTGACAGCATAATCACTGGTAAAGGAGCTTTCTTAAGCTTGTTGTGTCTTGTAAACATTGACATGATGCTCGCGATGAGGGGCAACGCGGGGCAGTGACCGGGCTTCGTCTTAGCTACACTCCGAAAGCTACACGGCAAGCCTCAGCGCTAAACTCGCAAACATCACCCGAACGGTCAGTAATACTGTCATGGTATATGCATCTTGGTGTTATTAGACTTCCAGGCGCAAATCTACTCCTCTTTGCCCACCGATCTCATCCATTCCGAAAATAATAGTAAGCTCAAAAACGCCATTTACAACCAGGTATCCACGCGTGTAATAATAGAAGCACTTTTCGAGCTGATGCCAACGCCAAAATATGATCTCTATGCGCACAACATTATCGTCTTGCCGACATGGAGAAAGGGAGAGCTGTCGATACTAGCTCATTGTGTTCGTAGTGATAGGTGAAACCACCCTGCAGTGTCCGTCGCAGTGCGTTCAGCCTCTGCAACTTCCACCACTTGTCGATTCTGACCTCGACATTCTTGTTGATCTTGACCTTCATCCTGCCCGCTCCGTAGGCCTTGCCAGTCTCTTCGTGAAGAGCAGTGGAATATGCGGGGCCGCGCGATGGCTTCTCAACCGAATTGCGGATGTCTGCGAAAGACGAGTGTAGTGCTTTGCGGTCCTTCTTGGATATGCGGCGTGTCGAAACGTTGGCGAGTTCATCGAGCGTGTGCATGAGCTGATCCTGTCGTCGCCAGACTGTGTAGCGCTTGACTAATCTCTCGCCGTCGCGGACGTGCTCTGGGTCGTCGGAGTCTGCCTCTTCCTGCACCTGTTCGTCCTCTTCTTGTGGAGTGAGAGACTTTTCGTAGAGGAGCGCAATATTTTCGCCTGCTGCAATTTGAACACCAGAGTCGGCACTCTCAAGCTGCTCGACAAAGGCTTCCATCGCAGCTTCCGTTTCCTCTTCCAGATCATCAATCTCGGTTGCGAGGAGACCCCACTCTTCCAAAGCAGCAATCACGACATTGCCCTCGTCCTGGGCGTCGATTGATGCGCCGTCTGACTCGATGATCTCAATGAAGAGGTTCATAATGTCCAGGATCTCATCGTCGCCGGCACCAGCAAAGAAGGCAGTTGTGCCGAGCGTGTGGATCGCGTTCACTTTGATGGCGACTGAGGAGGAGGATTGTATCGATCGCTTGAGTTGGTCGGAAACGTCGTCGTAGATGCTATCGGAATCGAGGGTTACGGCAGTGACAGCGAGTGCTGACGAGTGTTAATAGAGTCCTATCTCCAGTGTTCGCGCATGTACATACCTTTCAGGGCTTTGACGACCTCGGCCTCCGTCGTCTCCTGTCTGATGCTCTTAATCATCGACGAGACCAGCTCGTTTACATGTCCCTCAACCTCATCCCTCGCATAGCGGGCCATGAGTACGTGTGCGTAGGCATTCAGGCTTTCGGTGCGCCCCTCGGTGCTGCTGCGCTTGAGGTTGGTGATTTGTTCGATGCGCGTGTTGAGCTCGGCCTTCCACGCGTCTTCAGGTATATTGATATCTTCGCCGTTGAGTACATCGTCGATGGATGCCGTGCTGTGAGGATGTCAGTACATGTTCGCGCGAGGATGGCTAGACGCGATGATGTCACCGGTGTAGTCGCGATGTGGGGAAAACCAAAAAAAGTTATGTGCAGACTGAAACTCACCTCCAAACAGTTCCGTCGCTGAAGCCGTCTTCGTCTGAAGAGTCCTGGCGACTGCGACTGGCGGCGCGCGACTGTGCTGGCGAGCCTGCTGCCGACGTTGTCTTTGAGGCTGTCGTGGATACGACGCGCGAGCGGGCCTTGCGCGACATAGTCTTATGGCTCTCGAGAGCCTGTTTTCGGAGATCGCGCATGTTGGGCTATGGCTGATAGAGTTCTGGTGAAACTATAATATATGCCTGTAGAGGCTGAAGTTTGCTCGGTGTGGCGGAACCAAGATTGGACTGCGGGGAAAACAAGGTGAAGGCAGTTATTGAAACGGTAAAGACTCTGTGAACTCGATTGTGTAGAAATATAAGTGCGGTGTGAAAGACATGAGTATGAGTCAGAGCAAAAGTCAACCAAGGTATAGGTTGCAAAGGTACGAGGACGTTTGGTGGTGCAGGAGGCAACTTGCAAGTGTCAGATGTTCATCCATCCATACGACCTCTCCCGATTCCATGGCTGCCCAAAGTGCGCTAACCAAGACCTACGTCATTACAGTTCTGTCTCCTTCCAGACAATGTTTACTAATTTTCTTCCTACCTTCCGGCAATATCGAAGTATGTAGTAAATCAGCAATTACCGTTATCCAGCAAACACCCAGCGCTTCGCGACGATCATGTGTAAGCTAAATGGCCGCATCGCTGATTGGCTCGTCCACGTCCATGTCTTTGAAGGTACCAGAGCACCTAGCTCGCATGGCGGAGACTTGATCTTCACCTTGAAGGCCTGAACGACTATTTATACACTCGGAAGGAAGCCGCGCACAGTCATCGACGGACCGGTCGCGAGGGCGATGCACACAGCATCTCATCTACTGTGCGACCATCCCCCAGCCCTACCTTGGCGTCACATTCCTCCGATGACCGATCAGGCCTTCTAAGACATGATTGAGGCTCAAGTTGTTGCGATGGGCGGCTCAACAATCGACCCGCCCAGCGTTGGAAATAGCTGCGGCGCAGACAGCGTTCGCGCAACCCACGACCGTTTGGTGCACCGCAGGACCTCTCGATGGATATGAATAGACAGCAGGATCACGGGGCCAAATGCCCCACGCCCGCCGTGTGTTGCAAGCGGCACAACCACGTGGAGTCAGAACTGTGCCAGCAGCGGATCGCTCCCCGCGGCTCGGGCTGAGACGTGTTGCTGGACCTCGACCTCAGCCTCGGGTTTAATCTCCATCTGGCAACCGATGCGCCGCGGACATAGGTGTTAGGGTTGGTCATGGATGCGGCACAGAACCTTATCACAAGCTCAGTCTATTGTGCATACGGTCTGCGAACTTGTGTGCTTTGGGTGAGTGAGCGTCTCGCTTCACCTGGCATCGGCTTATCTATGACAGCGGCAATGTTGGTCTCGGCACCACGGCACCCATGTCTTAACCCCCAGAACTTCACCATCAAAGCAGTGCTTCTTGCGACCCGGCATCTCCATTGCAGGACTGTGAACCGAACATACCCGTCACCGACGTAACGGTAGACGGCAACCAAGGCAGACGCCGCAACGTGGGAGATGAAGAAGCCTGCAAGGCTCATGCGGCACAGTACCAAGCCGCCACGCACGCAACCCCTTCCTTCGGGTTGAATGCACATCATTCATGCATCCTCATTGTTGGATTCCAAATCCCCTGTACATCCCCCTTCGCATCGACGTCAGCTTGGTAATAAAGCGCACACGCACACACATACGCACAAGACAATGCGACTGCTGTGGGGAGCATGGACAGGTCAAGCGAGGCTTATGCGGCGCAGTCACCAACACACCTGTCTAGTCGACAAACAGCAACTGTTGGCGAGTCCGTAGGCAACCCGCATCTGGATCCTCCGCAATACGCGAGCAGGATCACGAGCAAGCATCAAGGATGCCAATCCTGCCAGGGCACCGGTCAACGTTCTTGCAGCTCCTCGAAGACACGATGTCACGATGTCCAAAGGCACCCTCCGCTGACTAACGTCTTTAGGCAACCAATGCGCGTAGAGGTAGGCAGGAAGTGTACCTGCCTAGACAGCACGATCGTCAGAATAGCTGCTTGCGCAATCGAGATTGGTCTGCTCGTATAGACAATGTACAAGCTTACACTATGTCTTGCCATCCGGCCCGATTGATCAACAACATCGTATCAACGAACAAAAAACTCTGATATATATTCTGTTTGTAAAGCGAGCGACCAAGCTAGACAAATCTAAAATAGAATAACAAACTCCCAAAGCGCCTCTCCGGTTCTAGCCGTTCTAGTCTTCTCCTAGCCTGAATCATGTATGTATATGCCCTGAACCATGCGATGCTATGCAAACAAAAATCAAACAAAGATCTCTAAACAAACTGTGCAAACGATGCTATAACCAAGACGCAAATAAACGAGAGATCAATGCACATACCGCATACTCTAACCGAAACCCCATGCCATGCCATGCCATGTCGACGTGTAGCCTCACCGCCTGTGAAATGTCTCCGGGTCAGGGGCCGGTGCTGCAAACAAGTCTCCGGTCCCACCAAGCAGGATGTCTTGTTCGGCAAGTTCCGCGTTGGTGAAGGAGAGGGGATGGCGTTGTAGTTGTTGTTGTGAATGATGCTGTGGTGGTGGAGGCGGATGTTGATGTTGATGTAACGAAGAATGCAAGCCTTGCTCTTGCGGGACGTCCAACCAGGATAACGTTGTTGCAGAAGACGCAGATGCCGATGCAGTTTGAGCGCTCAAACGACTGATGCCTGCACTGGAACTCGCACCCCTGCTCCTACCGCCCGCTCTATCACCTCTCCTTGACGGGCGTTTGGCGACCCTACCGCGTGTGACAGCAGTAGTAGTATGACTCCTCGTTAACGTTGTCGACATCATTGACGTCTTCGAAGTAACGGGTGCTCGTACAATCCCACTCCCACCACTTCGTACACGCTGACCAATTCTCCCCTCGCCCTGTTCTTGGCCCCCCGCCCCCTCCCTCGTACCCACGTCAACCCTACACCCCAATCAGCGCCTCCTCTTTCCCATCCCACCCCCGCTTCCCTCCCATACGTGAAGTAGACTCACTGGTGAGATCCTCCCGCGCCACCTCCTTCAGGCCATCCAAAGGGGAAGGCGCTCCGCTCCCCTGGTCTCCGCTTGGGAATGTCCATGTGGTGGAAGTTGCGGAGGTGCTCGACTAGGTGGTCGCGTCGTGTGAAGCCTTTGTCGCCTACGCGGTTGCAGCGCGGTACGTTGCAGGGGTACTCTGGTGTGCCGACGCCGTGGACGGTGGATTGGTGGCGTTGCAGGTCTGCGAGGCGGGTGAAGTTTGCTGAGGAGGTGCAGGAGGCGATCTCGCAGGTCCATGTTCTGTTGGGGGAGATTGGTTAGTGGATGAGATGGGGAAGGGAGATTGGGTAATTACTTTGTTCGACTGCTGCTTCTGCTTTGATGTTAGTATCTCAACACCAAGTTTCGATGTAAAGATGCTCACCTAGTCGGAACTTGCGAAGAACTCATCCCTAGATCACCGCCGTGACTTTGCCAACCTCCAACGTCATACCCACTGGCTACTGGCTGTTGGTAGCCAGCAGTCGGCGCAACATTTACAGGTTGCACGTAGTAGTCTGGGATAATCTGGTACGGTTGAGGTGGGTAACATTGATACTGTGCGTAGTATGTGTTGATCTGGGATTGTGTGTATTGAGGTACTGATGAAGCTGGGTAGGACGTTTGATAGTTGTAATTCCCTTGGTCAGAAGAGGAATACTGGTGTTGTTAGTCAAAGCAAGTGACGATGAACAGATTAAGTTTGACTTACGCTGTATCCGGACATGGCGGGCGAAGGCGGTTGTTCCTGCTTCGGGCGTATCGTCTTCGTCTTCTTCGTACGGCTTGTAGTGCTAGAAGGGCGATAGACGGGCGCCACGGGCGAAGTGATGATGCGTAGCTTGTTTGGTCTGGATGCCTTTCTTGTGCTAGAGACGGAAGTATGTCTTCGAGGACGCAGTTGAACTTGCTCGAGAGATCTATGAAACCGGTGTTAGAAGTTGTCGTTGATGATGCTGTTGCTTTTGCTATCCTGGCATGCTTTCGAGTCTTATATGAAGCGAGCATGATAACTCGTTCCCTCATATCGGCAAAGACCTTTCACTGCCACCCCAGAGCTTATGCTATAGACCCTCAAGAACCGCATCGACTCACAGGTATTTCGGAGGGAATGAACCGTCCGGGCGCCCAAAGCCATCTCCCTGAGGGCCGTAGTGTGCCAACATGGCGATGACGAAACAAAGTTAGAAGTGTCGTAAGGCGAGAAGTCGGATCAGGTTGTGGATTCGCTCGACAGGGCTTGACGATCGCGTCTTTGGTAAGCGTTGCGATCTCCTTGTACAAGGACCGCTACGCCAGAGGCCAAATGTGTGAATATAGAAGTCCAAGATTGCTGAGGTGGATGCGTAGGATGGCGAGGCGAAGCCAGTACCAGCTTGGTGGTACCCCACACAACTAATCGGTATAGGGCTGACGACCTAGTGTCCGTGCCGTCACCGGAAAATGGAACTGTAGGGTCTGGTCGCGGCGCGGGTGAATCAAAAGGCCTAATGTTGTCGTATGCTGTGGGAGAATTGAGGCGGTGAAATAGTGGTCTAGGTGTAGAGGTAGGAAGCACAACGAGGACACTGGTAGATCTGTGTCGTCTTATGGCGATGCAGGGCGAGTACCCCTAGGCCCCGATCCAACTTTAATTGAACAGTACCATCTCTTTCATTTGTCGTTGTCATGGCTTGGCAAGGCAAATAGCTAGAATAGTCCAATGCGTACACGTTGGTGTTCTGATCTTGGTGTACCGGGATATATGATAGGCATGGTTCACCGATTAACACACATGCGGGTAGGTCGATGGGCCCCGTGTGACTGGATGTGCATGCGTGGCTCTTGTTCGCGTACTTTCGTTCCGCGGTGTAGGAACGAACCCCTGCTACGCTGCAGAACGTGGCCTGGAGCCTAGCGATCGGCCTGAGGTCTATCATGTTTGACATGGTCGTTTCGCGATGCTCCAGGCTCTTCCAGCTGGCTCTCGGTAACGCGCCCGACCACTTCATCGCTTGAAATTATCAGAGCACTTGTGATGACAACATGCCTTCGAAACGCATTGAGATCAAACATTGCTTGACCGCCCGTCTCCAAGTAGGTTAGCCGTCATCAAACGCCCATCTCGCGTCCTGTCTTCGTCTGTCTCTGCTGCTGCTGTAAGTGGGTCAATTAACCCGCAACCCGATGGACTTGGACCGGCGCACGAATGCCGTAAAATGATTGATGCAGTAACCGCTCAACTCAAAGTCATGCACGAGTTAGTGCTGCCGGGCGTAACGGGGCGTAACTGAAGCTTGAACGTCGCGGAAGGATTCTTCGCTTAGGCGGCCAGTGACATGCGACCAGCCTCCTCCTGCAGCCCTGTAGGCTCCACCGATTGGGGGCGGAACCCAGTGTAACGTCGTCTGGACCAATTGAGCACATTCCGCAGCCGTTAGCCACATCATGTCAGATTACGCCCGGCGCTCAGACCGCTACAACATCCTTGGACGGCCAAATTGTCGCGGGCGGAGGGCCTGCACTTGGCAGGTGAGCCTCAATAAGTGCTATTTGATCCATGCATAATTGTCTCACCGTGACTTACACCTCGCGTGGTCGGTCGGGTGCCTGCGGGCGGAGATTAATATGCACCGAAGATACCCTCATGGAAACGATTCAAGATCCGAAGAGCAAAAGTTGTCTGCCCTCGACGGGACCCATTCCAGGACTACCTAATACTTAATCTTAATACAGAACTCAATTACCCCAAGCCGAGCATGCGGGTCGGTAAGAAGAAAGCAGCCGACTGCTCATAGCTCATCTTCCAAGAACTTGTAAGCAAATCGGAAGTCAGCTTTCCTACGGTTCATCCTACAATAAGGTTAGCACTGTATGACGTGCAGAAATAGCACGGCGTGGCGCGAGTTTGTAATACGGCAGCCCCGCGTAAGGCTGGTGGACAGAATTAGGTGCTTACCATGTGCTTTCATAGTCAAAGAAGCGGTACGTCCCCTGCTCGTAGTCTTCAGTGATTGCTTTTGGTTCTTCGTGGCGTTGGAACCATGTTTGATATTGCTTGTGAAATCTCCAGCTCTGCGACTTGAGTGCCTTTGCAGCCAGGTATTGTTGATACGTGCCTTGGCGGTAGTAGAAGGCGTAGAAGAGAGCGTCGGTCTCGATGCGGGAGTACAAGCGAGGATCATCGAAGATGGGTAACGGCTCTTGCGGGTAGTGCGCGGGCGTAAACGGATAGGGATTCTGGGGTCGGTAGTGGCGCGGCGCCTCAGTATCCGCAGAGTCCGGCGCGGTGGCCATGGATGCTGCTAGCATGTGCTCATTTGGAGGTTTCGAGGCAGAGGCGGATATGTCATTCTTCGTCGCCTCAAACGTGTCCAGAAGGTCCTGTAGACTCGACGGTAGATGATACACCGATTCCTCTTCCTCCTCTTCTGCATGAGAATCACCGTTCGTTAGCGGCGGGGTGGCAGCCGATGACTCCTCCTCCTCTACAGGCTCGGGAGCTGGTGTCCTTCTGCTGAACTTCGAGGCGTCTTCCGACGAGACGGCGCGCGAAAGGGTCTCCTTCTCCGCAGCAGGCGTCACGGGTATACTTGCCGCGGGAGCTGGCGATGCTTGTGCAGATTCGGCTGGCTGCGCGCGCGAGGCCAGTTGGGAATGTGTTATTGCCGGGGAATTCGCTGCACTTGCCCGTGCGCCGCCAGGAATGAGGCCTGACTGTGCTGCGGCCCCTCCCGGTGGTGGTGGCAGAGGAGCAATGCCCACTCCATTCTTATCGCTCGCGGCTGCAGCAGCGGCGGCCGAGGCGTACTTCAAGGGCTCGCCCGGCGTCCTTGTCGGTATCGGCGCGGGCTTCATCGCGTTGGCCGTGGTATTTGAGACGCCAGGTAACGGCGTGTGCAATGTTGCTAGTGCTGGTAATGGCGACTTCATCTGTGTCGAGGGCCGTCGTGCCTGTTGTTGTACTGCCTCTGTCGCTTTCGGCTTGGGTGCTGGCGGTCGCACGTCCGACTCGGGTGTGTCGTCTGCTATCGACTGCGACTCGTGTGAAGACACATGGTCCAGGTTCTCCCCCAGGCCAAAGATGGCCTCCTCCTCTTGCAGGTTGAAGTCGTCGTATATTGTGTCGTCGTCCATGAACTCGGGGTCCTGATTGCTCTCGACGTAGTACTTGATACTGTCCTCAATCTCCTTGACCTGTTCCGTCTCGACATTGCCATTCTCCAGCGCTCGATGCAGCAGGTCCAGCTTGCCCTGATGCCATTTATTCCGCTCAACCGACTCTTCCAGCTCTGCCACGCGCTCTGCCTTGGAATTGTCCCCCTTCTTCGTCTTCTTGACGTTGGCATGCAATGTCTCGATCTCGGTCTCGATGGTCTCTATTTGGCGCTCCAGCTCCTCGTTCATCTGCTGCAGGAACTCGACCATCTCCATCTTCTCCTTGTCCTTGGGGTCGATTTTGGACGCTAATTGCAGGCCTTCCTTGGAGTATGCTTTCGTCTTCATCTCCTTTTCGACGGCCTTGAAGCGCTCCATTTGCTGTCACATGTCAGCGTCCCATCATGCCGGGAGGCGGCGGTCAGCCTACTGTCTCGATGAGCTTCCGGTGGTCGAGCAACGGCTTCTTGTCCTTGATCTCGGACATGGCGGCCCATGTCTTGATCTGGTCCCGCGAGCGCTGCAGCTTCTTGATCTCCTTCTTCAGTTGGTCCTCGAGCTTCTCCTTCTGCGAGGGGTTGCCCGTCTGCATGATCTTCTCATATATGTTCTCGAACGTCGCGACGCCTTCAGCGACTTTCTTGAAGCATTTGTCGATCTCCTGCTGGAGCTTGCGGGCGGCCATGGCGAGGGTCGAGCCTCGTCGTGAGGACTTTCGCGGTGGTTACGGCAATGATTGCGTTGCCGGGGGTAGCAGCGGCCGTGAGATAGTCGAATCGCGCGAGTGAGGGCGTCCGACGGGGAATGGCGTGGATGTTTGTCGTGGGCTGAATGCGGAGGCGGACGTATCGCATAGGTAACGCGATGCCACAGGGCTGGCCTAGCGTCCTCGCCAAGAGTGCGGCCACTAGCCACCACGATTGGCCCCACGCGTCTGGTTTCATCTACGCGTTCCACCCTCTTCCAGCCCCGTCTCATGATTGTCGCATGTCGCAATTCCCATGCGTGACGTCGTTGCGCTGCTGCACATATCACCGTGAGGCTATCGCACATTGAGCCACCCGAGTTTCTCTCACCACGGCTGCTACCCCGCCATCATGAGGAGTACGGACCCCGCCTCCATGCACACGTAACCACGACTATACTAAGCGTGTCTAGCGGTGCTGCAGAGGGTCAAGTCGGCATCAGTCACGGTCGATGGCCAGTTAATCTCCTCGATTGGCAAGGGCTTGCTGGTCCTTGCTGCCGTCTCCAAAGACGACACGGAGAAGGATGTCGAGGCCATGGCTAGCAAGATACTCAAGGCCAAGCTCTGGGACGACGATTCCAAGGATCCGCCGGGCCGCGTATGAAGCCGATGCTTTTTCTCTCGGCTGAGACTGACATGTCAAGTGGAAATGCAACGTGATCGATATCCATGGCGAGGTTTTGTGTGGTATGTGTGAAACTCTATGACAGTGCTTTTGCTGCGGAATCGGTGTGCTGAAAGTCGACAGTCTCCCAATTCACGCTACTGGCCTCCATGAAGAAGGGAAACAAGCCGGATTTCCACCAATCCGCAAACGGTGACCAAGCCAAGACACTATATCAAGCCTTCTTCAAGAAGGTCGGATCTCTCTACGAGTCTGACAAGGTCAAAGATGGAGTCTTTGCCGCCATGATGGATGTTGCTTTGGTTAACGATGGGCCGGTAGGTTTGGATTATACCTGCCTAGATGGCGAGGTACAACTTAAGCATTACATTTCCTGAGTGTGTGCCGCTTTGCCTGCTAATGCTAATTGACATTGCTAGGTCACTATTCAAATCGACACCAACCCACCGAAGACGGATGCTTCAACCCCGGGTGCTCCAAACGGAAGCAATCAGCAGACAGTCGACGTTGATGACCGCAAGTAGCACGTATGGTACACATGCAGGCCTTGTACTAACTCTCGTTCAACTCGTAGTGGCCAACAACATGACCAAAATCACGCAAGAATTCAAGATACCGGTAGAGCGACTTGAGTAGATGTCAATACAATCAGCCGCCGTCTCTACGATTATCGACTTGCTTGTACCAAAATGCGACTTGATACATTACACCACGACGACGCGTCGTGATCAACACAGACCCGGGATATGTCACCGCACCACCAGGAGACATTTGCTGCTGGACAACAATATTCATCCATACATGCCGCCTCACACCATGTCCATTCCCACTGCATGTACAGACGCTGCTTATGTCAGACATACCGAACGTGCGTATCGGTTGCAACTCCAACCCGAGGATAGGGCTTGACCCCGTGCCGATGCGCCGCTGTCTTAACCGATATGCAGTTGGACTGAACCTTGCACATTACGCCCGGCAGCACGGTAATTAACTGGACTCGCGAATGACGGCGCGGCATGCAGTTGGATTGAGCACCCACGCTGTTTGAGGTAGGGTATGCGAAAGCTGTTAACTCGCTGATAGATTGGAGCACTCTGTACCAGTCACAGACCTATAGGAGAACACAAGGCTCTTTGCCGTCAGCATCGTCTAAATTCGTCGGTGGGTTTTTAAGCTACGGCTTTGCCCTTGGCCAAGCACCACGAGCCATGATCATGTCTCATCGACAAATGCTATCTCGCGTAGATAAGTTGCTCGAATATAGGCGCCTCTATCTTACCGCCAAGCTACCGTTGCAAAGCCTTCAGGTGACGCCTGCATGTCGATTGGTGGTTGGGCAGCTGTGTCGACACCACCAAAGCGCGTGTAATGTCCGGAAACACCTGAAACGCATCCATATCGAACTCGCTGGGGTTTTTGCTGACAGTGACACTGACGTGTGACTGTATCGCACGCAACATACACCTCAAACGGACGTGTGGACTAGATTGCAGCGACAACCTATCCGAAACTTGTCGGACGCCTCTTCAACTCCATTTCTTGCTTCGCACAACAAGCTCCATTGCGGAAGTGGCAGTGCCGGTTCTGAAAGTAGGACTCCTCCGATGCGCATCCATGACAGTGGGCTGACCGACCCCCGTACTTCCGGTGAACAGACACGAAGTTCTATTCCTGCTTCTGCTTGGCAATACCTTGAACTCCTAACACGCCCATGGTGCTTCAGGATAGATCAACCTCCGATGTTTTCACCACGTCACGTTTTCTGTCTTGTTTCTTGCCTTCGGTAGTTCCACTCTCGACCTCTTGCACAACTCTTTCACGCCCACACGGCCGTCGACTTTCCCCCCACGCCGCTTTTCGTGAGTTAACTGCGATTCAGCTTGCTGCTCGACAACTCCTGATTCGATACGTCTCTTGTTGGTCGAGTGGACAAGTGGAGACTATTGGACCTTTGGGGTGCGTATCCCGTGACCGCTCTGTTCGTTGTTCGGTCATAGTGATCCAAGGGTATTGGGGTAAATCTTGCCGACTTCTGACGTGTTCAAAAAGTATTTCCGGTTCATCATAGCTGATATCGATCGGCGGCCGCATCGCTAGAATGTCGTCTCACGTCGGGAGCCTAGTATCCATCAACGGGCACTGCTCGCGAGGGACACTCTCTTATATGCTTCGATCGTCCAATATCGAATTCTCCGCACAAACCATGCAGCTGGGTTATTACCCAATCTGGGTTGTTGATGCGAGACTTGGCTTCATTCGATGCTCAACCCTGGTTTGCATCGGGAAAGCTAAATGTTTCGGCTGAAGTCCACATAAGTCGTTGCCTGTCATTGGTGAAACGGACCATCTTCATAGATTTGCTCACCCAGACTCTAGCATATCCGCATACAGATTGAGAGAGCTTCCGATAACATCCACGATAGCCCAAGTTTGAGATCCTTTGAAGATCATCGCCCAGACCCTGAGCACCCCCGCGCTGAGATGTCGTGTAAAGTTGGGCGAGTCGGGCGTAATATCGGCGGGTACGGCAAACTCGGTCTCATCCAACATGCTTTTCACAATCGCAATGATTCTGTGCTCGTCTTCTGTGATGGGCGGGTCTGCTTCCGGTACCGACAGGGCTTCGAGCCACTTGCTCATGAGGTAGGCGCACTCGAGCGTGCACAAGGAGTGTTGAATGCTCCAGATGAACGATTGTGTCTTTGCCACGAGACGATAGCCGATCTTGATGGGTATAGAGAGTGCGTGGGCCGAATGGAGCACAGCTCTTGTAATCTTTGGCGAGCGCCTGATTGTAGGCCCGGCGCGGAAGGCATTGGCAATCAGCACAGGGTCGCGCGTCTCGAGAGCTCGACCTGCAGTGTCCACGTAGAGTCGTATGTATGCCAATCGAAGCAAGGCAGTTGAGTTGAAAGCGACAGGACCGTTCTGCGACATCGGGTCGAGCGATGATTCAGGATTTTGGCGCCATCCGGTCTGCCAGTTTCGCAGAGCGTTCTCGAGCGACGCGACTTCTTCTGCGCTCAGATCACCGGGTCCTTCAAAACGACATCGTGCCACTTGTCGGAGGAAGAAAACATGCTGTATCAGGGCGTGTATCAACGCGTAGTTTCCAGACGACGAGTTGACCTCGGTGACGTCGCGGCCTTGCTTTGTAAACAGACGTTTCAATGCATCCTGGAACAGGACCTCAGGCGCACTCTTCTTCCTCGCTTCCCTCCATAAAGCCTCTGTAGGAGCCTTGAACTCCGCGGCACTGCATGGTAAGGGCAACTTGACCTCGCTCGTTAGCATGAATGGAGGAATGTTGTAGACAATGCAATGAAGGTTGGAGAAGCCATAGACGATGAACTTGGTCCTTTTGATCGTTTCGCGCCGAATCCAGTCCGACCATGAGATGGTCTCATGGAGAGGTTCGGTCTCGAGTCCGTCGTCCCGAATAAGGGTAGCTAAGATGCTTTGGATTGCTAAAGCCTCTCTGAGGATCTCTTTGTGTTTGGCCCACGTACAAAGTGCCATGAGTAAGAGTAGTGCCTGAGCGGTCTGCATGAGATCTTCGCCAAGTGCAGGAACATCAGCCTGGGAAGGTAGGCCCAGCGGTCCCGAGATGGAACCCTTACGTTGAGGGCTACGAGGGTCGCTCGGATGATTGTGGGGCGACGAGTGATCCGACTCAGAATGATGCTGGAGCTGCACCAGGCGCGTATCCCGTTTTCTGATACGGTGCGTCGCGATTGCTTTGCTTACGTTGAACAGCTCGACACCCTTTTCGCCCTCGAAAGTGTATTGCGCACCGATAGCTGCCAATGCTAGGAGTAGCTCAATCGAACACGTCTCCACGGACATTGTGGGTATATGGAGGAATGGCATGTGCTCGTGAAATCCATTGATATATGCAGCAATATATCTGCACAGTGCTAATCGAGTTGGTAGAACGAAGTCGCTGGGTATGACCATGGAGAAGGGCTGGAGCATCTCCAGGATTTCCTGCCGATCCTCGTGTGAAATATCTGCGAATGATCGTTTCCGAGCGGATTGATCGTCTGGCTGCAAGGAAGGAAAACGAGAGCCGAAGCGTGAAAGCGACGGCGGCTCGTCTAGTTGTGTTGGTCTCCAACCATGAGTAGGCGCTGCTGCTCCCTCTGGCTCGGTCGCCATTTGTTGACCGTAGCCAAATGAGTCTGGAGAGAAGAACGGCATGGGCTGTTCGGTGTTGATCAGGGACGCAAAGTGGTACGAATTTAGTGGTTCACTGTCAAGGAATGAAGTGAGACTGTCCAATGACTCTCCAAAGGTCGACTCATAGCTATGAGCAGACGGCTCCGTGAGCATGGTTGAGTGTGGGCCTTCAACACTCGCGGCTATCGTGCCAGCATGCGAAGGCATTGGGGTTGGCATCGCATCATGAGCGGAGCCGTTTGCCATGTTACCTTGAAGAGCTTGATACTCGGCAGCCATCGACAATGCTGTCAAAGAGTAGGGGCTATTGTGCCCGAAGGTCATGGAGGCGTGTGACATTGCGGGTTGTTGTTGCGACGATTGCATGTCCAAAACAGCAGGCGAGGACATCATACTGGGTATCTCGGGCACTGGACGTCCAGCATCGAAACTTGACCTCATGCGCTTGTGCGGCCGAGTCTCGACCGAGCCATATGTTTCTCCAGCGGGAGTGTGCTGGTGATTCTGCTGTGTACTCTGCTCTTTGCGATGAGTGAGCCGCTCATGGCGAACGAGCAGGTCACTTGGTTTGAGTCTTTAGCTGCTGCCGTGAACGACGCTGGACGTATCATACCTGCGTGTGAATGAATAGTTGCATGCTGCGCAGCTGAAGGGCTTCACACCGCTATCTTGACGCATATTAGAATTGGCTTACGACGCGAGCCGCACGACTTACGAATGCGCTCATGACGCTGGAGATGCTCCAGCCTAGCAAAGGCCCGTTGGCAGTGTGGACATTGGAATCGCTTTTCCTTCTTCCCCGGTTGAGCTTGCGGGACCTGCTCTCCGCTGGTAGCTGCTTCCATCAAAGACCAATCGCGACGCTTTCGCTTCCACAGGGCCAATGGCGACCGGCTTGGTAGACGATAGCCGAATTTTGGAGCAGCCTGAGCACTTAGACGAAGTTTGGAGACTGCAAGTCGTGTTTCACGAAGTCGGGTCGTGAGATTGTGGGGAAAGGAATGAAGCGCGGGGACGCGACGGTTCACATGCGGGGTGCTGGGAAGAGGTGGGAAAGCCACCAATCACACATGTGACAGGTACCCACAGCCCAGGATGCATACATATTGACGGAACAGATGAGGTGTAGGATGTCGTATTGACGCTTTTGCGCAGAAGTAAGGTATGGAGAATGGTTGTACTGCTACGATCACTGTCGGACAACTCGTCCCAGCCCGGGCCGGATGATCCCGGGTGCCACTTGCCCCGGCCACAGTCCAACGCGACGCGACGCGTCTTCTATCCATCGTCACAAGCCAACCATCTTCACGCCTTCTTGCTCCTTTCGCCCAATTCTCGCGGCATCTCGCCTTTCTCTGCCATGTCATTCAGGACCTTCTCAGCTGTCTTCATCGCGTCGACCCCAGCAGGCACACCGCAGTATGTTGTAGCGTGAATGATGGCTTCACGGATCTCAAGCTCGGAAAGACCATTGTTCCTTGCCCCGCGCACATGCACAGCAAGCTCGGGGGCGCGATTGAGTGCCATGAGCATGCCGATGTTGATCAGACTTCTCTGCTTCTTGTCGAGACCTGGACGTGTCCAAGCGTATCCCCAGCACATCTCGGTGACGAGCTCCTGTCCGGCTCGTGAGAACTCAGTAGACCCGTTCTCCAGCGCGCGATTGACGTATTCATCTCCCACCACACTCCGTCTCATCTTCAGCCCTTCATCGAAGAGCTGCTTATGTAGCTCGTCGAGCTTCGGATCGGTCGACATGCTGACGGTCGGTCGTTTCGAGATGCGATGGCAGCTGTTGCGGTTTTGACGAGAAGGAGTTTGACTACCCCAAAAAGAATTTACAGGATGAGGAAGATGATAGTCTATCTACTGCGCGTTTGTATTGCCAGTACTGTGACGAACTAACAAGACTGGCATGCTTGCCCCGCGATGGTAGCTTCGTACCTAGATAGCCCGCCCTCGGCATTACCCCAAACATCCCCAATCTTCTCCAACTTCAACATAACGCTAATGCAACTAGTTACACGCAGCAAGTTGAGGTCCAGCGACATCGGGTCCGATAACGATGGGGTGTCACAGGCCCAAGTTGCTGCTCATGCGCCGTTCGATTTAGATCGCCAGTCTTCCTGGCCACCGAGGTAGCGATATACCACCCGCGAGTCCAAATCCCTACAACGCGGATCGTTGGCTGCCCCATCGTATGTCTGTAGTCCAACGTCACCCAACACGTTTCTCGACCCTACTCGTTTCGCCATGTCCACGGCCAAACCGAAGTCTTTGCGCATGAGCTGCACTTTGAAACCCTGCTTCCAGCCTCCTGAAGACGGGGCTTCGGGGTATACATGTGGGACAGGGCAAAACTTGTCGCAAATAGTGTTCTGGGCAGTACCAGCGGCGTACACTTTGGCCAGAGTGCGGGGATCCAATCCGCTGCGCATTCCCATGTCGAAAGCCTCAGAGCAAGCTATGGCGATGATACCCGATAGGTAGTTATTCGACAGCTTCGCTGCAAGCCCAAGGGATGGACCTCCGCAAGGTATCACTTGCCCACCCATCAAACCCATCAGATATGTGAGGCGCTCAATATTTGGGTCCGACTCTGCACAGCCTAGGAAGAATGCGATCGTGCCTTTGATGGCTCCCACCACGCCGCCACTCACCGGAGAGTCATAGAACGACGCAGAGGGAAACTCGGCGGTAATGTGGTCCTTCACAGCGAGGCTGGTTGCCGTGTCTATTGTCGAGCAGTCGATGAGCAGCTTATTCGAGATATCGGTGCCGCATACGCCGTTTTGGGGGTCGAGATATACGGATCGTACGTGCGCACCTTCAGGCACCATGCTTACAACTGTGTCCTGGCACGTCGTTAGCTGCCATTTTCGCACGATGGCGTCTATACTCACGACTTGTTGCGCAACATCTTTGGCGCTTTTTGCCTTCAGGACTCGACCAGGAAACTCTGCACACGCATCGTCTACCATCTGTTCGACCACGTCATAAACCCAAATGCGCGATTCCTCAGGCAGTTTGTTGGCAAGATGAGAAAGCATTGGTTTCCCCATAGCTCCGAGGCCGATGAAGCCCAGCTTTCTAAACTCGTGCGAATGCGTCATGACGAATGCGTGTGCCAGATAAGGGTGGGGGAGTGACTTGAAGCTGAGAGTACCATCAGAAACGACAGAGAGTCAGCGTCGAGTGGGATGTTGGTGTGTATACGAGACCCGGAGATTTTGAGAAACACGTCAACACTCTACCATCAGAACGCGTCGTGAGCGTGCCGCGGCTGGTGAAGCGGGGTAGACATTTCTCCAACGGATAACGACGCACTAATCCTACCCACTCTTTCGCCAACACCTACTACCCCCATAGGTACCTTGGTAAGCTGAACGATGATCTCACGTGCCATCTCCATCTGCTCATGCATGAGAGCACCTGCGGCTGTCCTTCTCAACAGCCATAGTCTTGCAACCTTGAGAAGACATCATCTACGAAAAGCTCCATCATCCTTGAAAAATGTCTGCTATTGTCTCGCAAAAGCAGTCCGACCATGCAGCGCCGGCCGTTGTCACTGTGCACGCGTTGTCGTGTGGTCACTTTTCTCTTCCAGAGTACCAATTCGTACACCCTGTTAGTCGAGATGCACGCCGGACCGTACCTTCGTTAGCATTTCTGATACAGCACTACAACCAAAGCACCAGGATGCGGACACGAATTGTGTTCGATCTAGGCCTGAGACGAAACATCAAGAGATACGCGCCACCAATACAAAAGCATGTCGAGACGAGACAGCCAATGAGTACCGATCCGGACGTCACTAAAAGCCTCGCGAGAGGCGGGCTAGTACCCGAGGATATTGATTATGTGATCTATTCGCACGTAAGTCACACAACCTTGCTTTGCGGACGGTAGGTAACGTGGCTACGGCAGGTGCATTGGGATCATATTGGCGAACCTCGGGACTTTCCTACATCTACCTTCGTCGTCGGTCATGGTTCACTTGCCTTGCTGGATGGGACATCGTCGTCTTTACGCGGTGGCCATTCTTTCTTCGAAAGTGATCTTCTGCCAGGAGAGCGGACCATTGAACTATCGGAACCTTCGGCAAACGTGTTGAAGAAGCACGATTCATGTAGGGAAACGAGCGATATCAACTTCGGTGGCTCGTGGCAAACGCACGGAAACCTCCCTCAGACTTTGGATGTCTTCAACGACGGCTCACTGCTCATCGTCGACGCACCCGGTCATCTACCAGGACACATCAATCTTCTTGCTCGGACATCTCCTGATCACCGAATTTACATGGGCGGAGATGCATGTCACGACAGACGACTGTTGACCGGAGAGAAAACGATCGGAGAGTGGAACGATGCTCATGGACAAGTCTGTTGCATACATGCCGACAGAAAGCAAGCCGAGGCGACGATTGACAGAATCAGAGCCCTGGAGAAAGAAGGCGTTGAGATCATCTTTGCACACGACGTTGAATGGGAGAACGACCCAAAGAACAAGACGCGGTTCTTCGGCGCGGAGCAAAGCGTGGATGGTTAGTCGTTAGCGTTCAAGACATCACCTAGCAATTGTTCTGAACAGCATATCGGGATACCGATCGCCTGTCCCACTCATCATATTGCATATCTGTGGCGTGGCCAGATCAAGTGTGTCCAGCCCAGCTACCATCCTTCTCGTTGGGCCACCAACTGGTGTGCTGATCCCTGCGCTTCCCCACACAGCTGAGTTGGGGAAATGTGGGGCTTGCTTGCTCACCACCACCATCAACCATCCTCGGATAACCGGGTTGAGGGGTGGCAGGCATAATCACACAGACTGCTACTCGGAAATAGCAAAACAAATACTACTCGCGTTTATGTTTCAATGCCGAGATCTTATATGACGTCCAATAGCTCCAATGCGACTTCTTTGTAATTTCCGTACTAGAGACTCTGCGCGAACTGTTCATGCACTCATCAGTACCCAAAGCCCTCATTTGAACTATTAATACTACCACAAAGCATGTCTCTTTCACCAGACCAACAGCGCCTAAAAGAGCGCTTCGACACCGAGCTCGGCTCCGCAGCATACGATGAGTCCTGGGCGAGGATGCTAAAACACTCACCCGAGATGTTCGCAGCATCGCTCCGCCTAACAGCCATACCAAAGCGAAGCAGCCACCTATCACCCAAGATCCAGTCCCTAATCTCCCTCGCCGTAAGCGCATCATCAACCCACCTCCACATCCCCAACATCCACCGCTACACCCGCGCCGCCCTCTCCGCAGGCGCCTCCCGTGCCGAAATCGTCGAAACACTGTGTCTCACATCCACCCTCGGCATCCACGCCTCCACAGTCGGCGTCCCAATCCTCTTCGAAGTCCTCGAAGAGCGCGGCGAAGCCATTCCAAAAGGCATGGCGAGCATGAGTCCACAGCAACTCGCACTAAAGCAAGATTTCGAGGTAAAGCGCGGATACTGGAACGCATTATGGGAGGAGATGCTGCTCATCGCACCCGACTTCTTCGACGCGTATACGGAGTTTAGTTCTGTGCCGTGGACGAACGAGGGGGGCAAGGGCGTGCTTGAACCCAAGGTCAAGGAGCTGATATATTGCGCGTTTGATACGGCGGCTACGCACATGTATAAACCGGGGTTGAAGTTGCATATGCGAAATGTGTTGAATTATGGGGGTACGAAGGAGGAGATTATGGAGGTGTTGGAGTTGGCGACGTTGTTGAGTATTAGTACTTTGGATGTGGGGTTGGAGGTGCTGGATAAGGAGATGGGGGACTGTAACGGCGTGGGATCTTGATGGAAGTGACCAAGGCTCAGCGGCGAGCGTGGGGCCTACATTGATGTTAGGTCACCTACTTTGCATGTTATCATGTCAACGTAGTATCTAGACCTGTTCATCCTTGCTCTTGGATGAGGCGAGCGTAGAGCCTACGTTAATGTTGGGTCACTTACTTTGCATGTTGTCACATCAATGTAGTCTCCAGACTTGCTCATTCCTTCTCTAGTATGATGTGAGCGTAAAGCTTTAGTGGCATGTATTACATTTGATCGGCGTGTTATGAAGGCTGCTTGGCAGCAGATCTATTGTACTCAAAAGGATCCACTACCGACCACCCCCTCCCCACGTGGCTTTCCACAGGAATCGCGGTGGCTTTCCGCACAGCCATCGCGGCCTCACCGGCGCGTTGCCCGCAAATTCAAGCGTCGTACCATACAGCGACAGCATCGATCCCATGAGATCATATCCGTTCCGTCTAGCCCAGTAGATCGGATTGCTGCTCCTTAGGAATTCGTATTCACATTCCAGTCCGCATCTTTCTCGGCAGACATCCCATGCTTCGTGCAAGATGTCGAAAACATGCTGGCTAGGCGCCGTGTGCTCTATGATCAGAGAGAACGTACGCATGCTTTCCTTGAGATTGTTGAAACCCATCGTAGGGTTCTTCTCCCAATAGCCAGGTATCGTGTATTGCCAGGTGTGGCTATTCCCACACGCACGAGTGTAGGATCCGTACCATTCTATCAATTCTAAGGCGTACTCGCCCAGGTTGTACTCTAGTTGCTGGCCGGGCCGGAAGATCTTGTCGCTTAGTGTCATCTCGTCTTTGGCCTCCATACGCATTCCCAGGTCGCGATGTAGCTGATCGTGGCATTTGCGTACAAGACCCGATAGCGCCAGAAGCTCCGATCGCTCTTCGTCGCAGAGAATTGTAGTAGTGCCTTCTGATATTGGATCCTGGAGAGCCCTGTTGAGCGTGTCGAAATTTGCGGAGAAAGTAATCGCGAGGATTTCGAGAATGTATCGCTGCAGCTGCTGAACTTGACTGTTTGGCTTTTGAGCCTTGGGAGGAGCACAGTGTCTTATTTCCTTCGGTGGCAAGCCTAGAGGCACGCAGCTTTCACCTTGTGATGTATAGGAAGGTAGTGATTTCGAGGCAGTGCCACCAGTTTTTGAATATTTTTTATCCTCTAGTAGACTTTGTTGTTCGGCTGTGTCGTGTAGCTTTGAGAGACGGTAGCGTCCGAACGGTCCAAGATTGATGATCGGCATGATCGCGGTGTTGGGAAGGTTAGATGGGTTGCAATAAGTTGAAAGAAGCGCGTTTCGTGGAAGGTCGTAGAGTCTTTTTGTATTTCGAGCCTGCCCAGGGCAGTATTCGCTACCAAAGAACTGTGCATGTGCATGTGCAACCCTGTAGCGAATGAGAAGTCTAACCGAACCTAGAGTTCGGGTCGAACCTCCCACTTAAAATCTTGACTAGCATTGCAGCCTACAATAACATAAAACCACGCAAAGTGGGTGATTCAACATTGATGTAGCCTCTAGGCTGCTTTCGAAGTCGAACCTCCCACCCAATACAGGGAAGATCATGGCCAGCTTTGCACCCTGGGATTACACAAGATCATGCAAAGTAGGTAATCCAACATCAACGTAGACTCCAGGGCGCTCCCAATGTCGAGCCTCCCACCCGATGTACGGAAGATCCTGACCAGGTTTGCAGCCTACAATAACACAAAACCATGCAAAGTGAGCGATTCAACATTGATGTAGACTCTAGGGTGCTCTCGAGGTCGACTCGTACGGGCCAGGCCTGACATTAATCTAGCTCCGTCCTTGGATCATTGCTGCTTGATTACAGGTATGAGATGAGCTCTAGGGGTGATGGGTAGCTGTTTCGCAATGAATCACCGCAGTATCGTGGACATATGCGATGAGTCTGGAGTATGGCTTTGAGCTACACTATCTAATCTTATTGTCTACTTAAAGGTCTAACTAGTGGTTACATACATGATCCAGTGGTAGAACGGATTCTGCGGAAGCGTCGCGAAGATGTTGTGGAGGCGATGGATTTGTTTGAGTGGTTGCGACCATCACTCGGCTGCGAATGACGTCTTGTAGTTGTGGCTCAGCCAGATCTAAGAATTGCCGCCTTGGTAGGTACGATGAGTTTCTGAGGGCGACCTGACTACTAGAGCCGGAGAAATAGCGATGAGATGCATGCGTATTATCTTCGTGCAGCTGACTTGAGGTGTGAACGTTGTGGTGGTGGTGAGCTTAAAGCGGACCTGTGCTCAGAGCGATCGTGTGACTTTCAGCCAGAGTCTGAGGATTGCGATCTCTTTCATTTGATGAGAAGCACCTTTGCGTATGTGATTGATGTATTGCAGGCGTCATTAGTGGCTCGTCTCGCTCTCCGCCATCGTAGTACGATAGATGGGATGGAACGAACCGAAGTATGGAATCGCGCACACACCGAGACTTTCAACCAGCTGACCGGGATTTGCCAGTTTGATGTTATTGATAAGCTGTGGAACGGCGTGGTATGCAGGATTTGATCGCGTTCGTCCAATACCCGATGACTGATCGAGGCCAGTGAAACGATGTCAAGGCGGAGATCGTCGACTGAGGTACCTCAGTACCAACAACAAAAGACGCTGAGAACATCGATTGTCTGGTACTGGGCGAAAGTAGCAACATTGCTGATTGTAGCGGTACAGGTTTACGTGAAGTAGCCGATGGTGTGATTTCTTGTCTGCGTGAAGCTGTTTGCTGGAGAAGCTGTGTTGCGAAGTCAGGCCAGCTGAGGCAAAGATGTAGGCTGAAGCGAGGTTGGATGTTGAAGCCAAGTTGGGTGCTGAAGCGAAGTTGGATGCTGGAGCCAGGTTGTATGCTGAGGCCAAGTTGAGTGCTAAAGCGAAGCTGTTGACTGGAACAAAGCTGTTGGCTGAAGCGGAACTGTTGGCTGAAGCGGAACTGTTAGCTGAAGCGGAACTGTTGGCTGAAGCGGAACTGTTGGCTGAAGCGGAACTGTTGGCTGAAGCGGAACTGTTGGCTGAAGCGGAACTGTTGGCTGAAGCGGAACTGTTGGCTGAAGAGAAGTTCTGTATACCTCCAAGGTAATAGAGAACATGAATAAGAATACCCCCGTCTGCACCACCCCCTATCTCAGTATTGGGGGTGGCCCCAGGCCTAACGGCGGGGACGTGGGGGACAAGGCCCATAAAATGTAAGTTGTTAAGAAATGTTGGGGATACAAGCTGTCTTGGGATACAATGTTTGAGAGAAAGGAAATGTAAATATGATAAAGAAAAAGATGTTGGGGATACAATCTGTCATGGGCTACAATGTTTGATATGATACTTGACGAAAGGAAAAGAAATCAGAAGGAGTGACTCCTCGCCCGCATCTGCGAGCCCGGCAGAGGACCCCCTTGGTCAACGGGGACCGTCAACCTCGGCAGGCCCCGAGACTCCCGCAGGTCGTCTCGCAGCTGGTCGAGCCGCATGTCGAGCTGCCGAAGCTCAACGGGCCGCATGGCGTTGTCTCGGGCGAGACGGGCCACCTGCACCCGCAACCCCACCAACTCCTCTTTCATCGCCCGAAGGCACTCCATCTCCTCCGCCGACTTCCCCTTCCAGGGCCACCACACCCCGAAGAGCCAAGCCAGGAAGGCCACGAACATGCAGAAAAGGCCGTAAATGGCGGCCGCGACGATGCTGTTTTGGACTGAAGGCCAGTCGAGCCACGGGCAAATTTCCGCGAGAGTTTTCATTTTGATAGCTACATAGATACATAATTATTAGAACACTAGAGCCAAAATGCAGTAACAGAGAAAATGGCTTGGAAAGGAAATGTGCACATACCTTTTCCCTTCTTGTGGGTGCTAAAGAACAGGAAGCAGAACGCGGAGCGAGATTTGCTACATTGCAGCTACAGCGTGGGCAGTTACTCCTGCGCTGCTGCTTCACGTCTCGTGTACTCCTTCTCGAGAGCGTGGTGTGAGGTTTCCTCGTTGACTCCCTTGGTCACCCATCCTACCTTCTACAAGTCAAAATTGAACAGGTGCTTTGCCGACTACATTCTCATCAAATGAGAGTGATCGAAATCCTCAGACTATGTTTGCCGACTACGTTAGTATACAAGAGAAAGATTAACAGGATCCTGAGGTAATGCAGACTCCTAGGTAATACGTGTTTAGCAAGTCTTAGACTAAGTTTACCGACTACGTTAGTATACGAGCCAAAGTTTCGCATGACCCAAAGGTAATGTAGACTTCCAGGTGGTACGTGTCCCGTGCGTTCTGAACGGGTGCTTGCCGACTACATTAGTATACAAGCCAAAGTTTTGCAAGATCCAAAGGTAATGTAGACTTCCAGATGATACGTGTCCCGCGCGTTCTGAAAAGGTGCTTGCCGACTACATTAGCATACAAGCCAAAGTTACGCAAGATCCAAAGGTAATGTAGACTCCTAGGTGGTACGTATTTAGCTTCTTCCTGGTACGAGTTGGTCCAATCCAGATGTCCAGAGTCACGATCAAGACCAGGGTGACGGGCACCTTGAAGTATAGTTTTACATTTCTCTTGCTTCGCTTTCTTACTACGAGGGTAAAGCGTGACGCGCCTCCCGATGTAGAACCCTAATACAGTGACACGAAGTCAAACCAGCGTCGTTCACGGCCATCCTCCCACTCATGTACTCGCCTGTTTCAAAGCCTCTAGCTTCTCAACCTGCCTCCTCAGCATAACGAGTGCGCCCAGACTGATCTTCCTAAGTCCATCACGCTCGCCCTCCTCACTTCCCTCGGCGCTTTGCTCGACAACGTCCTTGGCAGCTTCAATAGCTTTGTCGAGGAGTTTTGGCGCGCCATCTTCTTGGCTCCGGTAAAGATATTGTAGCTCCTCCTTGAACGGTGCGACCTCATGCGTGAGCGCATGGTGTATGAATGCGCGAGCACGGAAGTAAGCACGTTCGGTATAAAGCGCCGAACTCAGCTTCGTCTCTGGTGCTGAACGGTGAACGTCGTAGCCGGCTTCGTTGTAGTAAGGTTCCTTGACTAGTACGAGACCCATGATGGAAACTAGAACCTGCAGTAGCGTGCTCTTCGCGGGACTCCAGCTCTCGTTCCGCTCGTCGGTGTGCCATGTTCCTAGTAGACTCAGACAGATCTTGCCATCTTCGTATAGGTTCGGGTTGACAGGTCCGTTGCCGTTTGTCCAGCTGTGGAAATAGGCTGATGGTGCTTCTTGTGGGTAGGCCGATCCGAGGTGGAAGTCGATAACGAAAGGCGCGTACTCATAAGGTGTGTCGTTGGGGCCGATCATGAGGACGCGGAGGAGATCTAATCGAGACTCCCATGTGCGGACGTAGATGCCTGGTGGAAGTGAGTTTCGGAGGATCTTGTGCTCTTTCGCTATCCGGCGCATGAACGCTGACGAGGAAGCTGATGATTGGGAGATGTAGTGATGAGAAGCTGGTGGAGCTTCTTCGAGGATGAGGAAAGAAGCTGGTCCCTCTGTCGGTTGTCCCGTATGGTCATCCAGCGCTATACCGCCGTCTTCATCGGGTTGCTCTTCGGGAGTCGTCTTCGACGTATCGACTTCTTTCGTGATGTCGACAAGATCGGGCATTGATGTATCCGTGTTGCCGTCATCTTCTTCCTCTTCGTCCTCATCCTCTGTCGACCAGTCTCCTTCGTCGCCAACGGGCTGTTCTCCATCCATGCCTTCGTACTCGATCCACATCTCGTTGAATGACGCCGTATCGAAATCGCTCTCATCACTCTCATCGGAGTCATCGATGTATTCACCTTCTAGCGGATCCATGTTACCAAAATCATCAGCCATATCGCTGCTGTAAGCAAGAGTGACGCGTTCGTAGGGGACCTTGACATCCACGACAGGCTTTGCTGCGCCAAGGCGGACGGTGAGCTTCCCGTCCAGACCCAGGTCAATAACCTCTCCGAACCAGTCGGGCCCAGTTACGTTGAGCGGTGTCTGTACGCCTTCGATTGAGTCTGGATGTACAAGGACAAAGTCGCCGCGCCTCCGTGTTAGTGCTGGGAAAGAGTAAATGTCGTATAGACTGACGTCTTCAACGGTCTCGTGTAATTCTCCTGTACTTGACGGAGGAAGTAGGTCTGGGCCGAAGAACTCGATGGAAGGATTCTTGAACCATCGCACAGTGGCTATCCGATCTCGGCCCTTGACTGTCTGGACTACACCCACTTTCGAAGGCTTCTTTGTCGCAGAGTCATCAGCGTTATCACCTTCGCGATTCTCTTTGGAGAAGACGACTTCACCCGGCCAGACCTCATCGTCGTCTTCTACGTTGGGATCTGGTAGTAGGGAAGAGCTGAGATCGTGCGTGATGGACAGGTCTTGCCATTGAACGGTGACCCGACTGTGAGTCTGCATCACTAAGAAGACATTGAGATCGTATCCCAGGCTTTCCGTCCGCGCGATGCGTGTCACCTTCCCTTGTGGATATCCGTTGGGTAGTTCCCTCGTCCCGTCGTACTTTACAGCAGCGCCGGCGATGTCCTTGAACCGTACCCGGTCACCCACAGCCACATCGGTAACATGGTATGACTTGTCGACGCCGTTTTCCGAGACGGGAAGTGTTGTGGCTGTGCCCCCTGAGGCATCGTATCGGTAGAAGTTGGGGCTCTCAAATTCGTCTCGACCGATTGTCGCCGGAGGCTCGTCTGCATTGAAGGCGACGTTGCGCGCGCCAATGCTTCTTGCTAGCCATTGCACGTCAATTTCGGATGCTCTTGTTTCGACTACCATGCCCACAGGCGGCACGCTCGGATCGTATGCGCCGAATCTCCAGTTTCCCCGCCGCAGGTTGCCCTTTTTGGTCTTGACTGTGTCGCCTACGCTGAGCCGCTCGAGAGTGGTGTCGTCCTGTTCCAGCTCGGCCGGGTCCTCGACGACCACGACTGAGTTGTTGGCCAGCCTGATGGCGACCTCGTCGTATACGTTCTCTACCCGCCCGACCCAGTCACCGTAGACGACTAGCGCGCCCTCGACGAATTCGTGTACGTTGATGAGCTCGTCGGCCGGAATGTTCCGTATGGATAGATCGTCGGTGGTTGTCTGTGTGATTTGGCCGCCGTTGAAGAGAGTCGCGGGGAAGAGGGTGCAGACTGCCTGGGTGCCAATGACCGTGCCACTAATATGATCTTCGGCCTTCCTCTTGACCACATCGCCTACGTAAAGCGCGCGATCCAGCAGCTGAAGCTTTGCTTCTGGTATGAGTTCCGTCTTGTACTGGGTCTGCCATGACACTAGGACGGTACCCCGCGGCGGGATACCGTCTTTCATGAATTTCCAAAAATCTTCCCTGGGGATATCGGTGTGGCGTTCGATGTCGTCGGGGTAGTCGCGCTGTGGCCGGGGCTCGTGCGAGTCGACATCGCCAAAAGATCGCTCTATGATGCCGACGCTGTACTTGTCGTCCTTGAGCCCCACGGTATCCTCGACACAGAAGACGACATCCTGCGCGCTTTGCATTTGGCGTGCTGAAGTATGCGGAGGTGTGATTCCTGCCACTTGTGCAGTGTTGACTGGATTTTGCGGTACTGGGAAGGTATTGGAGGCGGTGAAGAAAGGCACGAGGTGATTCGAGGGTAGCGTTCGCGGCGAAATCGGTCGTGTCGGTGCAGCTTCGTCGTCGGCGGTCGAGAGGTCTGTGAGAAAACGATTCTGGAACAGCTCAGCGAGGAAGCGCTCGACTGTGTTAGATTGCTGTGGTCTATTTGCGTCGTCGTCCGCGCTATTGGGGTTGTCTGTATGGGAGTGGCCGCGATCCATGAGTCCTGCGGTTCCAATGTTGCGGTAGCGGCCGCATGTGAAGTGCAAAGGGCGCTAACGCGGCAGGGGTCAGCCTCGTGGCACCTCCGCCCGCAGCTCGACACCTGGGCAGCCACCCCACGCTGCCCTCGAGACGCAATTCAACAGCTGCACGCGTCATTGGACGAGTGAAACGCGACAACATGGCGGATCCTCTCTACGAGCTACTGATACCCTACTTCGACGCCCAAGACGCGCAGCTACGGCCCTCCCCCAATGACGCTGTTACCAACACGTACCTCTCCCGCCTCACGACCCTGCCCCTAGCTGCTCTCACATCCTCCGAGCAGCAATCGCTATCACAAAGCTCACAGTCTATACTGCGATCGCTACAAGCTCTCTCGAAGCGGTCGCATAAACCCATAATATCCTCGACCGACCACCTATTACACCTCCGCAAGACACTCCCGCAGATAGGCCAAGATGCAGGCACAGTACAGGCAGAGCTGCCGAACCTGGAATCGGCCGCGCAGAACTTCTCTGAGAAATACAGCAGAGGGGCAGATAATGCGATCCTAGACAGACGGAGAAAGGCAATGCTTCTATCCAGGAACATTGACCGCGTGTCCGATGTGCTCGACCTACCCACACTTCTCTCGTCCGCCATCAGCTCCTCTACAGCCGCGGCCCAAGCCTCGTCATCCACGGCAACCGCCAATGCGAACTATGCCTCGGCTCTCGATCTCCACGCACACATCAAGCGTCTACACACGCTATACCCAAACTCAGAACTGGTCTCCTCGCTCACTGCCCAAGCCGAGCAAGAGATGAAGACTATGACGACCAACCTCATAAGCTCGCTCCAGACTCAGGGCATCAAGCTGGCAGGTGCCATGCGAACGATCGGGTGGCTTAGGCGCGTGGCGCCAGAACTGGACGAAGCATGGTCAACAAAACAAGCTGGCATAGGAAGTGGAGAAGGCACACTGGGCGCATTGTTCCTCGTGTGCCGCTTAGTGTGCCTAGAGTTGATGCTCAGCGCATTAGACCCTCTCCGCGAACTCGCAGACCAGGAGACAGAAAAGCGAACAACCAAGGCAGCGAAAGGCGACGCTGGCTGGGCCGTGGGTCAGCAAACAGAAAAGTACCTGAAGAAGTATCTCGAAGTCTTCCGAGAACAGAGCTTCGCCATCATATCCATGTACAAGAGCATCTTCCCCTCCGCCCTACCAGCCCCAGGGTCCGACGAAAGCACGCCAGCTGTAAAGCCAGTCAACACATCCAACCCCCTACAGCCGATACCATCGGCCCTCGCAACATTTCCGCTACACCTCGTAGAGATGCTCTTCGACACCCTACGAACATATCTTCCAAATGTACAAGATCGGTCACAACGGGACTCGCTCCTCACACAGGTCTTATACTGTGCTGGTTCGCTGGGCAGACTGGGTGGCGATTTCAGCATGATGATTGCCCTCCTGGAAGAGGACTTGCGTGCGGAATTGGAAGAAAGCACAGATCAGACGGAGGAGCAGGAGGTCGAGGAAGAGTGGGTGGAGGTAATGAAGAAGCACCGTGTTCAGGCATCCAGACTTGAACTACTGGCTTCTGGTGTTGGCTCGGGGAGGACAAGTAGTCCTGTAGACCGAGCAGCGAGCCCAATGAGATAGAGCTTTCCCTATACTTTGGTCTCAATACACGCCAGATGTCTACACGGTCTTTTGTCCTATCGGCACATCGACGTGAAGATCCGCAAACAGCTCCCGGGTGCATTACCGCAACACTTTTCAAGAGCGCAAATTCCGTCGTATTTGCCTAGCACACGCATATGCCGTGCACCTCTTGGAGATCTGCCAACCGATTAGGCCTAGCGTACCTGCATCTTGAGCACTCCTTCCCAAGGAAGCCGCTTAGGGAGCTGCGCCATATTTACATACAACACCGCGACTACCTCCCAGATTCAGCATCAGATGTATTTTGAGTGCGCAACGGCCTTTGTATCCCTTTGGCCGTGCGCACACTCTGCTATGGCATCCAAGGATAAGCCGCACCTTGAGAGGTTCTTTCCAATCGAACTCGACTAAGGAACTATGCCTTTCTCAGGGAAGGACCAGCGAAACCCTCCAGGATACACTTTCAGGTCTTACTCGAGGATCTAACTTTGTATCTTCCTGGCGCAGGCGCCTTCCTCAGACCTGTGCGGGATTATGCCGGATCTTGATATGTCCTTTCGGATCGTTGAGTCCTTGGGTTGGTGGTGTTTCCCGTCCACGGGCACCATCGAACACCTCCCGGCTACGTTTCCAGGTCAAGTTCGAGCTTATAAGCCTGTCTGTATCCTCCTGGCGTGATTATGTTGCGCTGCACAATCAGATATACGGCGTATGTTACAAAGCCCTTGCCGTGGACATTGATAGTAGGCTTATGCTATGCTCTGTAGGAAGGACCACGTATATCTCAAGATACCTTTTCCCACTTAGCTCTACATTCCAATCCACTGTTGTAGCCTCCACGGGGTAGTATGCCGCACCGAACTGCTAGGAGGTAGATCGATGTATCCACAGAACGAGCATTATTGCTGGTTGTGAAACTGAGTTGATTGAACACGATTGGGTGCCTGATGCAACTCGGCGTAATTTTGGGTATTGCGGAACCTGTGATGAGCTGAGATACGAAATCCTATTTTCTCTCACTCTCATTCAACCACTTGTACACGACCCTCGCGTCCTTCCCTTGATACCTCTCATCCCGCATAGCCTCGCCAAAAGCCTCCAACGTAGGCTTATCGAGTATAGTGCGCGCGCCTACCATCTCCGCAAGCTGACTCCCCATACCCAAAACCTTTGCACAAAGCTCGATGCGGAACCCGCCTTCGTACCCCCGCGAACTCGGCACATTGGCTTGGATACCCGGTACTGGATTGCTCTTACTCGTGACCCAACACTGGCCCCCGGAGACATTGATTACATCCGTAAGCAGTGCAACGTCTAGCCCCATCTTCGAGCCGATGTTCAGGGCTTCAGACGCAGCAAGCGATGTAATGGCACTGAGGTAGTTGTTGATGACCTTGAACGCTGTACCTGCGCCGATGTCGCCGCAGAGAAATATCGCATCTGGTTTGCCCATGTGGCTCAGATAGCTCTTCACGGTAGGGAAGATGTCCTTGTTGTTCGCGCCTGCCATGAACGCCAACGTACCGTCCTGCGCGCCCATGGGTCCACCCGATACCGGCGCATCAACGAAAGTCAGCATATTACTCGCACTGGAGTTCTCCACTGCTTTCGCAACCTCCAAGATTGTAGATGTTTCGATGGTACCGCATTCCATGATCAGCTTTCCTTCTCCACCTTTTGGCAGTTTCTCCGCACCGGCCAGAACTCCTGTTTCTTTATCAAGATACACCTTCTTTACGGCATTCGAATCTGGAAGCATTGTTATGACGGTGTCGGCTCTTTGGACAGCATCGTAGCCGTTCTTTACTACTTCCACTGGACCCTGACCTGAGGCGTCTGATTGGAACTTTTCGAGCGCGGAGGTGGAAACGTCGCAGATCAGGAGAGTATGGGAAGAGTCGAGGCCTTTTCGAAGATTGAGGGCCATGGGATAGCCCATTACGCCAAGACCTGCGAACTGTAAGTATGAGGAGTGATAGGGTTAGCTAGGTAGGAAGGAACGCACCGATGAAGGCCACAGTCTTGCTTGGTGACGCCATCGTGTTGAGAACGTGATCGTGCCAGTACCTTCTTGTCGATTATTGTTTCCTTCTCTTCGGATCTATGGGAGTACTTTCGCAATCGTAGTCTCAGCTTGCTATTGTGAGGCGTCAATTGGCAGGAGCCATGCTCAGTAGCGCGATGTTTCCTACGGGATTGCAGTCGCGACGGACTTACTAACACTTTTCCCCGCGCACCACCATCAATTCTGACTGCCTACTGCCAGCGAGCATTTCCATTCTCAGAATCTCCCTCGTACCAAGCCGCGTCGTGCTTCCCCAAGCCTAGCCCCGCATCTCACCCCGCATTGGGGAACCACACATGGCTTCTCCACTTCCGCAACGTTCGCAGATCGGCAATCCGGCTAATACTCTACACCCTGCCACCGACGTCGATATGCAGCCTTTCTGTGTCACTCACTCTTCAGGCGTCCTGCGTATAGAAGCGAGTAATGGAGGATTTATGGAAGTTGGAGAAGCACCTAGGCCTAGACGATGGACACGAGTAATGAGCGCAGGAAGGCGCATGGCGTACATACATACCGGATATACGCCTTTCTATCGAGAATGCATAACAGACGATACTATCTGACTTTTGAGTTCGGATAAACTATCGTGAAGCCATCCGCTACTGTTGCCCTCGCTCCTTGATATCTTTCTGCAATGGCAACGCCAGGTCTTCAACGCTCGGTAACCGACGAGAAACACGAACAAGTACAGCGCGAATACCTTGCGCAAGATGAAGACCCAGAGATCATCGAGAACAAGAAGAAAGAAGATGCATTACGACGGAAGCTGGATTGCTTCGTTGCGCCAGTCATGATGATGTTGATGCTCATCAGCTATCTGGATCGCGGTAACATTGGATTTGCTGCAACGCAGGGTATGACGACGGACATTGGACTGAAGGGGAGCGAGCTGAACGTGCGTCACGGCCCCAGTAAATGTCCTGAAAATGGTCAGACTAACGAGAATATAGACGGCTGTATCGGTATTCTACATCTTCTACATTCTCGCCGAAGTACGTGCATTCGCCTGCTGAGACTCTGTATATCTGACAGCCAACAGTTTCCGACCTCGCTACTTGTCAAACGTCTTCAATTCAACAGAGTGATACCAACGATCACTTTCTGCTGGGGCATTACCTGTCTTTGCACAGGGTTTGTGCAGAACTTCGCTGGCCTGGTTACCACGCGGATCTTCCTTGGCTTCTTCGAAGGATGCCTCTTCCCGGCGATGACACTTTTCTTATGCAATTGGTATACAAGAGAAGAGCTGGGTATCCGCATCGCATATCTATTCATCGCCTCGGCGTTATCGGGAGCCTTTGGCGGCCTCATCGCATTCGGCATCCTGTACATGAACGGAGTTGCTGGGTGGTCGGGGTGGCGATGGTGAGATGCACCTTTCTCAATTTCGATGACTCTTAGACTAATGCGTTGTGCAGGCTTTATGTCATCGAGGGTATCATCACAATAATATGGGCAGCCTGTTGCATCTTCCTCGTCCCCAAATCCTTCGAAACCGCCTACTTCCTTAATGACGACGAGAAGGCTTTCATGCGCCAGCGCGCACATCGAACACAGGCCTACTCCGACTCTGAGGGCTCTGGTCATTATGGAAAAGCTGATATCAAAGAAGCAGCGAAGGACATCAAGAGCTGGGTGCATGGTGTGATTCAGATCGCCGTCGTGACGATTCTGTATGGTTTCGGAACCTTCTTACCCATTATCATCCGCAACGGGTTCAACTTCTCCACCAAACAGGTACTGCTAGCCACTTACAGCTTTTCGTACAGTACTGACATGCACAGGCGCAATATCTCGTCATTCCCGTCAACATCTGGGGCGCTATCGTCTATGCAATCGGCGCATACCTGTCTGATCGGTATCAAACGCGGTTCTTGCCACTGATCATGATGGCGCCCGTAGGCATAGCCGGCTACGCTATTCTCCTCTCTCCAGTCAGCCCATACGTCCAATACTTCGCCACATACCTCATCGCAACAGCATGCTTCCTCTGCACCGGTGGAAACATAACCTGGCTATCTGCCAACTGTGCACCCGATGGCAAGCGTGCCGCTTCTTTGGGTATTCTACTTACACTCACCAATATCGGTGGTGTGGTATCTGGCCAGATCTATCAGAGCAATGCGGCGCCGAAGTATGCTTTGGGCCATGCGTGGAGTTTGGGCTGTTTGGCTTTTGCATGGTGCGGATGGTGGATTGTTAGAGCGATGTATAGAAGAAGGGAGAAGAGGAAGGATGTCAAACTTGCCCAGGGATATACTATGCCTGTTGGAAAGCAACATACGGATCGCGAACCGGACTTTAGGTATCAGATATAGCTGTGCGGTCGTTCGAGCCACACACAGAGCCCACAAATGTCACATAAATGGACTTCGAGCTAAAGGATGTCGCGTGACTTTCAAGTTTCTGGTGTCAGTGCAAGGTGTAGCGTGATGCGCTTCAAGATCTCTGCGGATAGTGTAAATAATGCCACGGGGTAGCGTGATGTATCTCATGAGTTTCACGGAGCGCGCAGAGAATGTTCAGAAGCCTTGAAGTATACCAGGCTCCTATGTAACAACGACGTGTGACAGATCTTATAACTCCCGGGCAACTACATAGTGGCCCAGCTAGTTCAATTCCAGAAACTACGGTGCTAAACTATCTTCATAATGCTGCTCGACGAATTTGATGTGGTCCGCCTATTCCAGAACGATACGATGCTCGTTTAGGTCGCTCTCGTCGAACTGTTGCATGATTTCGCCTTTCATTACACCGTTGATGTAGCATTCGCCTACGAGTTTGTGCCGACCTTCTCTTGCTGGTGTGAGGAGGAAAGGAACGGCTGCCCCGACAATGATGCAGCACACATCGCCAACTTCGACCAGATCGCCCAGCGGAGCTATTCCAATACGCGCATCTCGAGTCAAAAATATACTCGCGTTGAAGAGAAGTCGAAGCCCAGTTCCTAACATTGCTGCATCATATCTATGGCGTGGCGACATCGCCACAGCCCCTGCATCACTCGGTCTTGCTACACTGATAATCTTTCTGTATGCATCAATCACGCTTTGCTGTCTCCTATCGGACATGGCGGAGAAGCCACTCCCGATTGCGTAACCTACCATTAGAGTTCGCAAAAAGTCGACTTGTCGCACTGTGATGCCAAATTGTGACGAGCTTTGCATCACATCATCCCATAGCGTATCGATGATTGATCCGTCTAGCCCGCTGGCAGATACATACGTGGGATTCAAGGTCGCTTGGTCCAGTTCTATTCTCTTTGATTTCCAGATGACGGTGTCGAAGGTGTATGCACAAACTGTCAAACAATTCTTGCCGTACTGGGTGGCTGTGAAGCGCTCTCTGCTGCCTCCAGCGTTGAACCAAATGCTGGGGCTCGTTAATGGTAAACGATATTTCCCAGCGACATGCCATTTCGGTACCCAAGATGGATGCATGCCGTTCATAAGTCTGTCTCTACTGTCGTGAGTGACAGCCGAAAGAACAAACGGCGCTTCTGCGGCATCCATCAGTACACAAGCGAGGCGAAGATTAAGGTCATCTATCGAAGATGTATAATCTGTCTCCACCAACGCGTGACCGAGACTATCAGTGGCAGCTGGGCAACCCAAGAATGCGTAAATATGGTCTCTATGATCACTTGCTTCAAGGTATCGGGCTGCCTGAAGGACAGACACAAACATGTCGTTTGAAGAGCGAGTGGCGAAGTAAGTCAAGCCAGTGCGGGATTGCTGCCATCGTTCTGGCCGGTGCGTATTGTAATGGAGGTAGATTGGTATGTTCCTCCCCATAAGATAGTTGATTTGCCCGACGACATTTCGAATGGTTTTACGGAAGTCCTGCTTTTGCGAAACCCACACACACATTTCCAATACATCAGCGATATCGATGCTGACCGAGCCCCAATACAAGCGGCATTCCTTAGCGATGGCGGCTTCCTGGACAGTCCATACTCGTCTGAACCAGGGAAATTCGAAGAGTTGCGCGACCCCTCGCCATCTTTCCTTTTCCATGCAGATAGGGTACGGTTTTGCGAAGGGTCTCATCTTGTAAAAGTTCTGGTCTGCCTGGAAGAATGAATCCGCCAAGTAGGTATTCGTCTCACACATGAGAGCAAATGCGTCTTCAGCGATATCCTGGTTATCGCGATCAAGCCACACAAGTGTACGTTTTGCATTGGTGTACACCTCGCCCATTCTCTCGACCTGATGTCCCTTCTCTCTATCGTCTTTCTGGTTAATGCACAAGGCATCCGCCCATAGTACTCGAGGCTTAGATGTGCGGCGGAAGTTTCGAAGAGCATCTGCGAGGCTGGCAGTGATTGGCACTCGCAGTCCATTACACCATATGTTGACAGTGTTTTTGGCATCACCCCAAACGTACGATATCGCTTCGTAGGTCGCTTTGGAGTCTTCTATGCCAACAATTTCGAGGCTGCATCTGATGTCTTGGTCGGTTTCGCCAGGTTGAAGCTTCAACACGCGTATGAATTCGCCCACTGGGAGTGCTTTGTAGATCAATTTGTCGGGTATGTCATCGCTTATTTCCAGTCGTTCGATCTCAGATGATGCGATTGTACATTCCGACATGGTTCAATAGTGTGCTGAAAGATCCAGCTCGCTCGTAGATATGTCGTGTAGATGAGAGAAGGTAAGCAGGGAAGAAAGGCTGAGACTACATGGAGGTGGGCAGCTGCAACCCATGCACATGCTGATAGGCGAGCCGTCCTGCGCGGATGTGGCCCCCAACACCCTCGCTAAGGTATCGATGGAAATCTGGCAGATCACTGTCGGCGCCAGAAAGCACGCCAAGTTGCTTCATGGAACGTCAACGGGCACTTACTTAAAGCGAACATATAGATATATTAGACCTCTAAAGACCACGTTGTGCCCCAGTAGTATCTAATGCCAAACAAAAGAAATACCCCCATACCATGTATATGCCTCCCAACCCAGCCGCGGAACCAACCAGTCCCACGACATCAGATGCCGCCTAACCCAAGGAAAAGTGGTATGCTGTGGTATCATCCATATGCGAGCCCTCAAAACGCCATATAACACCCTTCCAGTCCATCAGACGCACTGCTGATGGACCGTGTAGACCAATTGCTTACGGGCAGGTCAAACTCCTCGTCCTCTTGCTGTCGCCTAGCCCCAGCACTTCTCCCCTGACATGCTTGGGCACCTGAGCTTTCGCCCAGCACTGCATGGCTACTCTGCGCATGAGCTCCACCTCCTCATCGCGCAGCCTGAGTTGTCGCTTAGCCAGCTTGCTCTTCCTCAGCTTGACGCCCTTCTCCTGAACCGCTTGTCCGGATACCACAAAAGGCACCGTAGGATGTGTCAATCCACGCTTCGAGCCGGGGCGTTCGGTCGTAGGCGAAGAAACGAGGGACTCGAGGTTCACGCATTCAGCGATGAGGGCCTGGATACCAGCGGAGAGTTGTGTTGCGCGCGAGAGGATGTAGCCCCAAATCTCCGAGCCTTCCCAGAACGGGTCGTTTATGACTGCGTGTTGGAGCGCGGGGAGGATGTGGGGGAGGGGAGGCAGTGTTCTGTCTTCGATGTGCTTTGGCGGTTCTTCTTGCGTCGGCGTCGCGATGTTTGCTGTGCTAAGCAGACTTGCGGCAATGGTCAGGCGGATGTGGCTATCGGTGCTGAGGGTTGCTGTTACGACGCAGGCTGGGCAGCCCCGGGTGCGGCACCAGTCTGATTCTTCGGTTATGAAGCACTGCAGGCCGATAAATGCGCTGCGGGATTCGCCCGAGAAGGCGAGTTCGAGATCAGAGGCGCGTTGTGTGCATAGTGCGGCGGAGGCTAGTGTGGATGCGCGGGAGAAGAGGGTTACGACGGGCATGATGAGAGCGTGGAGGATATCGCGGTGGAGTATGTACGTCTGTTTCGCCTGGGAAGAACATTGCGTGTGTGTTGCGCAGAAGCTGGCATACTTGTTAGTGATTGAGGTTTGCCGTAGAGCTGGGGGTGGATAGGCATGTGGAGCTGGAGAGAAGCGATACGAAGCGCGATAAGCTGCTCGCGACGGGGGAAGAGGAACAGGAACATGAACATACTCAGCATCACCGGCCAGATGCCTCCTCAGCGCGCAAAAGGCTTTTGACTCGCCCAGCGCCTCTACATCCTCATGTGGGATCACAAAAGGGCTCTCCATCGGCACAGCGTATCCGTAGTCCATCGTATCTCTCTGTCGGCGTGGCTATCTCGCTTCGCATCGGTATGCAGTCGGGCTATCTCGAGTCGAAAGGCAGACGAGAACGAACAAGCTTCTTCGCACGACGAGGCTAAAAAGCAAATAAGAGGGGGAAGAGCAAAGCAAGCAAGATGCCAGGGAAAGAAGGCTTCGAGGGTATTATCATTATTCCCTGCAACGGACGGCCGTTCCCTATTTCACCCCCCAAATGACGCGAACGAGCCTCCCTCATGCCCAGGAGCTCCACCCGCTGCTGCGCTGCCGGGGTGGAGACTGCTGTAGATCTAGACTTGCATATTGCGCACCCCCCTTTCCTTATCCGCCCACGCTTGTGCAGAGCCCGTATCCCACGACTGCTTTATGTAGCCAACTAGCTCGCGCCAGATGGCATCACCACCGGCCGGGAAGTACTGCCTTTCGGATTCGGGCAGAAAACGCGGCGTGGGCGGTTAGTTCCCTGTTGCGCATCAACAGCTTGCTTTTCTCCGCACTTCAGCAGCATCAACAACGAAGAAGCGGTGGAGCATTTATTTTGCGACCTCGTTAATTTGAGGGAAGCGAAATGCCTCCTGTATCTCAGACAGCAGGTGTACCCGCGCCTACGTACTTCTCTCCCTTTCCCCTAAACCAATTTGCGAGCATGATCTTCAATGATGCAAGCGCAGCTACACCGACCCGACCGCGCAGAGGCCGATCAACCCGAACATCGCGATCGAAACGAAAACGACGTCGAGGGTAGAGCGGTCGGTTGACAAGGACGACCCCGCTGAAACACGTTTCGATAAAGAAAGTCGCTAGCCCAAGGGTTCGCGAGAGGCACTAGATATCGCGACATTGTTAACTGCCGCACTATTGGAAGCGCGTAGCGGCCGACATCACCACCTCAGCTGCGCCATCTCTCGACTTGCAGATGTCATGGACGCACCGCCTGTATCTCTGTGCGAATGGTTCTTACACCTGCACTGCGAACTATTCGGCCCTGCGTCGCTGGCGATATCGCTCGGTTTATGAAATATGGAGCCGAATTACGCGTATCGCTTGCTGGTACCGCGGCCGTGAACAGGGTGCGTCCCGTCAACATCGCAACATGCTACAATGACAGGACAGAAATGTTTGCGTGGAACGGAAGATTGGTGGTGAAATTTTCATGACGCTACAATGATTGATTCAGATACAGGCTGATACGGGCTGAGTGGGAATTGGCTGACGATGGCGTTTGCGCTACGGAGGACGGGCGCTCCCGTGATCGACGCTACAGCAGGATGCAGTCTCAACTTTCCTGCTTGAGATGCACTATCGTGGTGCAAACTATCAGTTTCGCTGTTGAGATGACGTTGCCCAGCCAGTACCACGGCTGATATCGACGCCTCTTCCCCCTTTCCGGTCTTCGTTCTTCCCCCACGCTCACCCACCAGTACAGTAGGAGACCCCTGGGACGTGCAGGCGCATCGGCTTGTAATCCGTCGATTTGGCTGCTAGTCAGGAACGACTGAAACGTGCAGTCGCGCTATCGATCAATTGTCTTGTAGCGCACGCCGGAGTGACAAGCGTTCGAGAATGATGCCATATTTAGTAGCATGACAGATTCGTCTTGTAAGAAACGACTGCAGCTAATGTAGACTTTGCGTCTATCGGACTTGGCTACCAGTGGACTTCAGATAACGGACAAGCTATGCATCGGCCTTTTGTGGTTTGTTGCACTTCGATATCGAGAACGGTAGCTCTGATGAACTCTAAGATTTGTTTGGCCAGACCGTGCCGCCGGTATCCTCTGGTCGATGATAAAACATTACAATATCAGCGAAGCCTTCTTCACCTAAACCAGAAAACTGAGTACGACCCATCGTTGCTAAGGATGCGTCGTTGGGTGCCGTCGGCAGTCTGCTTCCTCCCGAAAGGATCCGTAAGTAGCATTGTAAGCTTCTCTGAAATCGGGCCCATCTCTTGCTTCGACACAGGTATGGGTGGGCTCAACAGACTCGGATCAGGCTGCAGGATGGCAAAGATGCTGCTCTTTGATCGACCGATCATCCGACGATGGACATCTTGCAAGTGGTCGTATAGGGGCCAGAGTGTCTCCAGGTATCGCGCGGCGACGGGTTCGCATGGTTTACATGGCTCGAGCATATCCATGCACGACTTGGCGTACGTGAGATCAGCTTCGACTCCTTCAGTTTGACCGTCCATGAGTTTAGTCGTTGCGCTGAAGAGCAGGCAAATGGCAGCTGAGAATGCCCAGTAAATACTATGATCGTTAGTTCGTGGGGTGTTCGGGTTTTGTATACGAACTTACATGATCCAGCAACGCGTTGTCAGCGTACCGTCAAAAGAGATAAGGCTCAATATGCGAGCAATGTTCTGGGCAGCCATTGCACATTCCTGTCGGTATATCTTGACATCTTCGACTGAAATGTTATTCAACGCAGATGGAATTCCGTCGATAAGCTGGGCTTCTGCTGAAGCCACTAGTAGCTGGCGGTATAGCAGGACCAGTGCACCAAGATACATGATCTGAATCAGTCAATAAAATGATGATACAAGAAGATGGAAGGTCTCCTTACGTGCAACATAAAGACCGCTCGCCTTTGGAAGACTGTCAAGTCTTGTGCGGCACTAGACAGAAGCGTAGGGATCTGTAACGTTTGCGGAACTTCTTCACGCCACTTTTCCAGCTTCATTGTGAGCATGGTGATGTTCCCTTTGGTAGCTAGCTCTGGAGATGCCAGTGTCTTGGCAACCTCGGCGGCTATCAGGTTGATCTTGCTGGTTTGCATGTGTATGAGTTCATCGATGGACAGCTGATCTTGGCGATGGGCAATGCAGGCGACCTAGCCATGTTAGTATCATGAAAATCAATATAGGCTCGCCCTGGCATACCTGGATGTCACTGGCTGTCACCTCAGTGGGATAGCCGAGGGTGTAGGCAAGCCATGAATCCATGAATACGAGGCTACGGAATATCTTTCTCCAGTGGTCGTCCGTTGCTGAGCGAGACGAAGTTTGCAGAGCCGGATACTTCCAACGGGCGATCTGTAGTCCTGCAGCTGTGGCTTGTTAGTACAATCACATGATCAAGTGTACGAGTTGAACATACCGATAAGATACTTGGCGCTCATGTGCTTCTCGAGCAAAGAATAAAAGGACAAAGATAATAGCAAGCGCATTGTGCGGAAATAGTCTTGTCTGGCAGTCTGCTCGTTGAAATGAAGGGTCCCAGATGCGTAGAGCAATCGGCGCATCCGATCAGGGTAGGCATCGATGTCGTAATGCGCGCCCATAGCAGCAACTGTGAAGCATTCGGCAAGTGTCATGTCGTCCACCTTCTTTTGGGGCCGGTAGATACGGTCAAGTATCTCATTAACCTCATCATAAGTCCACATGAAGAGCAGCGACCCAGTTCCTTGCACGAACGCGTACATGGACCGCCGAACACGATCCTCGGTCGGCAAAAATGCTTGACTGAACTGCTGGCCGGATCCATTGAGTATCTCGCCTCTGAGGGTGACCAACTCACTGAAGGCCAGCGTCAGAGCATTGTGGCATGCTTCGGCTTCGGGTCCGGCTGATATGCTGCTTGATTGGAGAGATACCGGGCTGTCTGAAGAGCTCGGGCTAGCACGTGAGTATTGTCTCGTGTTGTTAGAAGTGTCGGTCGTTGAGCGACTATTCGTCGGTCGCTGTTTGCCAATGCTCGGACTTGATTGTTGCGACTTGAACTCGTTCAGATAGGCCTGATACTTTCGCCAGTTATCCGTCTTCTTGTAGTCGTCCATTTGGGCTTCGAACTCTTGCATGGCTCGGGCCGCATTGCTTTCCCAGATACGCTTTCTCTCTGAAGGAAGCTCCTGCCATCTCCGACCGACTTCGCGAGCTATATCCACAAAGGATAGTTGGCTGACCTCAGGGTCGGTACGAAGCTGGTCGGCGAAGTTTACATCTGACAACAAGTTAGATCAAGTCCTGATGATATCATGTGCGAAGAGCGTACATGCTGTCTTTGGCTTCTTTGGCGCATTTGGGTCTGCCCGCGGATGCCGCCTGTACCTCCTCTTCTCTCGTGGTGGCAGGGACGTTGTTTGCCTGGTGAAACTTTCCAAAGCGGAGGTCGATAATGACGTCGGCTCAGGCGAGTTATTTTCTGGCTCCAGTGATAGTGATTGAGGGATGCCGCGGTACGTGGCAATCTCTCGCTGTAGTAATCTCCTGTGGCCAAGCTTGAACTCGAGCGCTGTTAAATCGTCCTCCGTGATGTCTACAACCGTCTCCCAGTTGTGGAACCCATTCTCAGCGAGCACCTGAGCATACTGAGTGAGCCCAAGTCGCTCCAAGACTTCAGTGAGGTCTGGGACAGAAGAACTCGGAAAGGTAGGGATCGCCATGAGGGGTGACGTCTGTGGTGGAAGAAGATGGGAAAAGGGACAAATGGCATATATGAGCGCTGCCACACGGCATGACAGATGCCGCGACTATGGCCTTACAGGCGGGCTGAAGCTGAGATGGACGTTATAGGGTAGCGCGCAGTCGTGGCCGGTGATCCAGACCGCGTAGATGAAAAGAAGGGTGTTCTGGGAGAGCCTCGAACGTCACAGCCCGGACCCACTTTTGACACACGCTAGTGGCAGTAGCCGGTTTCTGCCACAGGGCAAGAACTTCCATGGGAATTCAAGACGCCGCCACACGACGCGCCCATGGTGTTTGTGTTTTTCCATGAGCACGTATTGCTAAGACGGCTCGGTCCTGCTGCTGTTCATCTCATTTCGCTATTGCTGCTGAGCGCATCGGCCTTCTCTAGCGTGCTACCGACATCAGCAGCAGCACCGCGCTGTGTCCAGACCTCAGAACACCACGCAAAGACAACGATGCGAATCATGTGGCCCAAACACTCACTACCAGTGTGTTGCCGCTCAATGCAGCTATACGCGCTCCAGAATCAACGTATGATCTTTTGCGCTATCTGCCGAGGGAATGATTCCCGGGAAGCTTAAAGTTGACCGCCCTTCCACCACTCAAATACATGAAGCAGCTACGGAATTGCTTTCCACCTCCCTGTTCCAGTCAGAAGCCATCATCTGCACTACAGTGTCTCTTGAGTGTGTAACCCACGACCGGGGTTTACCGATCGAAAGCTGCTCGACGATCGTGTTCTTATGTAGGCCAAAGGCCTAGACTGTTCGTGCATCTCCGACACAGCGGCGCGCCATCTCGCCAGCCTCTAGCTTACCCACACGACTTCCCGGTTCCCGTGCATCTCTGCGCCACACCTCCGCGCGATGAGTAGGGAATGTCTCTTCGCTTGGATCGGTACCCTTTCCCCACACACACTCTTGCTGATCATGGCCATGGTAGATTCGCGCAGCCTTGCCATTGGCGCTGGCAAAGCTGCTGATCTCCATGTTGTGAAACGAGCAGCCTCGTGGCCGTCGTGCTAAGCACGTGCACTCAGATCCTGTTCATCGACTTGGAGCATTCAGCCATCAATCATGAGGCTCGTGCCTGGATCACGCATGACGATCCACGCTACACAAGCAACAGCTGTCAAATCGCATCAAAGGGTACAGCAACCGACACATGCACCACGTCCTTGGCCAAATATCAGGCTCTCTTGAACTATCAAAATTAGTACGACTGCCCAATCCTTACACGAGCTACTGCAGACGATGGGCTTGGAAACGCCCCAAAATAACAGTGTTCTGTACGCATCATATCGAGCAAATGGGGGTCAATTTTCGGAAGTATGCACTACGCTACAGGTACTTTTGCATCAGCTCTTTCACGCGCTCCAGGTTCAGCGCTTCAATCTTGTTTCCGTTACCGTCCATTGTCTCCGCCATACACAGGACATTGTATATTGCTTCTTCGACTGCGTCAGCGCTCGCCTCAAATAAGGCATTGATTGTCTGATCGTCGGTCATGGTCACCGATACCTCTCTCGCCTTGTACGGATCGACAGATGCTTGCCCCGCTGTGACTGTCTGCACGTTCAACTCGTTGGCGGTAGAGAACGCGAGGAAGACATCGCCGGAAGAGTTCGTGCCGTAGCCACCTACGCGAGACAATCCGACAGTCGCGCGTTTGGCGAGCCTTTGCAGTTGTTGCGGGTGAAGCGGCGCGTCCGTGGCCAGGATGATTATGATGGATCCATCTTTCTTGTCCTTCTCCTTCTTCACCTTGAACAGTAGGTTCGCTTGTGCCAGTAGTTCTGGATCGTCAGGGTTCTCCTCAATCTTTCGCTTCTGCTCTTCATAGATGAGTCTCCCAATCGGCGCACCTCCGATCTTGAGATCCCACATCTTGCCGTAATTCGCTTGGACCAGAGCCGCGACTGCATAACTCTTGCCATCCTCACCAGGCACTACACGAGAGCTGGATCCAGTGCCACCCTTGAAGTAATGGCAAATCATACCCGTTCCACCGCCCGTGTTTCCCTCTTTCACAGGGTCGCTGCTTGCTTTGTCGATGCCATCTACGACATGCTTCGGTGTCACAGCAAATTTGGACACATCGTGCAGGAAACCATCAAAGGTCTCCGCGACGACAGGCAATAGGAACCAATCGACCTTTCCATTCTTGTCGCAGTTCTCACGGATCGCATATTCGTAGATGCCGTTGTACGCTGAGCCAACGCCAAAGCTCCCCGTGATGATGATTGGGGAGAAAAGAAGGCCCATCTCTTCGATCAGATGCGCTCCAGTCATTTCCCCAGAGCCGTTGAAGCGGAACATGCCTGCGAAACAAGCTTTGTGAAACCAGTCCTTGCGCGGAATGATGGTCGTCACGCCAGTGTTGATGTCGTTCGGTGGGGCATCGGGATAAGCAGGAGATGAATGGATGGACTCAGTGTGCACGAGTACACCGGGAATATCTGTCAGACTGTTCTTTGGGCCGGGCTGGTAGCGACCAAGATGCAGAGTTGGTAACAGATCGCGGATGCGCTGACGCGGGATAGTAGAGGGCGCCGAACCGGAAGCCATTGCAGGTGGTAGTGATGACAAAGATGCGATGATAATTCGAGGGATTGAGATACCTAGATACTCTAGAGGAGAAGTGTGAGTCTGCTATGTTGCAGCCTGGATGCCTCAGATACTTATACACATTCCTACAGGTCGATGTGTCTGCCTAGCGTATGCACTCAAGAATAGGTAGCTTACCATCCTCGCGATCCTCCCGGATACCAACACAACGCCTTTCTCAAGGGCGCAATTTGCGCAAAACATGGCGAGGGCGTTTTCGCCTTCCTAGTCTGCTCATAGACTTACCTCATCGCTCTCGCGGTCCCTCCAGGCACCAACATAACGCTGCTTTCGAGATCGCAAGCCCTGCAAAACCTCACGATGGCCGTTGTGGTGATGGAGATTGCTACATGCGGAAGACATGAGCCTTTATGAGTCACTTTGAGCGATAGCGATTAAACCCACCGCATCATAAACTCATTGGCACGGAGATATCTGGATGCATGCTTGCGACGGAGTTCAAACGACACGAAAGAGTCAGACCCGACGACCCGCTCCTTCGCGCATGATTAGCGTAGTGGCTTGCGAATCAACCCCGCCTCCTCAATTTGCGAGACGCGCTCCTCAACACCGCTGGATCACAACGTTGCAACGTTTAGCAGTCAAGGATGAGGCAGCTGTGAAGCCATAGCGGTCGTTGGACTCACGTGTGCGATAAGCGGCCGCCGCGCCCGACAATATTTCCGAACAGTAGTTCACGACTCAGGTGCCAAGGCCCACCGAACCGGTTCCTGCATAGCGCATCTCCAACACCACAAGCTTGACCTTCTCCAGTCGATGTGATCTCCGCAATGTGCCGTGTCGGAGTTATCTGACGTAGTCGGACCGCTTTCGAGCACCCCCACCCTTGCTGTGAGAAAGAATCCGCAAAAAAAACTCCGAGATACTTGCTCGATGTTCTTGCCTCTTCATCTTTACCACCGGACGGCAACATGCTTACACAGCTTCTTGCAGTAGGGCTTCTGAGCCTCGCGAAGCCCGCCCGAGCAAGCTATGGATTTTACGTCGGAAAGAACCTAACGCAGGATGGCAGTGTTATGCTGGGTGGCACCGGAGAAGAAGTGTCCTCGCACTGGCTTCAGATCTTCCCAGCAAAAGATCACGCCCCGAATGCGACAATCACAGTTGGAGTTACCGAAGACGCATCGATGCCTGGAAAACTGATGAACATCTCCCAAGTGCCGCACACATTCCGCTATCTTTCGATGGAATACTCCGACTTCGAGGGCTTCCCACCTCCACTGACGAATGGTGGTGTGAATGAGAAGGGCGTCGCTGTTAGGGACATCTGGGCACAAAACCGAGATGATCTTATTGCCATGACGCCAAACCCTCAGACAGGTTTACAATACTCCGACCTAGCTCGTATTGTTATGGAACGCGCGAGCACCGCCCGCGAAGGTGTTGAGCTCATTGGCCAGATGATTGCAGAATACGGATATGCCGATTATGGAGGTAACTCGCATCTCATCGCAGACGCGAACGAAGGCTGGGTTGTATGGCAGATGTCAGGAGGCAAGAACCTTTGGGCTGCAGAACGTCTCGGCGAAAACGACGTACGTGTGCTTTACCCAGGTTACATTGAGGAATTCCCGGTCGATTTCGAAAACAGTACAGACTACATGGGTAGCCCGAACATCGTGAGCTTTGCCGTCGAACAGGGCTGGTGGAATCCGAACGGCACCGAGCCGTTCAACATCTTCAATGCGTATGCCTACCAAGCGGAGGGATACACTGCGCGAGACGGAGGTGCGAAGTACATGTCTCAAGCGGCTCTTGAGAACGCCACCCGCGCAATGGCTCCGGTGACCGAGAAAGACCTGATCGAGCGCGTTCGCGACTACCGTATTTCAGATGATGAAGCCGGATATGGCCAAGTAGTGTCTCTTCGCGCAGACATGGACCCGGATCTGATTCGCATCTGGGTCGCTCCAACCGGATCTGTGACGGCACCCTTCAACCCGTGGTGGCTGGGTGTGAAGAGCGTGCCACCTGAGTACGGCCTCCATCGCTATCTCTACAAAGATGCCGCATCCACCTTCTTGGATACCGACTACCAATACCAAGAAGCCACGCACTTCGCCGGACGCATCTTCAAGCAGGTCCTCTACTACACTTGCTCAGATCCGGAGTCATACCTGCCCATCGTCCAAAACATGCTCCACGGATTTGAGAACGCATCATTCGCAGATATGGAGTGGGTCGAGCGCAGTGCTAAGATTTTGGTGGAGAACGGGATGCGAGAGGATGCGCTTGAACTGCTGACTTTCTATTCGCATACTAGGGCTGAGAAAGCTCTGGCTCTTGGAAAGACTATGGTCGATGCGCTCGACTCGTATGTCAAGCTTATGGGACAGTTCCGCATGCCGACTGGTGACCGCATCAACGACCCTGGGCTTGGGGCGGAGACTGTTAATTGCTTGGTTGGCTGGGATCCTGACCAACCCGCTGATCAACAAAGACCACTGAAAAGGTTCAGACGTCAAGTCTAACATGAAGCGGAGGATACGAGCAATAGTTGCATCTATCTGTCACATTAATTACTCTTGTACTTATGCTACACCTTTACCTGCTCGTAGACCCAGACCCTTGTTTTACACAGTCGGAGACATGCATATCTGAGGTTGCCTTTATAATTATGTCAAGAGCGCATTATCTGCCGGATGACAAGGAAATGTCTCAAGAGGTGATTGCGATGAAAGTTGAACCTCGCCCGCGGACGCGTCGAGATGACAGCATCACATGACTCGGCTTACTCAGCCACAAGCGAGACGGCCCTTGCGGACAGCGGCTCCGTAGCTTCCATCCTGCCACGCTTCCAGCACGCGCTCTACGATGCCGCCATCGCGCCCTTCATCACAATACGGTCGAGCAAGTTCCGACAGACGCGTTTGGTGGTCAGATCAGGGTGATCAATGCTTTGTAACTCAGGGCGAACGCGCATCGCTCCCCGCCGCCGCATCAGCAGTCAGACGCTCGCACACGGACCGCCAACCATCTACATCAGATGCCAAGACTTTCTGGTCTCCTGTGCGGACCCTGCTGTTCATCTTCTTCGATCCAAGCTCATAAACCAGCGCCTTAATCACATATGTAGCTCCATTGTTGGTGGACGGGGATCCGGCGTCGACCGCCTATGCACCCACAGACCAGGTTATCAGGTCAAATACGATGTCTGCATGCACGCCCATCATGCGAGACCGAATTTACCCGGTCATTCTACCATCGCGTCTAGGCCCAACACCTATGATCTTACACAGTCCAGTATCTGTCGGTTGGACGAGCAGAGGAATATGGTATACGACCAGGTCTGTCCGCCATGGCTACGGATTACTTCAGGGGTCTTATCCCTACGGAGCGTGCGGATAGCTTGGCCCACGTGGAGTCAAAAGTTCCAGGATTGGAATTGGCATTTTAGCTTTACATACTGCAGACGCGATGCAGTAAGCGGCAGCCGAAGCACACAACAGGCTCGGCCCGCCAGTTGCTTGTGGCCCGAAGGCTAGTCTTCGGAAGGCTTGTTGAGACATCTGGCATGCGAACTTGCCAGTAAGGCTTGCAGAACCCCCCGCCTTTACAGCAATTCTTACCAAATGACCCCGCCTTGCAGAGTCAGGATGAGGTCCAGGCGATTGAAGACGAACACTAGGGGTACGACTAGCACAGACTCGGCAGTGCATTTCGTGATAACCAACCAGATTCATGTGTCAGCCCGCACGCGATCGTACCTACAGGGAGCTTGCATACCTTGATGCCTATCTCACAGGCATGGGAACCAACTGTTATAGCTGCAGGGTTCAATGGTATCTCGATGATGCTCGACCGCCTATGATCAGCTCGATGGCCGATTCTCTTCGTATACGTTGTAGACTGCAAGATGAGCACAGTGCAGGATTGCCGACTCGTCAGCCAACACGTTCGATTTTTCCGACACCCGCGTCTTTGCCTAGCCCTTCATTGGGTAGTCTGTAGCGTACGTAAGTGTTCGGAATTACGTTGAGTCGGAGTAACCACCACTAAGATGGATGGGAAATGCGCACTGTGGCCCTATCATCGCAGAGCAAACCCGCCACCGCTGAGAAGAGCATAACAAAGTGTTATGTCGCGCCAAACTGGTCTTAACGCTGTGCTACCATGGCCTTGGCTGCCCTGTACAGGCTGTTCAGAATCCCGGCTTGTTTGGTTATGAAAAAGCAGAGAAACACTTATCACTCTTCTGTAGCTCCAGAAATAGCTCCATACCGGCAACGGTCTTCTCTCTTGCAGACTACCGCGCAAATCGCTACCACGTTACCAAGGAGCAATACCAACTACCTCTAGCGATCATCCATGATGCCGGAGCTCCTTCCGCGGATATCACATAACGTTGCCTGCTGCACTATCTTACCGCTCGTTGGTCCGTCACAACCCACGCTACGCAAGAGCCACATCTGCTAGTACAAGCCACATGTAACTCAGTCAGCTATTCCCATCTCTATTGGCGTTTGATAATCGTATTAACACTACGCTGATGCTCTTGGCCATGCGTGGGGTAGACCGTAAACCGCTGTACATCCGAGCTCTCGTCACCAACAACGACAACACACCGAAGGATGAGGCTATGCCTCCCGATGATCCGAAGAGTTGCTGATGCCTCAAGACTGCAGCCTCGCTTGATGGTCATCCTTCTGAGTTGTACGTGATCAAAAGTATAAGAATGTCCTTTCCTTCCGCTCTTTGCTACAACAATCTCAAGCCAACAGTCACAAAATCCTCTCTTCAACTCTCACACTCTGCAAACTTTCAAGATGTACGCTCTCACTATAATTGTCGCCGCTCTCGGTCTGGCCACCGCCTCCCCCGCCTCCGACTTCTCGCCTCGCCAGGTCGCCACTGTTGCCTCCGTCGACCGATACGCTGGTGGTGGCTGCACTGGAACCATCTGCAACAAGGCTGGCTCAGGCGATCTTCACGCCGGATGCAATGCCATCACCGACGCTTGCCAAGCTAGCTTGAGGCTCAACTACGCCAACGTTGGTTGCAAGGGTGAGCATTATCTTTCGAGTCCATGTATCGGGCTATGATATGATTGGAGCTAACAAAAAGTAGTGGCTATCTGGACAGATGCCACATGCACCAGTGTGAACCAGTTCGCCAATGTCACCAGGCCTGGAGACTGCTACGCTCTTGGCCCGGCTATCAAGGGCATCTCCGTCACCTGCTAGAGTACCTCAACTAAGAGACAACGCTGTGCGATGTCAGGCCTTGTACGTGGATCTCGAGGGGAAAATGGTTGAGAGCTTTGTACTTGGAGCTAGAGTAGATTTTGCCGCAAGGCACGGAGAGGCTGCGCGACTGCTATCCAACATTACGGTCTGACGCAGCGGTTTGTAGCAATTCACCACATCACCTCCAATTCTATCTGATTGCCCCATCTCGTGCGGCTGGCTTAGCCTTGCTCTTTTTGCCATGTGAACGTGCGGGATAAAGGGCTTCGATGTTTTCGCCTTGAGGCAACACGCTGCAGGGAAATGATATGATGAGTTATCCAGCGATGACGAAGGTAAAGCCTGAGGTCAAATCCATAACGCTAACGATGGCATTCATTGATGTTGTTATAGCCCCTCAATATTCCAGATATATATGCAGCTTGCATCTCACCACTTGGGCGCCGTTCCAGTCGGATGTATCCTTGTCTCTTGTGTATTCCAGCTTCATGCATCATCGTGCGTCGGGAAGTTCCTCCTCTCTCTCCTTTTTCGTGCTTATACCGAACTTGATTCGTTCCTGTTTTGTAAAACGATGTACTTTAAGAGGATCTCGTTGTCGGGCGTATAAAAATTTGGCGTCGCTGGCTATGATGTAGCTCTTTGTCAGCAAATAAAGCAAGGTTCTACTTGCCCCAAGACGCCTACCCCTATGTCCAACGGCCTTGCGTCGCATGCGACGGCGATCTGTTGTCGGGGCGTGGAGTTTGGCGTGTGTGGCTTTGTCGATGGCGGTAATAATGAAGCTGTACATGATGCAGGCTATCGCGAGAACGACAACTGCAATAGCGCAGGTAGTGAGGAGATTCATCGGCTGCAAAGATGAGGTGGCGCCCTCAAATCGCACTTTGTGTGATATATGAAAAGGAAGGTGTTGGGGGCCGGACATGTAGCTCTTGCCCAAGCGGGAGTAATGTACCGGAGAGAACTGTGTAGTGGCAGAGTTGTAGCTTTGACAAATCGTTGCGGCCTTGTCATATGTCCTATTATGTCATTGTAAAGTGGGTCATATGAGACAGTCGATCAAAGTGAATAGATGTGCTTGCAGACTCTTGACTTTTAAGCCTTGCTACCGGCCGTTTCTATATACAGACGCTAGTAGTTCCAAAGTCACGACCTCTTGAAACGTATATGCCTTAGACTAGGATTAAATATCTTAAAAGTGCATCCACTGTAAAGATTTATCATTTGTCGTAAACCCCGACCCCCGAAGCACCATCTCGAGTCCGAGGGCTTCACTCATCCCAGGTACTGCTAATGCAGCTTTACCGCAATAACCCTCCCACCAGCCTTAGCTGCTCCATCCGGTCCAAAGCCACCCATAGTAGACACATAAAGGGTACTGTTGTCTTTGTCCGTTCTTCCGAAAGTCGACGCCGTACCGCCCGCAACCAATCCACCTTCAACGATAGTCGTGATTTTGCCATTTAGTTCGATGTGATGGATTTTGTCGCCTAAGGGTGCTGCCAATGGCGCACAGACGTACATACTGCCATCCCTCGCAACTGCCAAATCGTCAGGACCGTTGAAGGTTGAGTCGCGCGCGGTTTCGAAAAAGCCGTTGGGTCTGCCAGTAGATGGGTGGACTCGAACGCGGCCAGCCAGAGACTGGGCGGTGTTGGTGTAGTATACGTAGTCATTGTGGAATTTGATCCCGTTGGCACCAAGCTGTACCGGGGCAGAGAGATTGGCTGCTAAGCTAGGATCCTCGAGAACGACTTCCGTTTTCCCAGTACTGACGTTGTACGCAGCAATGTTTCCATACATCGAATCTGCCAACAGCAACATTTCGTGATTCAATGTCGCCATGCCATTAGGCATAGCCATGTCAAGCAGTTCAGACATCTTACTGACCTTGACTGCCTCGTCCTTGACAGTCACATCAAGTTTCCACAACGAAAAGCTCTGTGGATTGGTCGTGTTTCCAGGAACTGAGTTCGCAACGATCACAGCGAAGACATCCTCTTGAAACTCGGTAATTCCTAGGGCGCCAGTTGCATTCGGGAAAGTGGCGATGACGGAGGAACTCGCGGGTGAGCCTTGCGGGTGGACGATATGCACTTGAGCAGCGTCGAGAGTCGTTACGAGAAGGGAGCCGTTGCCCATCGCAGCAATGTTTTCGGCCCATGTGCCGTTGGGAAATTGGTAGACCGTCGAAACATTCGTGGCAAATGTCGAGGCCATAAGGGCTGAGATGACGGACATGGGCTTCATCCTGGCGCGAAAGTGCTTCATAGCTGGTAGTTGATCGAGGGCTTTTCGGAAGAGCTGAGTTGATGTTGAAAGGCACGCTGTCTCCGAGTACTGTGTCGGTGATGGAAGGACCCCTTATTTGTGTACATCCCTTGAAGCGAAAAGGAAGCTTGCTTTCCTTTTTATACGGGTTGATCGTGCATTGTTTGTTGGGCCTTGGCTACGCCCGAGCAATTCTTGTTGCTTCTGTCGTTGACTCTCGCTTTTCAGTAAGCACTCAGGCCACCCAGATCGGTAAGCACCCAGGCCGGATTACCTCGATGCTTGCCACCATAGCGAACACGGTCCGCGGAGTAATCCGCAGTTGCGCGATGAACAGGAGGCTACGTACGCCTACCTAGGTAGCCTTAGACATTCGTCCGACGCCCCAGCGCTGCTGAACTCGGATGGAACCGTTTGTCAGCTTTTATCTAAAGGTGCAGTACTCGGGTTGGCGGCTGGAGAGCATTGCGGAGTTAGGAGTGAGCGCATATAACCGCTGGTTCCCTGACGCGCCATGTCCGAGGAGATTTTGCAGCGTTATCCCAGATCTGGAGCTAGTGCAGAGAGAACCGCATCTTCTAAAAGTGATTCGACAACAAGAAGCCTCAGACACATGATGAAGGTAGTCGTGTAATGATGTTATGGGGTGCGAGAGGGAGCAGAAGGCGGACGAGCTGGCAGCCACGCGTTGGGTTCGCGTGCCCCACTCATCCGCCAAGCATCCCCCCTTGTCTACTTCCGTCTGTGGGGTCCGCGGGACCCGTGGACACGACACGGCTACAACGTTACGGGCAGCGGGACGTTCTTTCTCCCCAGAGAAATTCTGACAGCAATTCTGGCGTCGAAGGATTTCGCTCTGGAGAAATCGAACAAGTCTACATCATTTCGACCTAGGGATGGAGATGACTCTGCGCACGTGACGAAGCCTTCACGCGCAACGCAGTCTCGTACCTTCAGGACCGTACTTCACGAAATCTCCGCGCTCATGCGCAACCGCGTTCTTGAACACTTCGAAACAGTCGCCTCTTCACCTATCATCAAATCGCGTGTGACGGTTTTACGGATTATGAACAAGATTCGCGAGATCTTCGCACAAGTATGGGCCAAAACAAGTTCTTGTCACGTTTGTATATTGCTAAAGGAGTACAGTATCTAGAATCTAGCAAAAGGAGCGCTTCGAATACAGGCACGATAGACGACGCGCACTCTACTCCATGAAAGGCTTCACTAACTCCAAAGACTTCTCCCACAACAACCTCCCCTTCTCCTCATCGTACGCATGAGGCGCATAACCGGGCTCGTCGGATGCAGGGTCTGGATTGAGTACGCTGGAGATCTGGCACTCTTCAAGGTATTTGCCACCCTGGTCTTCGAGAGCCTTCGCGGTCGCTGCCCAGACCGTAGTCGCAGCACCCTGCTGCGGGTTCTTGAGCGCCTTGCCGATATTGGGGTTCTTGTCCCATGACTCCATCGTCTCCTTGTCGATATGCGTCATGAGGCCGGTGAAGATCAATCCGGGATGGACAGAGAACGCTAGTACACCTTCGCTTCCGTATCGGCGGTTAAGTTCGGTTGCGGTGTAGATGTTGGCTGTTTTGCTCTGACCATAAGCTGCCCAGGGGTGGTATTCGCCCTCGAGGTTGAGGTTGTCCAGATGGATACCGCCCATGCGATGACCGGTCGACGCAAGCATGACAACTCGCGACTTAAACTCTGGGGTGCTTGATTTGACCAACGTAGGAAGAAGAAGTTGGACCAACAGGAAGTGAGCCAGGTGGTTTGTGCCGAACTGCGTTTCAAAGCCATCTGCGGTGCGTCCTTCTGGGCACGCCATGATGCCTGCGTTTCCAATGAAGACATTGAGACGATAGTGCTGGGCCAGGAACGAGTCGGCGCATTTGCGCACGCTGGCCAAAGAGTTGAGGTCGAGCTCCAAGAGGTGAACACGGTCGCTCTCTACCAGGCTTCCGAGTGCGGACTTGGCTTTGTTGAGATCTCGAGCCGTAAGGAAGAGCGTCGCACCGGTTTCGAACAACGATTTCGCTGTCTCGATACCAAGACCAGAAGAGCAGCCGGTGATGAGGACTGTCTTGTCCGACCATTTTCCTTGGAGGTTCTCATCTGCGATGATCTGAGAGGCCGTAGGGCGTTGGTCACCGGGGCCGTTGGGCGATTGATGGGCGGATACGTAACGAGTAGTCATGCTGGCGATTGGTCTTGGGAAAATAGGTAGTAATTGGGTGTAGAAACTGTAGTGTTTGATGAGAGATACAACAGATGGGAAGTGCTGTTCTTTTATACCCTGTTGCTGTTGTCAATCAATGCGCTTCTTGCCCACACCTTGTATGTCCTTGATCGAAAACCTGTTGTTCAACCACCTAACCTCCGCCATTCGTAAGCAGCTCGGGGACGGTGTCTACGGACGCCCTTCGAACACAGCTGAAAGGAAGGGTGCCTTGCTAATACCACCGCTCTTCCACCTGCATTGACATGCTGTTTGCGAACTAGTCTTACAAAGGAAGTGAATTTTACTAAGATATACCGGAAATACCGCATAACGCCAGCTGTAGCACGTCGACGTGCGGAGTGGGAAGCAAACGTCGGCCCTACTCCTCATCGGCGACACAGTTTAGAGGCTTGGCGCAACTACACTGCTTGTCCGATTACTCATCTACCCAACTTCACATATCGACTACTCGTCGTGTAATTCCATCAGTTTCGTGTTGAGGTCGGTCCACCGCTCTTTGCGTCAGGGTGTTGATCAGTATGAACAATGTATCGCATCCTGCCGCTCATCGGCGCTTGAACCCAGTTTGCCAATCTTGGAACAGTTACAATTCCCATTGAGGGTGGTAGCTGCATAAAAACGTGCGCTCAATAGTATAGGTAGCATCCAGATGTGAAGCGCGTCGATGCATGTGGTGTTTGCGGCAAACGAGTTAACATCATGACGTCACGTCCAGCCTCCCTACGTAGGTACCTGCCTCACCACAACATCGCTCCTTCCATACCAGACACATTCAATACATCTCAAAAACCCCCAAAATGTCGACCCAGCTCAAACTCCTCGCCAACTACGGTGTAACCGGCTTCCTCCTAAGCACCGGCCTCTTCGCCCTCCTCGCACCCACCACATTCGCCGCCGGTTTTGGCATGCCCGTTGAGCCCGACACTTTCGCATCTGGTTTTGTTCAGTGTATGGGCGGTCGCAACTTAACTTTTGGTATCATCGCGGGCATCTTCCTGCAACGAGGGGATGTAAAGGCCGTCGCGTTGATGGCGACAATGTTGGCGGTGGACGGCTTTGTGGATGGGCTGGTCACGATGAAGTATGCTGGGCTGGGGTTCGCGTTGCCGCATTTTGGTGCGGCGGCGGTTATCCCGTTTGTGAGCCGGTGGATGGCGAGCTAGGCGAACGGGTGGGGATTAGGATGGGAGATGTTAATGGGCTCATCATGGGATAGGCATCATCATCATACAGTAGCATGAATGCGAGTCACATAGTCGGTGTGTTTTGTTGCGCGAACGAGAGATCCCAGTACTAGACACGTTTATCTCCTCTTTCTCAGCGAGATGGTCTCATCCACTGTCCCAAATCCAAATCGTTCGCCTTTTGTCCCCACGGTGTTCTCATCCATCAACTTTCCGTAGCGAATCTCTAAACTCTTCAACTCATCAGACATTTCGTCTATCGCAGCTACTCTCCCTTCCAGTATGGCTCGGCCCAATTGCGTATCACCCACTCTAGCCGTCATGATTTGGAGGAAACCGCCATCAGCCGCAGGCACGCGGTTACGCCAGAGCGACCAGATTGCGATGGCCATAAAGACAGTCGCTGCTGCTATACAGATGCTGTATGGGAGGATAAGACTGAGCGGGCTGCTGAGCGTATATGTACTGCGGTATCTCGTACTCGTTACCGGTACCATGTCCCACCAGGTACCTAATGAGATGGCAGAGATAGTGACATTCGCAAGGAATTCGTTGAGCATAGGCTCGGTGATATTGAGCGATTGTCTTGGGTCGAAAAAGGTGTCGTAGTAGCTGGAGTCGAGTGGAGAGCTTTCGAATCGAGCCGTGTGGAAGACGGTACCGTTAAGTATCTTTTCTTTGGTCTTCGTTGCCCTGCGTATTTAGTCGATGTAACAATACCAGTTTGTATTGTTACGATTACTGACCGAAAAGGTTTGCCAGTGCCCGCAATCATAAAACATGGCAGCGCCTGATGAGCTCTTCCTCTGCGGGCACGCTGGCAGACCGTTTTCCCCCATAGGTATTTGTATCTCTTGGGTACACGTCCCTTCCACAATTGTTCCCAGCGTATCTAGAATAGCCCACTCGTTGGAAATTGGTATAGCCGTGGCCAATCGCTGGTACCAAACTTCAAGTGCTCGTGGTTCTGGCGGAAGCTCGATCCGTAACGAACCCCTTGCGCCGAACACGTCGACTTGACTCGAGATTGGTTTCACATCGCTTAAGGTGTAATCAATTGTTTGAACGCCGCGCGGAAAGGTGATGCTGACATTGTAGAGCGCAGACTTAGCTTTGCAAACCTGTTCGTTACGCACACCGTATGCATTCCAGACCAGTCTGCCATCCAGGTTGCGCTGCGCACCGTAGCTCGCAATTCTGTGTTGTCTCAATGAGTGCTCCTTGCGCTCTCGATTCCATGCGGATATGAACACAGGTACTTTAGCATACTTCCCGGGTATATAATCAAGGGCGAGAGTAGTGTTATACTGTGAAGTGGTACATTCGAAACGTGGCCCTCTGAACTGCAGGTTGTACGTAGAGTTCTCTCCTGGATGGCCCGGGAGAGGAAAAATTTGGTTGTTGAACTTGATCGCATTTGCGACATACATCAACGGCGGCGCAGGTTGACTGCAAAATTAGATACGAATAGATGGTGAGATGTTGAGCTTACAAATATGAAAAGGACTGAAAATTAGGCCCTGAAGGTTCTCCCGGAGCAGATGCCATTTGTCCACCGGATATTGCCTTACCGGCTAAGGTAGGAAAGTTATCATCGCCCGCCAGGTCCAGATTTGGCGGAAGAGGTGGGTTCATAACAGACATATTGTGAAGTTCGGTGATTGTTTGAGCTTCGAAGGCTACGGTCAGCGCTCCTGCAGGGTAAATCGTTGCGATACCAAGGCCCCAAGTTAACAGTGCCATGAGCCACAGCAAAGGCGCCCTGTATAACCCTTGGGGCTTTAGTAGTGCAAATATGTTCGTACGAAGAATGAAGAGCATCTCGACTGTCGAAAGCGACATTGCCGGCCCGCGTAGGAGGTACCAGAGGTGTTGCGCAAAGCATGTTCCCACGCTGGCTGTCAGTGCAGCTTTGAAGATCGTGCTCAACAATATGGAAACTGCAGATACCTGGCGTTGCGTAAGAAGACTCGTGTCCACAGTCTTCTGGTCAAGCTGCCTCACGAGCACGTAATGTCCTAGCGCAGCTAAGAGAGCTCGAAAGATGTCAATAGGGTTATTTGTATGCGGCAAGCAACACTGACCTGTAAGAAAGAATCCGAAGATTGTGCCCACAGTCTTCCAGAGTGCCGTCAAATTGTTCTCTCTGTTTGGTGAGGAGAGCTGCGCCTCGTTCGGTTTGTTCCAGAAGTGTGCTGAGTTGAAGGGCCTGTCAGGGCCTGTACCTTCATTCTGCTGATCAGATTGGTCCTCAGACGTGCTTGCACGATTTGAAGACGTTCCGTCAAACCTGGTGAACATGCGTAGACCCCGGACGGAAGGTGGCCTGTCGGCTGGAGTTGCTGCGTCATCGATGTCGCTATGCTGCGATACAGGACTATTACACACTGTTGGTGTGCCGGCCCTTTCTTCCATAGCGTCTGGTTTGTTACCACTGAGAGAGTAAGAAAAGGAAAGAGTAGAGATTTGAAAAGGTGTTCTTCGGCATGGTTATGGGTCTGCACAATGGTGGTGCAATCGTGGCTTAGACATTGCTACGAGGTTGAAGATTTGCTGACTGCATTGACCCGCGAAGCAGGTACCCAATGCCAGAGCGGTTCTCCAGCGTCTGGCCTGTCCGCTATCGATGGATCTATATTGCGCCACGATTAAAGTAGAGCTGAATGGATGAAGACGTGGCTATTGGCCCCACGCGAGATGTTCCCCAAAGGCTTGAGTGGCGCTAATGCATGTGAGCTGACATCTGTGGATCATGACTGGGTAGCCTACCCAGGTACGCAAGGCTGATTTCTCGCCCCCACACCACTAGTCACCGCCACACTGCAGAACCGAACTTTTGGATTAGTTATCGAGATGCTCAATGCTCAGAATCGTGTTAGCAGGCTTGAGCCGCTTGATGCGCCAATGGAATTCGAGATGCTCGGGTGTTGCCGATTCCCACGTGTGGAGATTTTCTTCCCGTGCCGGGTTGAGGTTCGTGAGCAAAAAGATGCGATGAAGGCAAGTAAAAGGGGACTTGAAGGACGAGAATGAGTCTGTAGACTGTGAGTACATCTCCCAGATCGACGCGCATTGATGTCGGGCTCGCGCTAAGAAGGATTAGCAGCTGTTGACACAATGTCTGCAGACCCACCTGGGCAGTCACGACACTGATAAATCTGATGCTCTCCAAATGCTCTACCAGTCGATAATGCGTCAATCAAAGTGATTTAGACCGCACTCATCGACTATGCTGAGTCTTCTCTTTCCACTCATAGCATGAGCCGCTCACGCGTAACAAGAAGTCAGACTTGACCGCCGCTCCTGCCCTCGCAGGCCACGAGCTTGATCGTTAACTCATCGATATCCCCCACGAGCCCTTTCTAGACCTTGAATTGGTGCATACACAAGTCACTGCCTCGCCGTGCGTCACCGAGATCAGACCATCTAGAAGTCTGATACCCTAGGAAGTCATGAACCTACTCACATCCACGAAGTCGTGCTTTGTGACTGAACGCGAGAACGAAGAGTATAAAGAGCGCTGAGAAATACGGCAGAGAATAACCATCAAAGTACTCAATACACATCCTCTGTCTAAAGCTTCCAAGTCGATATACCGAAGGAGAGTTTCAAAGTCTTATCCAACACCCAAAGTTGAACTCCATATCAAACAAAGGTCTTTCAGCACAACCCTCCATAAAAGTTCCAGATCGAAACGACACCATGCCTGTAGAGTGCGCTCTCCGTCCCCATATCGAATCATACCCCCAAGTCTGCATGGCAGACTCAGTATCGGGTGGACTTCAACCGTGTGCAACATGCAAAAACACTCATCCCGCTATCCTGCAGCAACGATTGGAAGATGGACGAGAAGAGATGGCAGCAAATCCTGCTGAAGACAGGGTAACCATGGACTACGCCACCTACTACAGATTCAGGCAGCACCTCGTGAAGATATGGGGAACCACAGAGCCCATTCCAGGAAGAGACCCTCCAAAGTATTACTGTGTGTCGCGCCAGCCCCAATATATCAACCTCGTCGCTGGCCAAAATGCGCCGCCGGTGCCACGCTTCCTGGTGGAACTTATCAAAGCTAGGAGGGAGTGGATAGATGAGGAAGTTAGGAAAGCGAATTTAAATCCGAGAGACCCCAAGCTAGATAAATTCGCTTTGCCCTGTAAGGAGGTCGACTCTGCGGACAAGCTTTGCGAAACATGCAAGAATATCGTGAAGACTCACGGGAGCGACGCCTTGAAGGATATGATCGACTATGATAACTCCGACGGGGATAAAATGAAGGCTGCTTGCGTTAGAACCGTTAACGACATTACTTGGAGGTCGTGATGGAAGTATCAAGATCGCACCGATAACCCGAGTGAGAGGACTCGAAACCCCCATTCACTTGCGGACGTGGTGGACAAAGGATTTCCTTTATGTCATTCAGATAGATCCGTGCAGGGCACGCCCATTTCATTACAACACTCATTTTCAGACTGTCAGAGGGCTAGGGGAGTCAAAGGGGACGTTCTCTAGAATGTATATTAGAATAGCATCTGTGCAGGACACTATGCATCTACCAACAATCATGTACACACAGTCATATGGCGGCATAAGTCGATGGTGATGTTTCTTGTTGTGCATGTTAGTAGAATCGGCTTCCGTGCAGGATTGGTGTAACCACACCACCAACAATCGCTCAAAGAACAGTCATACAATGCATGCATGCCGCATTTTCCAACACGCAGCATTGACAGCACATTACCAAATCAACAGTTGTACATTTCATGGTCCGCAATGCTCCTGACAAGCACCCCAGCCAACAAATTCGTTAAGAAATGCGAGACCATGATCCATTGAACCCACCTTCCGCGATAAAGATACCGAATTAGGATTTTCACTCAACAGTCAAGTCATGCCTTATCGCGTTGCCCCAGTCAGACCCTCTGGTAGTCAAAAGCTTCTAGAAGTCATGAGCAGAGTCACAACCACGAGCCACATCGTATGACTGGGTGCGAGTATAAAGTGCGCTGCGAACGACGGCAGATAATAGACATCAAAGTACTCAATACCTTATATCCTCTATCTCAAGTCTTCAGATCGATATAATACAAACCAATCTTGGGGGTTTACACGACCGCCAAAGTTAAGCTATATCCCGAACAAACACCTTCGAGTAGTCTACCCATAACCAAAATTCGAACAAAACGAGACCATGCCATTTTTTGTGGACTTCGGCCTGACCTGCGTCTTCAGAAAGTACCCAGCGATATGTGTCCAAGATAATTCACCAGAACACGAAACCGAGATGTGTTCATTCTGCGCAGACACCTTGCCCCAGATATTGAGCGACGCACTGGAGAGCAAGCGAAATCTGATTACCGACAACGCCAGATACGAAGGGATGCGCCAAAAGATTGAAAGAAAGTGGAAGACAACAACTGCCGACGATAACGGAAAGTTCTTCTGTGTGGCTAGACAGTCGCGCTTCCGCAACCCGAGCAACCCGAGTGGAAAGTTGCTCCTCGAAGGAGTCGCCAAGGCAAAGATAGAAGATAAGGCAGAGATAATTAGGGAGGCGCCGGCAGGTGAGGTTCATACGGTGGACCATGTGAAACATGCAGAGTGTAAACTTGTAGATCAAGCAGAGAGGCTGTGCCTAGATTGCAGCGTTACGGTACGGGTGTTCGGATCTCCTGAGCTGAAGGAGCTATTCAACGACAACGACACGGATATATGTATGGAGGTGACGAAAAAGGTTATCGACGATGCGAATGAGCACCCATATCCATGAACGACGAAGTCTTTCCAATAACTCGGGTGTTGGACTTTGGAAAACGACGTATTCGGGTAGTTGGATGCTGGTTCTTTTATGTTGCTTGGACTGATCCGTGCAGGGCACGCTGACCTTCATTACGACACAATTTCCAAACACTCATCAAGATAGCTGGAGGGGCCCGACGGCACATTTTCCTATAATAGATGTTAGTATGTATGTAGATCCGTGCTAGTGTAACCGCACAACCAACAATCCTTCAAAGAACAGTCATACAATGCAACAAGGCCCTCGAACCACAGACCACTTGGTACACAGTGATGCAACAACAACATGCCGCATCGTCCGACAAACGTCCTGGAAAGTAGATTAATATATTGACAGTCATGTAACGAAGGGTTGCCGCATGCTGCAACAAGCAGCCAGGACACTAGATCACTTGATCGACAGTCATACACTGCCTGGCCCCCAATGTGCTCCCAACAAGCACCCCAGCCAACAAGTCATCACGCACACTACATCATCGTCAAGAAATACGATACTTTCATTCCTAGAACCGCCCTCCTCGCTAAAGATGCGAAAATATAACTCTTGCTCATACCACAGTCTAAAACCATGCGATGCGTGCGCTCAAACTAAAACCCAACAGCAAGCATCAACCCATACCCAACCGTAATAATAACACAGAAAGTAATAATACTCGCCGGCACACCCCTCGTCAAAAAGTGCTTAACAGCAAGATATCTCTGTCCAGTACGTTGATCTTCCATCATAATCGCAGCTACAGTTGGTCAGCATAATATCACAGGCCCAAGAAGGAAGGAAAGACTTACTCATATTAGGAAACCCACTAGTCGGCAGCCCCATCGCCCCACTAGCCATCAACACCGCGCCCATAACCAGCAGATTAGGATGCGGCTCGGGCATCTGCTGCCCGACCTGCTGGACAAGCGGGAGCACAATAAGCGCCGCAACGGTATGACTGATAAACGTAGCAACCACACCGATCAACGCGCAGAACACGACGAGAACGCCATAGAGACTCATGCCCTCGACGCCGGCAGTGATGGACTCCGCGATCGTATGCAACAGACCCGATGAATTGACTGCTTTGCCGAGGGACAGGCCGCCGGCGGCGAGGATAATGATGGTCCAGAGGAAATTGTTGAAGTCCTCTTTGGTTAGGATGCCGGTGCCGAAGAAGAGGACGATGGGGATGATGGCTACGACGCCCATGTCGCCGAAGATGGATTCAAGCTGGTGGCTCACGCACCACAGGACAATAGTCACGAGCGTAACGACGCTGATGAACCATTGCACGCCCGTGAACTTGTCCTTGAGCGGGCGGATGGGCACGATGCTGGTGCCGCGGCCGGGTTGGAAGGTGATGAGGAGGAAGACCCAGATTAGCAGGATGGAGATGATGCATACGGGGAGTGCGACGAAGAACCAGACGCCCCAGGAGGGTTCTGGGTGCATGTTTTGCAGGGCGATGAGGTTTTGGGGCGAGGCGATGGGGGAGGCGGCGCCGCCGATGTTGGAGGAGAGGGCGATGCCCATGAGGAGTGCTTTGGTCATGTCGGAGTCGGCGGGGAGGTTGCGGAGGATGGGCTGGGACGTTAGCTTGGTTGGAATGATTCGGAAGAGGTTGACGTACCTGGATGATGGAGAAGCAGAGCACGGGTGCGGCAACGTTGCTGATCCACATACTGGCGAACATGGCGACGAACATGTTGACTACAAGAACGGTCCTTGGCTTCGTTCCAGCCTTGCTAAGGACAAAGGTAGCCATCATCTTGGCGATGTTGTACTTTGAAAGCGCAGCAGCGATTGTGAAACCACCGAGTAGCAGCATGATGACTGGCGTCCACATGGCGGAGAAGACGTAGGACGCCGCTGCCTTGGATTCCAGTCTCCGGTGAGGCTCCACATCGCTTCGGACTACATTCAGTGTTACTGCGAGGAAAGGCACCAAGAGTGAAGTGACGAAGAGAGGTATAGCCTGTGGTAATTAGCATAGAACTGGAGATTTCGAATACTCTGCATACCTCGGTGGCCCATAGTAAACTGACAAAGATCACCATGGCCAGACAGTTCTGCTGCTCAGGCGCCTCCATGATAGGCACCACAAGCAGCACGACGAAGACGGCTATGCAAGCAAGCAAAATCCAAAAGGTCCTGCTGACGAGCCATTGCGGGCACCGATATCTTCCAATCGGCGTATCCACCTCCTTCATGTCTGATTCGACCTCGTCTCCTTGCCGTCTGATCTTGCCGCCCGTTGTGTCGCGTCCGAGCAGTGTATGGCTGATACCGATATTGGCCGCTTGCGCTTTCCGTTCGATTCCAATCATCTCTCGCCAGACTGTGTTTCTCTCCCACACAACGTGTTCTCGCAGATGTAGTCTCAGCTCGCGCTTCGCCTCTACAATGTCGCCCTTTGTGCCGATCTGCGCGTACGCTTCTTCCATGCGCTCGAGGTTCCGCGTCAGCGTGTCCATGGTGCTTTGCTGGAAGGGATATGCTGGGTAGACGTATTTGTTCAAGTACGTCTTTTTGAGTTTGCGGTCCATGATCTTGTCGTACTTCTTCAGCACCTTTTCGAAACCCGTCTTGTTCAGCTGAATGAAGGACCGCAGCTCGCACAGGAGAACGTAGACACTGACGGCCCGCTTCTTAAGCGACACGCCTTCGTCGTACAGCGCTGAGAAAGCCATGTCGTTGTAGTCCTCGAATGCGACGCTCGTCTTCCGTCTTGAGGACACGTGCGAGGCTGCCATGTCTTCGTCGGTCGTCCGTCTGCGCCGCCGTTGACCGTCTGGGCTCTTCTTACGCAGCTGTGCGGTCTCGTCGACGTCTTCGTCCGAATCGTCCTCGTCTCCATCTGCCTCTGCGCCGTGGTCTGTTGATCGCCCGCTCGCACCGCTCATGGCCCGCGGTCGGTTGAAGCCGATGGCCTTGAAGACACTTCCACTGCGCATCTTCTTCCCTGGCGGCGCATTCTCGTTCTCCTCATTGTACTCCTCCTGGTGGTACTCGAACAGCTCCTCGTCCTTGAGCAGGGCCTCCATCTCCTCGAAGATCTCATTTTCCTTGAGCTTGTAGAAAGACGTGACGCGTTCTAGTTCCGTGTCGAGGGTATTCGTGAAGACCTTGTCAGGATCGTCGGCATCCCCGTTGAGGAGTGGTGAGGATTCTGCATCGGTATGCGCCTGCTTCTGGTTGAGCTGCGTCTCAAGGCTGTATATTCTGTACACAGAGTCTGTCAGCCCTCGATCTTACTAATACTTCCTCCTTCCTGCTGAGACGCGCCACGTACTGCTTCTTGAGGTTGCTGTAGGCAATGTAGTGGTTGCTCCAGTCCGGCACTGCATTGAACTGCAGGCTGTGGGAGAATTTCATCTCGTCGGCCTCGCGAAGCTGCTCGAGCTTCTCCCGTCGCTTTTGTTCCCTCTTGGTCTCCCGCCGTGTCTCTTTTGGGGTAGGGTCGAGTGGTTGAAGCTCAAAGGCTTGGATGGGCGCAGCGTCACGGTAAGGGCTCAAGGCGTCCAGGGTGGAGGCTTGCGGGTTGTGGAGGATTGTGTTAGGCAGTCTCCAGCGAGAAGACGCTACGGCAGGCAGGCTAGAGGGCGTAGTCGCAGGCGGTCAGGTGGCGTGCAGCACGTGGAAATGCGGCATTGAGATGTGTGGGATTGGCGCGGAACCTTTCTCGGCGCTGGCCTGAAGATGTGGATGCGCTTTCGTCACCGCACACCAGGGCCGCGCCGGAACACATGGGCCCGCCATTGGCCCTCCGCCGCGCTCCCGCACCCACACCTCCCACGCCCATACACGGTCTCGGGATACGCGACAGGTAGCGTCGTCGTCCATTGTCACGCGCCTAAACCCCACGTCCCATGGAAAGCAGCTTCCGTCTCGTCTTCAGTCAACTTCAGTGGAACCTTTGCATATCTTCGCGATGGCCCGCTCCTGGCCGCAACTAGTCATGGCCTGCATCCCACCCATGCCGAAACCACTCGACCTGCATCATCGTTGCGCATAGCTCGCCCGCGATCTTCTGCGCCAATCACGCTTCAAAACGTGTGATATCTGGTAGATCGTCTGTTGAGCCTCACTTTGACCAAGACAGTTGGAAATCATGTTGAAAATGCGTGTAGCGAACATTGCTTGAACTTTTATTCACTTTTGGGCTATATACAATCATTTGCCTGGTGTCGCGTGAATAACATCATCGTTTAAACTGTAGAATGTTAGCAATGTTCAGTCATCTTAAATACTGTCAGACTTACACCTCAGGTCCCAGCCAATCTTGGGTCCTAGCTTGGGCAGCTCCTCCGCAACACTCTGCACGTCCTTGTCACCACGTCCAGAGACACAGATGACAATGTCCTGGTCCTTGTTCATCGTCTTGGCCAGCTCGATGGCACCAAAGACGGCGTGCGAAGTCTCCAGCGCAGGGATAATACCCTCGAGCTGGGACATCAGACGGAAGCCAATGAACGCCTCAGCATCAGTGCAGGCGATGAACTTGGCACGGTCGCTGTCCTTCCAGCTGGAAAGCTCTGGACCAACACCCGGGTAGTCGAGACCAGCAGAGACCGAGTGAGTCTCGCTGATCTGTCCGTGCTGGTTCTGGATAACGTAGGTACGCACGCCGTGAAGCACGCCCTTGGTTCCAGCGGAGAGTGTTGCACTGTGGCGGTCTGTGTCGATACCGTCACCACCAGCCTCAATACCGAGAAGCTTAACGGACATGTCCTTGGAGAAGGGGTAGAACATGCCCGCGGCATTGCTGCCGCCACCAACGCAAGCGACTACAGCGTCGGGGAGCTTGCCACGCTTGGCTTGCATCTGCTCCTTGGTCTCGTTTCCGATGATCGACTGGAAAGTACGGACGATCGTAGGGAAGGGGTGAGGACCGATGGCGGATCCGATAATGTAGTGGGTTGTGTCAAGGTGGACGACCCAAGCGCGCATGGCCTCGTTGACGGCATCACGCAGGGTCTGCGCACCAGCCTCGACAGCAACGACCTGCGCACCGAGCAACTTGATGCGGAAGACGTTCAGGGCTTGACGTCTGACATCCTCGGCACCCATGTAGATGGTGCACTTCATGTTGAATTTGGCGCAGACGGTGGCTGTCGCAACACCGTGCTGGCCAGCTCCAGTCTCGGCAATAATCTCAGTCTTTCCCAATCTCCTGGCAATCAGTACCTGTCCGAGAGCGTTGTTAATCTTGTGACTTCCGGTATGGTTCAAATCCTCTCTCTTCAACCAGATGTTGGCACCTCCAGCGTGCTCGGTAAGGCGCTCGGCAAGATGCAGATGTCCTGGTCTGCCCATCCAGTCGTAGTAGGATCGGTACTCTTCCCAGAACTTGGGGTCTTCGATCGCTGTGTTGAAACCCTCCTCTAGCTCAGAAAGACAATCCATAAGAGATTCAGGCACATATTGCCCGCCAAACTCGCCGAATCGTGCGGGGAACTTGTGCTTCTCGTCAAATCCGTTCTGCTGGTTGGTTCCATTCGCGCCGTCCGTTTCGTCAGTGTTGAGCATCTCCAGTTGGTCGGCGAGACCGGGGCCATCGGGTGTGTCAGCATCCGTGATGACCTTGTCGACGTGTACGCCGGTGGGCTCCTTGGCCTCGTTCAATGTCTCAACGATGCCGACCTCACGGGTTGTCTCGCGGGTGCTCTTGCCGCAGATCTCGTCGCAGTACTTCTCAACTGCCTTCGCGCCCTCTCCTGCTGGAGCCTTGATCAATGTGTTGATAACCTGGGAGCCAATGACGACACCCTCAGCGATCTTGCCTACGCTCAGGTAGTGGTCGCGTGTGCTGACACCAAAACCGACAGCTGCCGGTACATTGCCAGAGTATTTGTGGACGCGCTCGAGAAGTTGGGGAAGTGCAGCGTTCATTGTTCCGCTGGCGCCGGTGACGCCCATACGCGATACAACGTAGATGAAGGAATCGGCGATTTTGCAGAGGACGCGCATGCGGTGCTCGGAGGTAGCGGGTGCGATGAGGGGAACGTATGAGAGACTGTCTTGTTAGTATTCGTCCCAAGCTCGTCTGAATGGTGTCCTTACCCGTAGCTGCGGCAGAAGTTCCTGAAGCGCAGAGCCTCCTCCGGGGGCAGGTCGACCATGATGAAGCCGTTGGCTCCGGCCTCCTTCGCATCCTGCAGCATTTTCTCCTCGCCGTAGCTGAGCAGCGGGTTGTAGTATCCCATGAGGAGGACTGGTGCCTTCAGACCCCGCTTCCTCGCGTCGCGGATCATCTGGAGAACATGGCCAATCGTGACGCCGTTCTTGAGGGCTTGCTATAGACACATGGTGTCAGGGAGGTTTTCCAAGGGATTGTGGCGAATGATTCAACGTACAGTGTTGGCGGTCTGAATTGCTGGGCCGTCGGCAATGGGGTCGGTGAAGGGCATGCCAAGTTCAATGATGTCTGAGCGTGTCAATTGACTGTCGTCGTTTGTTTGAGGCAGCAATTGCTCGTCCTACGTACCAGCACCTCCGGCCTCCATGGCCATCATAATGTCTGGCGTCTCCTCTGCGGTAGGGAAACCCGCAGTCACATACGTGACGAGGGCAGACTACACGCATGTCAGCCTGGTATACATCTTCCTGCTCATGCCAGATCATACCCTGCCCTCCTTCTTGCACTGCGCAAACGTCTTCTTAATGCCGTCCATGTTGCTGAATACCGAATCGAAAGGTTGGAGTGTGTGACAAAAGCACAAAGCCAGGAACTGACTTCCTTATAGATGAAACAACTGTGAGTCACAGTATGGGCAGTCGTAAGGGTGCGCGGAGATATCGGGGTCTGGTATGAGTCTTGTGTTCGCAATTTATTGAGGGCCGAAGGCGGCGTAATGCCCCTCCTCTCCGGCATTAGCGGCTCGATTGGGCAAGGCGCGCGAACATCATTCCTTCTAGAAGCAAGTCTTACCAAACTCCACACTTTTTTCAACTCATACACGTCATTGCGAGACTCTTTTGTACATTAGACTACCCAACCTCGTTTTACATACATGGAAACCTTGTACATTCGCTACATGTGTCGATACAGCATACAACCCGGTCCTGACACCTCCCGCTTCGATCATTTGTGTCTTTTAGAGCTCTTCAGGATTTGGCCTTCATTCACCGTGTGGTTCTCATTAAACCAACCCCCATGACCATACTTGGTCATGGCCTCCAGGCAGAATGTACAGACGGTGTCTTCCTTCGCGTCTTTCGGCATCAGGTTACAAAAGAACACGCCAGGGCTTTTTGAGTAACTTGGACCATTACTGCCTTGCCGGCTGTCGAGCACATCTGCCGTCATCTGACTATCTGCGTATCGTCCCCGGCGCGTCACGCACGTCTTGGGGTCCTCGTTCTCTTCGTCGATTTCTTTGAAGAGATCATTGAACCCTGGGTTATCGCGTCTCCAGAGGTATGCAGCAGCAGGATGGACGTCCTGACAAGTGTCGCACAGCTTAGTGCCGCGGGCGTTGCCGAGACATTTGTTCCATTTTTCGTATAACGCGCATGGTATCGGTTTGGCTTTCGACATGCGAGTGGCCTGGGCTAGACTTTGTGATGATTGCGAGGTAGCTAACGCGTTTGGAGTCGGCTTGCAGAAAGCGAAAAGAAGAAAGTATGAGGCACTTTGTTATAGAGGTTTTAGTAGGGAGGTTTGTATTCGCTAAAGGTAAGAGTTCTGGTGCTGATAGGAAGCAGAACCCCTGCGGATCCTGTCACTATAAATATGATGTATAGTATGACTGGGAGTTGTCACTACTCAAAGGTTCAGTCATACATCGCGGTGGCATTGCGCCTCGCACAGACATATACGTCCTTCGCCAACATGACTCCCTCTGGCAGCGACCCTCGACAGTATCTGCTTCGTTCACTTCTTACAAGCTCAATGTAAACTCTAGTAATACGCAGCATAGCTGCCTTTGCCATTGCAGGACTATCCGTTTTGTTGCGTATAGCAGCTTGCCGACTTCATGCTCTCTACTACATACAAAGTCCACCACTATGGCCCAGCGGGTACACTTCTTCTTATGCGATCTTCGCCAAAGTATTTATCAATGACCTCTTTACCACTTGGCTTCTTTAGGTAGAATTCGTAGTCGTTCGCGCAGATCTGATGTTCCCCAAGAACCCGCTGACAACCTTCAGGACCGCTGCGTTTGAATCGTTCTTGCCACAGCTCGGCAAGGTCTTTCTCTGTTGGTCTTTCCATCATCATGCACTTATAAGTGACCTTTCCTTCCTGGGTAAACAACTTCTTCTGCTGCTTCGATCCCTCTTTCTCAATAAACTCATTGACCTCGTCGTAGCAGTGCATGACTTCGACACATTCACGGCAAAGCGCCAACGGGTCATCTACTGGTTCGCAGATGATGATGTGGGAGAAGCGCAGGCGGTTCTCCTACTTCTCCCAGTTGTGATGTGTTCTTGCTATGAGTAGTCTCTCGAACCATGCGTTATTGGCGTCGTAGTCACCTTGCTTGAGGTGATGGAGATAACACAACGACCGCCCAGCAGGAGGCCGCGACGCATCTTCCTTGAGCTTTCTGAACTGGTCATCAAGATCTGAATCATGGACGCGATGTTGTAGACCACGTCTCAGATAACGGCGATCCTTTATATTTTCTTCCAGGAGATATGGGTGCTGTCTGACGCAATAGTAGCAAGGCTCGTCTGCTACTACATCTGCGTCGGCAGCGCATATACCCCGATCGAAGGCGAAGAAGGAGCAGCGCATGACTTCGTCTGGGCCGTCGGCTGGCGTCTCTTCTAATATGTACAATGACATGCTGAAGGGTTCGTTCGCTTGTCGTGACTTCGAGGTTGAGGTTTGTGATGAAGGTCAGGTAGAAGTTTTGATTAATGGCTAGCTCTATTTTGTCGGGAAGAGCTCAAGAATGGCTTAGAGTACTCTTGAGGTTCTTAGATAGCCAAAGTGAGTCACGTTGGTATCCAGTGACACAGATGGTCGTTGCAGGAGTCACTGTTGGCACGCACCGACTCCAAAACCATGACCCCTCCACAAGACCACCAAGCTCCATCGCAATACCTCCTCATGTGCCATCGCACATAATTAACTCGCCACTCACTAACTGAAAAACTCCGAGGAAAAGACCGTTCAGAAGGGAGGTAAGGTTTACCGCAAAGCACGACGCAGCCGCGACCTTTACTGCTATGCGCCTGCATCTGAGCGCTGCTACCAGCGGAGACAATGTGCCTTTTGTGGTCCATTTTCGTGTTGGTATATCCTGCGGAGAATCCAACTTCTTTGTCTTAATGTGCTTGTTTTGCGAAGCAATTGTAGCATCCAGTATGTGAAACGGCTTGCGGCTCCCTTGCGATGTGCCGTTTCTTGTGTGTCGATGTTGCTGTCTGGTTTTCCGGTGCGGAGGAATGTGCTATAAGCACTAGTCATAGCGTCTTCGCAACCATACTGTGAATACGGTAAAGCTGTAAGGGGCGGCCTGCCTCTAATTCCGTGCCAAAGGTGAGCACCAGAAGCAGTAGCCGTAGGTGTGGTACTGTCGCATGTTCGGAGAACTCATTGTCGTTCGTCGGTGATGAGCTCGTGTGCCGACCCAGGGCTGTGATCGAACCTCATCTGAGGTGTACGGAAAACGTATTGAGGGTACTCGACGAGATGATTGACTCAGATCGGTTCGTCGATAGCGCTGCGATCACACTCCATAGTTTCGGCGCAGTATGCCCCATTCCGTATCGAAGTACCGACCAAACCCTCGAATCTCGCACATGCGGTTGAAACACTTCTGGCAAAGCTGGTTCCTAAACCTCGTCCTGTCGCAGCGTCCATCTCTCCTAGGATCCTTTTCCCAGCTCGGGTCCGCCTCACCCTGCTGATTCCGCGGTCCAATCTTCCAGTTGCTGTCGACGGGCCGTCTCAGTCGTGGGTCCTCGAAGACACACGGAAACCCCACTCGGTCGCCATCGAATTCCGAAAGCCAATGGCAGGATTGCTCTCGTGCTTTGCGGTAGCATCGTGCACACAGCTGTCCGCGATGCCGAACTGTGCCGCAGAGGCGAGAGTCTTGGGGGTTGAAGTCGTTGCGCCATGCTGAAAAGCGGAACTCTGGGTCTTTGCAGGCGCAGAGATATGTCCAGCCTTTTCTGATGCGTTCGGAGCTGTCGCGCTCAAGCTGGTGCCTGTAGACATCGATGCGGTACCTCAGCAACGGCTTGTCTGGATGTGCTTCGGCCTGCTTGTACAGTGCGTCGAAGCTGATGTTCTTGCACCATGAACATATATCTGTTCCTTGTTCTTGTCCTCCTGGACGTGAGCCACATGCGGTACCGAATGCACAGTGTGGCTTCGGCGGCGGTGCTAGCATGACAAGCAGGTCGTACAGTGGTACACCTGATCTGTTAGCGTGGCCGACAACCTAGCAGAGCGACTTACCAGGTCAGGTTCTGGTATGGCTTCAACTCGTTATTGTGTTGTAGCCTTCCACGTCATCGTCCGACTCCTCACTGCCCTCCTCCGAACCGGCCGACCTTGTCACCAGTTTGTCTGCTTCTTCATGGCACAGGCCCGTCGGCGTGAAGAACTGGGCGATTCTGATCTTCCGCAAACGCCTTCTCCAACACCTGGTACACGCAGTACCTTTCTTGCGGACAGAAGGGCAGTCCAGGCGAGTGCCGCGGAGGTTCAGGTCATGTAGTCGCCACCTGCAGTGCTGAAAATCCGGATCCTCAAAGGCGCAGAGATAGCGACCACGAGCTTCGATGTTGCGTTTCAGAATGTGCTTGCGCGCAGTTTCTTCGTTGATGAGTTGCAAGGCAACAGTGTTGGCGTCAGCCCAAACTCGCAATTGTTGTGGATCGTATCGTTGAAGACAGTCCGCGCAAACCCGATTTGGGACGTAGATTTTCTTGCCGATGCCGAGACAATGAGATCTAGAGACGCACTCGACAATCGGTGGGGGTTTGAAAGTGGATTCAGAAGCTGAAGCCATAGACTGGTACCGAACGTCCAGTAGTCAGGGCTCCCACGCTCACTGGTTTGCGGTTAGCTCAACGTCCTTGCATGTCGGCTTCTGTGATAGGGCGCACCCGGTATGTGCTCCTATGACGTTGAGATTGACATTCTTGCTGGTCGTTGAACATGATGGAAAGACATCGACTAGTTGATGCTTGCAGGCTCTGCGAGTTGCATTGACAGGTAATGGGGACGGTACTGGACGAAAGCGGGCTGTCGCCATCTCCGGTGACATGAGTTGCGACCAATGCAATCGAGTGCATGCTTTACCACACGGACGCTACGGGCTCAGTCATGGAAGCTTTTTGTGGCGTAGAATGTGTCCGATGTGTCGGTTCAACTGTTACTGGGCGGTGTGATGCGCTGATCATACTCGCTAGGCTACCGGCATGGTAACATGCCATGTGCCTGTGCCGATTGGGTACCACTCGTGTCCATCGTATCAACAGTGGTGTTGCTGCGCTAACATGCAGCTATGATCACCATGAGGTATGAGACCCGACAAACCGGACAGGCCAAAGCGGAAGCTAAGCCACCGGTTAGCCCGTAGATTTGTGTAGCTGAACTGGATCTTGTCTACCACTCGTCGGGAGACAACGGTACTCTTCTAATTCGTCAGCTGCGAAGAAATCGCAGCAGCGTGGAATATACGTTACGTGTATCCTGGACCTCGAACGCTTGAAACCTGTCGTGATTCGATGATGCTGTGATAAAGTTTCGCTTCGAGCATTCTAAACATGAGGAGATCATCGTGCACGGCCATGAGGTCCTTGCTAATGACCCCGATGAAGCCCAAGACGCTGACTCGTTCCGGTTCATCCGCCTCTTGATGCAACATGCTTTGCATCGTGTTCGAGACGCAGTCACTTCAACATCTGCTTTAGTCTTTGCAAACACTGTGTAACCGCGTACTTGCATTGGATCGACCCAGAGTAGAACCCTATCGGATATGCAGTTGTGACGCAATCTGGATCGGCAGTTTAGAAAACGACCTGTATCTTCCGCGATCCAACCTCATCTATGGAGGGTGATATTTGGCCGGTATGAGGTTTTCTGATCCGATACAACGGGTAAATGCGGTGTTTGGATGCCTTGGGCCTGAGGCGTAGGTGTCAGATGACATGTGGTCCTCCTGCTCGACTGGATTTTGCCAATGCGATGACGAATCTCTCTCAGACTGCACCCATAACCGTGGGTAGCCGTGTGGTGCCCAAAGAACACTAGACGTATAAGGCCTGCCTGCCCTTGCAATGGTAGTATGCGCTGGACATGTGTGCAACACCGAGTTGAGCTCTCATATGCATAGACAGTCGTTCGACATGGCATCGGATTTGACCGCATCGTACGTCGGCGAATGCGCATTACGCGTGCAGTGGTCCCAGATCGAGTCATCTAGTGTTAATCTTTTGAGCGAAAGGGTGATGCACATCGATTCTTACAGCCGAGACAGGCCACATCTGGCGCACAGCCAGCTTCATATGGAGTCAGTGGCTTGGTCACATGTCGTTCGCTCTGGGCGACCCGGGGCACGGGTAGGTTATGATAGGGATCGAGACCCTGGCGTGCTCATCCGTTGATTCGTTACTGAAGGCCGTGGTGACTTTGATCAATAAACACCACTTTGGACCTCGCCAGAATCTGTCGTTGTGTTACGTGTAGCTGCGCGGTGTGGGAAGCAAGCACGCAACATGCATGCTGCAACCTGCTGCACCCGCTCGACATTCTGTTGTATCAAAGCTTAGTGGCCACGGAGATCGCCGTCCATAGAGCTCTGCTCAAACCGCAATGCTGCCAGATGACTGAAGGGTCGAACGGTCATCGAAGTATAATTATTGTGGATATACTACTCCGGAAATTGGGTCGCGCCGCGAATGATCGTGCCAAAACCGACGTTCGGCATGATTCCGCGTGTTCCATATGGTTGGAAGCTATGAGGCGCTGTGCTGTAGCATTGTCGTCACATGTCGGCGAGGCTGGATCGCACGAATACACAGGGTGTACAATCCGTCCATCTGGGATCGTACGGGGCGAGCCCTGTTGTGGAAGCATCAGGCGTCGGCTACGACTCGGCGAGGCTGACCTCTCCAAGGTTGGCATGGACCCGCATCGCCTCAATCGAAGTGTGGCGGCTGGCGGCAGCGCGCGAAAGTAAAATTGGAAGCTTGCTGGGGTAGCTGTCGAAGGGCTGTTCTGTCTTTGTTTGCGCTGAAAAAACGAACATCTGAAACCTCTTCCCACTAGCGTCCTTTAGCCTCGCGATCACCGACGCGTCTACGGTGCACCGACCTCGGGACGCGTGCACATCATTGCACGCGTAGCCAGCTTGCCACACACTCACACTCCAACCGGAATTACACAATTGGCGACGTCACCTTGGCCACCGCAGGACATCATCATTCCCGAGGTCGTCTCAGCAAGCGCGAGGCTGGATCATGTGGTCTAGCTTCCTTTCCCGAGCGCGTCCTACCCCTGAGAGAACAACACCTGCAGTGCAGTGCACGGTCGACACGCCGGAAGATGTAGCTGCATCGGTGGAAGACAGACATGTCGATATGTCGGAGTTGCAGCCGACTATTGTTCTTGACGATAGCGGCGACGCCACCCTATTGGTCGGCACCGATTCAGCTGGTCTTCAGCCGGTCCAGGTATCTTCGACAGCCATGACCTTGGCGAGCCCGGTATGGAAAGCAATGTTCGAGCGACACCGGAAAGAAAACGGCGCCATTGAGGTGCCGCTCCGGGACGACGAAGTAGATGCGTTGTACATTGCACTTCGAATCGCTCATCTGCGCTTCCATGAAATACCACGGAAAGACGGCCTTACAATCGATGCCCTACTCGAGCTCGCTGTCGTGTGCGCCAGGTACGACATTGTCAAGCTTGTTCGGCCGTTCCTGGATCTCTACGGATGGGCGCAATGCCACTATCCCGATACGGACTCCGGAGAACGATGCGATCCCGGCTGGTTCTATGTTGCCTGGACTTTTGGCTACAAGGACAGCTTTCAGCGCCTTACCCGATTTACAGTGAAGAAGATCGGGCTAGATGACGACGGGAATGCTATCATGGACGACGGCCAAAAGCTTCCAAAGTACATGCCTCCGGGGCTTCTGGGTATGAGAATCTCACTCTCAATCGAAACAATTGTGCAGTTATGCTGACCAACCTTCAAGAGCGCATGTTGCAGATCAGGGAAGCTACACTTTCGGCTATGTTGGATGTCCTCTACGACATTCTAGACGATATCATACACGTGTATGTCTGTCAAGTCGATGAATCATGGGAGCCCAAGTGTCGAGCCATGGTTCTAGGCTCCTTCATCTCTTTCCTCTTGGAAAACGATCTCTACCCAGCACGACGGAGAGCTTCTGAAACTCCCTTCAGCATCCAAAAGCTGTACGATCTCGCGCACTCTGCCCAGATTTTGACTTTCGAATCCCATGACTATACAGGTATGGCAGCACATATCCGGCGGTCTAGTTGGGATCCTGCAAACGTTACGGCGGAGACCTTCAAAAACAATGGCGGCCTGGCTCTACACAAGAAGTGTTTTGGGGCCTTTCATCTCCGATCAAAGCTGAAGACTATTTACTCAGACATAGGCTCAGTCGTGCTCCAATCTCACATTGAGCACATGGATAAGCAGGCTCTGAAGTAACTTTCTTAGCTCCGACGGCCCGATGAACGAGTAAACGCGGGAAGCCATACTTCGGGTGATGAAACACGACGGTTCTCACGCGGAAAATGCCGGAAAATGCACTACGGTGTTGAGGATTGGAGTTCCTGTTTACGGCTCGTAGTCGAATTGAACAATGACAGGTTGTTGCGGTATTCCGTCGCTACAGCACGATGACGAGGCTCGGCTCGCACTACCGCGCGCAACAACAACACCCCGCTCACGACGAGACTTGGTACTTGGCGACCACCCCTTCCACCTTCCTGATGTAGTCAACCAAAGTTCAACGCTCCCACTTTGAATGTACTCCAAGCCATCGCCAAGCCTGTATCGCACAACGATGCCTGATTGTAAAGCCGATGACACGGCTCGCGAGGATGAACACAAGCTTGGAAGCCATTGGCATCGATGGTACCGTCGGGCGCATACATAAACCTTGATGGGCTTCGGATTCCTGGAGCCTTAAGATTGACAGCCTCGCAATGCTTCCTACCCTTCGTTCCGCAGCCGTCGCGTTGCTGGTTTCCGCCGCGCCCGGCTTGGCTCAGTTCCCAGCGGAGCCCGCGGGTCTCAAAGTTTTAGAATCGCGCTTTGGAGATGGTGTGAAAATCACCTTCAAAGAGGTTCGTGCGATTTAGCAATCAGCAACGCTTCTTATCTAATATGTACATGTTAGAACTCGCTTTGCGAAACCACTCCCGGTGTTAAGTCCTACTCCGGCCACGTCTATCTGCCTCCGGGAACCGCGGACTTGGGCCAAGGCCAGGATTACCCGATCAACACCGTGAGTGCAGGTCTAAAGCATACATAGCTCTCACTTACCAATGCAAACTAGTTCTTTTGGTTCTTTGAAGCTCGTGAGGATCCGACGAATGCGCCACTCACCATCTGGCTTAATGGCGGACCGGGTTCTTCATCCATGTATGGTATTCTCGAAGAGAACGGACCGTGTTATGCGAACCCGGACTCCAACTCTACACGACCAGCGGAATGGAGTTGGAACAGAGCCTCGAACATGCTCTATCTCGACCAGCCGGTACAAGTTGGCTTGTAAGCACTACATATGCTCCCCTGTTGAAGGACTTGTTTGTTGACTCTTGCTTGCAGCTCGTATGATACCCTGCAGAACATCACTCGCGACCTTGTTACCGGTGAGGTCACGCTTCTCAACGAGACCTCAACCGTGCCTGAGCAGAACACCACTTTGCTCACCGGAACTTTCCCCAGTCGCGAGCCAAACAACACCGCTTTTGGCAGTGTGAACGGAGCCGTAGCAGCATGGGAGTTTGCGCAAGCTTGGTTCCAAGAATTTCCCCACTACCTTCCAAATGACACTCGCATCAGTCTTGCAGCTCAATCGTATGGCGGACGCTACGGCCCCGCTATGATGTCCTTCTGGGAAGAGCAGAACCAGCGTATTGAGAATGGTACTCTTGGCGAAGAGGGTTATATTATGCACCTTGATACCCTGCTTCTCATCTCAGGATGCGTTGATCGTTACGTGCAGTACCCTTACTACCCTCAGCAAGCATTCCGTCAAAACGGATATGGCATCGAGGCCGTCAACGAGACAACCTACAACGCCATGGTTGAAGCAGTACCAGAATGTCTCGAGCGCATCCAGAACTGCCGCGATGCGGCTAGACAAGACGACCCCGAGAATCTGGGTATCGATGCCGGTGTGAACGAGATTTGCGAAGACGCAGAATCGTTCTGTCGCGCGGAAATAGTCAGCCCGTACAACCAGTATGCAGGCCGAGACTACTACGACATCTCGACCCCGTCACCACCTCCATTCCCACCCCCATTCCATGAAGGCTACTTGAACCGCGAATGGGTACAAGCTGAACTCGGCGTACCACTAAACTGGACAGGCAATTCACCTGAAGCCTCCTCCGCATACCGCGACATTGGTGACTACCCACGTGACAACTGGCTCGACGACCTTGGTTTCCTGCTCGACAACGGCATCAAAGTCTCGCTCGTCTACGGAGATCTAGACTTTGCCTGCCCCTGGGCTGGCGGTGATGCCGTCGCCAAGGCAATCAACTGGACTGGTTCAGCTGGGTATGCCTCCGCACAATACGCCGAGATCCAGACCAACGACTCCTACGTCGGTGGCCTCGTTCGTCAATACGGCAACTTGAGCTACATCCGCACGTACCAAGCCGGTCACGCGATTCCAGCGTACCAGCCAGAAACCGCCTTCAAGATCTTCACGCGCGCGCTGTTCAATCTCGACATTGCTACTGGTACCGAATCAACATCTGGAACGGATGAGAGCAGCACGTACATGAGCACTGGCCGCCCAGACCCTGATGTGCAATTCGACGCCTTCACCAGCGACAGGCTGACATACTGCTACACCTGGGATCTTAGTTCTTGCACTGAGGAGTACGTCGATGCGGTTCTGGATGGCTCGGCGGAGATTTGCCAGTACCTTGTTGTCGATGCGAATACTACTGCATTGTTCCCGGAGGTTATTGCAAAGTGCCGCGCGGAAAGTGGCGGTAATGGTACTATGCCTGGTGGGCATAGTAACAACACGCTGCCCGAGTTCGAAGGGGCTGCTGCGAGCGTAACAGGAAGTGCGTGGGCCGTCTGGTCGGCCCTCGCTATCATGGGTGTGGTGAGCTTTGTGCTCTAGGTGGACGAGGAGGATTGTAAATATGGGTGGGTGCTGAAGCGTCTAACCTTGCCTTGCCGATACAACGAAGTAATGCAACTCCTTCCAGCTGGTACATATAACACGACTTGGTGTTTATCACTTACTACTCAGGTGTGCCCAAGCATGTACCTTAGTTATCAAGGTTAACACCAAACTTCTTAGCCTGTTCCCTCTGCACCTTATCCCCCAAATGCGCCTCCACACCCTCCGCATCCCCCTTACCTCCCTTCCCACTTCCACCTCCACTCTTCTCATCCTGCCCCCCCTTCTTCCCATCCTTACTCCTATCCCCACTCTCCAAACTCGTGGCGCCATGCAGTTCCTCCACATCAGCATGTCCCCCATTCTTCCTCACAACCTCATCCCCAGCCCCCTTACTCTTCCCCACAGCATCAGCCACACGCTGCGCCCTCGCATCCATCTCCTGTCCCTTGCTCGACGACGTCGAGATATCCACTTCGTCTCTATCTAGCTTTGTGAACTTCTGGTCCAGCTGCGAGCGCTCGGGCGAGGTGGCGCTGTGGTGCGGTTCTGTGCGCTTCTTTGAGGAGGATGTGTCTTTCTTGGGTGGGAGCGGGTCTTGGGCGGAGAAGTCTTCTTCGTCGTCGAGAGGGTCCTTTTTGGGCTCGTTGACGCCGAATTCTTCTGCGTTGTCGGCGATGGGGGCTGCGGCGCCGCCGGCGCCCATTCCGGGGAGGGCTGGGGTGGGGTGTTAGTTATGTGAGATTGGACGGGTTTGGGCAAGTTTGGGGTTTTTTTTTCTTACCGTCTCCTGCTTCGACTTCGGGCATGGGGGCTACGTGCTTCGTGTGTTGGAGGGTTTTCTGTTGGTCACGTGTTAGGCACTTTCCAGTCTTCTGTCCATTGGAAGACGCACATCACCAGAAGCTCCGTGAAGAAGCTCTTGACCGTCAATTGGGCCATTGTCGCTAGATCCGTCTCCGTTGCGAGGCATAATGTTCAATTTGTAGATTCGAGAGAAAGGCTAAGTGGTATGGTGGTTCAGAATACTGCACAGCTGTGTAGCAAAAATGATTCAATACCCCAGCTTCAACACGACACCTTCATATACCAGCTACTAGGTACTTGAAAGTTGGCAACCCCAAGTTCTAGGTCTCTGGTTCAAAGACGTCATAGCTTTTGTTTATTGTTCGTTGCGTTGCACTAGGCGGTCCACTAGGCGGTGACCGGAGAGCGTCCGGCATCGAAGTAGTGGACTTGGTTCCTTTTTTGTCCAGCAAGCCTCTCAGGCACCGCACCTGATCGAGTGTAGTCCGCATTCCCCCACATTTGGTGTCATCGTACCTGAGGCCAGTTCTGGCTTTGGCGCTCGAGCCCGGGGCGACTTTCCACGAGTAACAATGGCGGTGTGGGTCGAGAGCGGCTGGATGATCGACTGCGGTAGGTGCGAGGACGTGGAATGTGTGAATTGAATATATTATCGTGTCAGCTAAAGGTATAATACAAATTATTGGTGTCGCGTAAACATCGTCGTCCTTTCCTTCATTACAGCAAACGGAAACCCCTAATAAACGACCTTATGATCCCAAAGAGGCGCCTGCCTCACGCTGTTATCGTCCCACTCGACCTTGCCCTTCTCATTCATTATTGCGCCCTCATCCGTGACCTCGACACCATAGCTTCCAAGGCTCTCTGTCAGCTCCGCAACCTCGTTTTTGCTGACGCCAGCTTGGTCTCTCGCGAGCCAGATGACTTCTTCGCGTTGCGCCAAAGCGGGGTGTAGGTAGGCTTCGAGGACGTCTTGCTGGGTATAGGCTGGTACAGGATGGCGGAAACGTGTGATCAGAGAAGAGGAAATCTCGCTGACGGAGAGTGTATGTGGGGAGAACATCTTCTTGAGTAGGGATCGCTGTGGCGGGGCGTTCGACGGAGGAGCCATGCCAGCGCCTTGCTCACCGGCGTACTGGCGGCTTTCCTCTCTGTAGCCAGAGACAAGAGCTTGCTCAGATCGCCTGCTGTCCTCGCGCGAGCGTTTGACGTTGTTGTATCCAGGGTGCATGCCATTGCCTTCCGAATGTCTTTCAGCGTCGTTGTGCTGTTGGGGATGGTTCGAGTCATCGAGCAAGTTCATCTGCTTGATCTTGCGCTTCATCATGACGTGGAAGATGATGGTGGCTACGATCAGGACTATCTGGAGCACCGTAGGACCAGCAGATGTGACACTGTTGCCGATACCGATACCGAAAAGACCCAGGAGACAGAGCTCTCCAAGGTAGACACCCACCATGAGCTGCTCGAGCGCGCGAGCATAGAAGCCACCCTTGGTGTCAACATGGGTGTCGTGGACGTAGATCATGTTGTAACGGTAGGCCAAATAGATGAAACCGATACCGAGGGTCGCAAAGCCCAAAACGAGTGGTGCGATACAGGCGTACGAGATCGCGATAACGCCCAAATTAGTCCACTTCGGGTACTCTGCTCCCCAAGATGGCTCAGTGAATGACACGTAGCGCATATACTTCTTTCTCGGTGTCTTTGCGAACTTGCTCAGGATGAACACGCCCACCAGTCCCATCAGGTTGAAAAGGTACCTTGCAGCGTTGGCAAGTCCATACAGAATGAAGTACGAGATGTAGAAGTTGGAAGCTTTGGGAAGATTCTTCGACAGTAGTGAGACAGCCGATGCCGGATTGCTGACGATTTGACTGGCCACGGCGGTGGCACTGGAAGTGAAGGTCGTGATGAGAAAGACCTGGATTACTTGGAATGCAAAGTACCAGGTTTGGGTCTGCTGCTCGACTTCGGACAGAGTTACTGCTCCTGCAAGTTTGGCAACGACTAAATTTGTCAGTATGCATTGGGAGTAGCGAACTTAGGGACAACTTACAGCGGCAGATAATAGGCACCAATGCCATCAGTACAGCGAGAAGAATGGTAGGCAAAAGTCCAGTGACTACACCAAGGATAGGTCCAGGAATGGAGTCAATCCATGCCAAGAACGGCACGTTCTCTGTGAGATAGTTGACGTTGCTGATGATACCAACAATCGCGACAGGAATGGCCCAGAACATAATCAGAAGCGCAATGAAGATATTCGCAAGGATATGACGGAGTTTTCTGTTCTTGGAGCCCATACCGAGGTTCTTCCAGATGATCTCATCAGGTAAGACACCCATCTGGCGGGATTCAAAGCTTGCTGGTCGGCGATGTTGGTGTTCGTTGAAAGCGGCTTCGGCGGCGGCCATGGTATCGAATTCGATGAAGACAGCACTAGCAAGCTTCTCCCGGCCAGCGAGATGGGACTGTTGAGCCGATTGTATCTTGGGTAGGAGCTCCTTGATCTGGTTGCGGTAGTAGCCAATGGAGTCGACCTTGTGCCCAATAAGGGGCTTCAGTTTATGCGTCGGTCGCAATGCTTTGTCGTAGGTTGCGTTCTTCTCGCTACCCTTCTTCTGCTGTTGCTTGGTGACAGCTGCCATGAACTTGATCTCGCTGGCCTCCAGCTTGGGTACATTCTCTTCAAGTTCTTCAACGTCATCTTCTAGGTCCTTGACGTCAGGTACCAACCAGATCTGCGCCACTTGTGGGAACGCGGTGTGTAAACTCTCGAGCGATAGATCCTTCTCCGGCACGTCGGTGAAGAGGACCGTTCGTTGCGAGATGCGACTGGCGTTCCAGGTGGACAACAGGTAGGCCTTTCGGACCTTGACAAGGTACAACATCTCCCTTCCGATTAGGAACAAGACCCAGCCGAAGAAGACCCAGGCCATGAGCGCATGGGCAAAGTAGCGAACGTCGTTTTCGACATTGGAAAAGCTGATGATATCCAGGCCGGATTCACCACCTCCACCAGTCGCATTGACAGGGAAAAGCACTGGCCAAGTGATGATGGCACCGACAAAAGCCATGAGTGTGAGCACCTTGAGAAAGCGCATGTAGAGGTAGGCATCGAGGGAGTGGTGGTTGAGGACGTATTCATCACTGATATGCATGAACTTCTTGATCCAGCCGAATTTGCTCGAACCCGCCGATGGAGTCTTCTCACTGTGTTCTTCGTCAGTCTCGATTGAAGATGTGGAGGCAGATATGTGATGAAACGTACTCTTCGAAAAGCGCATCGTGGAAAGTTCGTGGTGCGTATAAACGCCTCTGTTTTGCTCGCAATAGCAAGAAAGCACCCACGAGGATTCCAGAGACCACTATACACGGTACCAGCGTCGAATACAAAGCAGACACTGACGATGAGCTGCTGCGGTGACTACCAGACCGCGAAGACGCGCTGGGTGAAGACATGGTGCGCGAGGTCAAGGGTGTGAATGAGGCCACGGAACGAGGGTGTCGCTATCAGTGTAATTTAAGCAGGTCGAGCTGCCTTTGATGTATCGGCCTGGTTACACCCTTTCCACAAGGGCGCTTGCATCATAGCACCCAAACTCTGGCGTTTCCCCATAAACATTCAATGTCATAGTACATGGACGGCACACGCGTTCCGACTAGTCGCATGCTCTACCAAACAAGATGGACCAGGGGCAAGTCGCGCGAGGCCGGAGGCTGGAACGCAGGTTGGTTAGAGGCTGGAGGATGGTCTAGCCTACCGGTTACGTCGATCCAAGACGATAGCGCGCATGCTGTAAAGCTTGGGAGGCGTGAACGTCGAAGGCGCACGCGGGGACGAGCGTCTGTGTCGTCATTTGCCCAACGCGAAACTCGCACAATCTCTGCAAAACAAGGTCATGCATTCAACAAGAGCTGCTGGGCATTGCTCCGTTACACCTAGCCTGCCGTTTTTGCCGTTCAGCGGCAATTTCCGTGCAGCGCTGGCCAACGACATCGTGGTTGACATCGTGTGAGGCTCTTTTCGAATGGAGGTGTGTCGGCGGGCCTTACAGCCAAAATCTGCCGGAATGGTCATGGCGCAGTCACTTAGCCACAGCTAAGCTTCAACGGGACGAAGATCAGGTTTTCTCCAGGCGCCACAATGGGGTGTGTGGGTCACTAGCTACGCATGAAGCTTGACTGGACATGGGTTTGCGTTGGCATTCAACTTGCGAGCAGTGGGTTCTCATGTTGCGATTCCCTCCTCTGGTCAGAAATACATCATTACTAGAATTGATAGACTGTAATACAGGGCTCCGGTAATCCGTAGAAAACTTAGCTCATGAGCAGTCTCGTAATGGCACTAACATTAAGTGTCCTTAGATCACTGTAATGTTGCCCGGTACCCAAGAATACCACTGGAATGCCTGTCGCGTGCACCATCGACACCAGTGTACCCACCATATCGCCGACGGTATCGCATTTTGAGATGATAAATCCATCGAGGTTTCTCCCCACGCCAAAAGAAGCGTTGAAGTTGCGTGCCTGTGCAACAGAGTCTGTGCCGACAAGCGCTTCACCCACCATGAGAATCTTGTCTGGGTTGGCTAGCTTGCCGAATTTCTCAAGGGAAGACATGAGACGTTGGTCGTTGTGTCGGCGACCAGCGGTGTCGATGAGCACTACGTTGAAGCTGTTCTTCGAGGCAAAGGTAACGGCATCCGCTGCAATGTTGGCAGCATCTTTGCCATAGCCCTTTTCGAACAAATCGACCTGACCTCCTTCTCTTTGCGATAGCTCCTTCAGTCTATCTACGTGGACGCGTAGTTGCTCCACAGCACCAGAACGAAATGTATCCGCTGCTGCGATGAGCACGCGGTGGTGGTTTTGCAACAGGAAAAAGGCGATCTTGGATAGGTTTGTCGACTTTCCGACGCCGTTTACACCGACAATGGAGATGACGTAGGGGCGGGATGTGGTGGCGTTGGTGTGTTGAATTTCGCGGAGGAGGTCCAGGGAGGACGTGGGAGTAAGCATCTTGGTGAGAGCCTTTTCCATGGAGGATTTGAGTGTTGTCTCGATCGCTGTTGGAATAGTTAGTAGCTGGGTGTGGTGAGGGATAGGCGTGTCAACTGACTGGTAAAGCTGGGAGTCTTCATGCCCACGAGATCGCGCTCGACGCTCTCACATAGTCGCACCGCAGCTTCGAGAGCCACATTCTTGCGAAGGAGGTGCTGTTCCATTCCCTTAAGTGGTTTTGCCAAATCCTCCTTGGTGAGTGTCTTGCCGCCAACCACGTTCCTGAACAGGCCGCCAATTGCACCCAAACTGGACCCTACTAGCCCACCAGAGGCAGCGGGTGCTTCCTTGTCCTTCTTCGCGTTTTGTGCTGCAATTATCTCGTCCATCTCTTCATCAAGATCTTTCAGCACGAACTCGCCCTTCTTTGTCTTGTGGCCCCATGTCTCTGGTCGGATCTCCTCAAGCGCCTCGTTCCCAGAGGCGTCGCCCTGGATGTCTGATTGCGAGTAGTCGAGCACAGAATCGTCCTGTTCTTCGGCCCCGAACTCGCCCCACACTCTGCCCTTCTTGGCTGAGCCCCTGCCCTTCTTCTTGGCTGATGCTTCGTCACCCGATGACACTGGTGCTGAGCTGAATGCCGAGGCCTTCTTCTTGTCCCGCCGTGACATCTTCCCTCCAAACGGTCTTGCCTTTCCAGTCAAAAGCTGACTTTGCGCAGGTGTAGTAGGTCTCGACGTATCTGGCGTGGGTACTGGTGTTGAATCGGCGCTCGTATCGTACAAGGACTGCTGTGGTTTCTGTAATGCCGTTGGCTTAGGCAAGCTTTCGTCGGCGCTGTCGTTGTCGGTACTCGATTCGGGAGTGGTGAGCTTGATACTTGGTGCGCCAGAGTCGCTGGCACCTTCCAGGTCATGCATCTGTCGGTCGAAGTAGGCGCCGAATTTGTCGCAGTTGACCACACTGCTGTGCTCCGTCTTCAGCTGCTCGCCATAGAGGCCGACGAAGAGTGCGCGCACATTATCGAGGAGCTTGTCGACCCACGTCAGGTGTACTAGACTCTGGTATACGGCCTATGGCACGGTCAGCTCTTGCGCATATCTACGTCGCATTGCGCCGTGGCCCTATCTCGATCGATTGGCGAAACGAGGACTGTGTTCATACCACAAAGATGAGGCCAAGATCCTTCGCTGCGGTCCACTTCAGAGTATATCCCTCCTTCTTGTACGTAGGTTTGGCGCCGGCATCTTCGGCGTGAGGTTGCACGCGCTCCTCGATGAAGACATCCCGGATTAAACTGTTGATGACGTTGGCGCCGACGGGGACATATGTGCGCGACCACAGGACTACGCCGGAAGTAGTCAATATCTCGAAGGTATCCAACATGGCGGGGGTGAAAGGCGGCGGGAAGGTTGCGGAAGGGAGACGTGGTGGTGCGGCGGGCACATGTGGGATATGACGACGGGCCGTGCACGCTCTTGCCAGATGGTCGGAATTCGGAGGTGCCAACGACACCGCAGCTCAAGGCAGAAATTCAACCAACATTGACGGCGACGTGTCCAATTGCGCATCACAAAACTCGGGCTCCTTCGTCTTTTTCCATTCTCTTAGACACCGCACTCGCTACACCGACCATCGCCCCGACGCGCAGCCATGCAGCGCCCCAACTACGGCAACCCACCACCGGCGCATTCACCACCTTGTACGTATTAAGACGCGTCCCATGATGCCTCCTGTAGATGCCGTGTACTGACTCCATCAAGTACACCACCCCGTTCCACAACACGTTTCCACAGTCCCCCAGCTACGGTCACCACCTCCCCCGCAACCCCCTTCACAACCCCAGAGCGGCTATGGCTACGGATCACAGGCTGGTGGCATGCCGCCTCAACAAGGCGGATATGGCGTGCACCCGTCGTTCGGAGGCTTCATCAACGACCCCACTGCTCAGTTAGGGTTCCAGATGGGAAAGAGCGCCGTGGACGCTGGGCAGCACTATATGGAACAGAACGTATGTCTGGAATGCACAGCGCTGGCTCTCCGTTCATGAACAGCTTGCTAACAAAATCTCAGCTAGGACGCCTTGTCTCAGTGTCCGCATTAAAGCACTACTTCAACGTCACAAACTCCTACGTCCTCAACAAACTACGCATCATCCTCTTCCCATGGTGGCACCGTCCATGGTCGCGCCAACGGCAACACACGGCCGATCCCTCAGCCTCCGCCGCACTACTATACCAGCCTCCGCGAGAAGATGTCAACTCACCAGACATGTACATACCCACCATGGCCCTGGTGACCTACATCCTGCTGTCAACACTATTCGCAGGTCTACGCGGCGCCTTCAACCCCGAACTCCTGGGCAAAACCGCTACCGTCGCAATCGCTGTCACCTTACTCGAGATCCTCATCATCCGAACCGGCACTTTCCTCCTCGCCATCAGCAGCTCCTCGCAACTCCTCGACCTCGTCGCATACAGCGGCTACAAGTTCGTCCACGTCATCGTATCTCTGCTCATCACCAACTTGGCCAACTGGATCGGTTTCAGTAGCTCCTGGGTCGGCTGGGTCATATTCCTTTACTGCTTCAGCGCGAACTCGTTCTTCTTGCTGAGGAGCCTGAAATACGTGCTGTTGCCTGACAACAAACCACAAAACGCCTTTGGCGCTCCTGCTCCCGTGGGATATCCTCAGGATATCAAGACTGGTCAGAAGTCGAGGAGGACGCAGTTTTTGTTTGTGTATAGCTATGTGGTGCAATTTGGGTTCATGATCTGGTTGAGCAAGGTATGAGTGGGGTACAGAAAGTGGCGTAGTACATCTACGCTGAGGGCGCAGAGGGCAAGGTATGTCCCACTCAGCTCATCGGTTCGACCTGAGAATACGCGTAGCTACGCTGTTACTTATTACCATTTAACGATTTGGGCAAGCGAGGAGTCCGCGCGAGGGTAATGGTCGCGTTTGAGGAGTACCATGTATCATGTATCTATTAGCATCCAGCATCCGCATACGCATACTCAATGCAGAGAGTCTCATGCGTACTGATTGAAATCTACATGTATCTAAATCATGTCGCACAAAACCAACGAAAAGAACGCCTATGCCCGCTGTAATATCCACCAGCCATGGGCGAGTGAATCCTCCAGTAAGCCATACCATACATGCGCCCATACACCACTTTTGAAGAACCCATTCCCCACATCTCTGCGAGAATCCCCGACCATCTAACCCACAACCGGCACAATACGCCCCATAGCACGCATATGCCCCATACTCTCCTCATTCTCCCTCTGATAATCCAACACCACTTCACCAAACTGCTCAATCTGATCCTGTGCCCTCGGCGCTCCGATCAACACGATACCCCTCGGCACCACCACGTCAGCGACCTGGAAGCAACCGAAAGTAACCACCTTCTTGATAGCGGGACACGATCGGAAAACACCAGCGACGATCTCAGTGTCGACGACGGGACAGAAGGAGAGGTTGATTTCGCGGATATGAGGATATTCCTTCTTGCCGTCGAAGATTTCTGTAAAGGTAGCGTGCGAGATGTGGCGGCAGGAGGATATGTCTAGGAATTCGAGACGCGAGCCGGAATGGGCCATTAGGGCGCGGAAACCGTTGGATCCTAGACCGATGGGCTCGTCTTCGGGTCCGTCGGGGTTTGTGTTATCTAGATCGCGGGTTGAATTGACGTCAATGTAGTGGAGCGGTGGGTTGGTCCAGTCGGCGAACAGCTTTACGTAGCCAGCGTCGGTGCACTCATTGTTCTCTGTGAAGCGGAACTTGCTGAGATAATGACACTTGTTGTGAATGGCTTCGAGAACGTCATCGGTGGGCTCTGTTGTGTTGTCCAGGAAGTGCTCCAGGCACAGGGTGCGGAGGTTATCGCCAACTGAATCGACTAGATGGACGAGCTTCTCGCGGGTGATGGGGTCGTAGAAGCGGAGTGTGAGGTGTTTCAGGTGCTTCAAGTGAGCAATGGCGTCGATGCTGTCCGGGCCGATCTTCTTGCATCGCTCAATCTTGAGGCGTTCAAGGTTGGGGCAGAAGGTGGAGAGTGCCTCTACTACTTGGTCGTCGAACGCGGCGTCTAACCACTCAACTTTCAGCGACTTGAGATCTTGGCCCCGAGCAATGAAGAGTTCAATCCATTTGTCATTGGAGACGAGGTTGGCTCCTAGCAGCTGAATCTCTTCGAGTGCCTTCGCCTTCTCGTTCATGTAGTCGATGTTGCTATCCTTGAACTGACAGCAGTTGCGCAGCGACAGACGCTTGACATTTGGACAAACGGCAAAGAGCTGGTCGTAATCCTCCGTCTCGAGATATGCTGCCTCATGAATTGCGATTGACTGCATGTCTGACTGGAGGAACAGCTTCATCGTGTTGGAGTTCATCGCTCGCTTCTTTGAGAAGATCTCGCTGATTCGGTTCATGATACCCTCTGGCATCTCGCCCAGTTCGTCAATGTCCTCCGAATGTTTTGCGAGCTTCTCGATGCATAATTGTTGTAGTGTCTTGGGTCCGCGCTGTGTCATACCATCGAGGCGGTTGCTCTCGATCTTTCTTCGACCCTTTCGCACCACAGGCTTAGCAAGCTTCTTCTCTGCCTTTGCATCTTTGACCATCTCTTTTCCACATGGTGTACACAGGAGACCACCGTCTGGACCAGCTTTGCTGTATGGTGTGACGGTAAATCGCTTGTCGCAAATTTCGCAGTTTTCCAGTTGACCAGGGAGTGGCTTCGCCTTCTTGTACATGTCCATGGCGTCTTCAAAATCGGACTCATCGTCTGAGCCCTTCTTCTTGCTCTTCTTCTTTGATGCCTTCTTCGCCGCCTTGCCCTTCTTAATCTTCGCTATGGCCTCGTCTTGATTGCGTTTACGTTTGCGGGTGCGCTCGGCTGCCATGGCGGAGGATTCGGCTTGTAGGTCCTCCTCGACATCTTCGTCATCTTCACCGGCATTTGAAGGTCCCTCGCCATTATCTCCTGCTTCTGCCGCGTCTCGCTCGGCTTGTTGACGGCGCTGTTCGTAAGAATCGCGAATCTCTGCTGCAGAGATGTTGTTCGCCTGAAAATGAGATATTAGCGAGTGTCTCTCTCAAGCCTCGCCCACTGAGGTTTGCGCGGCCGCTATCGAGCAAGAACCCAGCCGCTTTCGATCTTCATGTCGCAAGTCTTGAATGTCGGGCATGCTTGTCCCCAGAACAGATGTCACTCACGGCCAGAAAATCTGTCAAGGCAGAGTGCGGCCCCCGAATGCCTGCGCCTCTAGGTCGTCGTCCGCTCCTGTCGCCACTCATTAGTCTTGCGTGCTCATAAAGTCGAATAGCGAAACTTGACGTACATGATGCCTGTATCTATTTCGTACTATAAGAGCGATTGAAACGAAAATTATTTGAAAGAAAGTGTTGCGGTACAGTCGTGGTGGTGCGACTGCGCTGGGTGTGAGTGGGGTGGGACATGCGCAGGAAGGCGCGTTGGGGTACGGCGCGCAATCACGTGGTGGCAATTAGTCGCTTTTTCCGGATTAGTCTACCCCTGACGGCATTCCTTTCACTGTCACCATAGCCGCGCGATAGGGCTATCCATAACGCTATCGATTCAAGAATTCAACTCTTGTAGTCCTATGTACGTCCCTCCGGTTGGGACAGCACGGGGTAGATCATTCGCTGTCATGACCACAGCTAAATCAAATAATCCATATACACATCAAACGCCAGTCCAATCCAAACTCCCGCATCCCCTCGCAGAACAGGACCTTGTCCGTTGTGCAAACTTTTCAATCTCTGTGATCTCCATATACCGGGGTCAAGTGACTAGATGACTGTGTCGTCGTCACTGTCATCATCGTCCTCGTCTTCTTCGTCTTCCTCCTCATCCGAGTCCCAAGCATCGACAGTAGACCCTGTCTGTCGGACAGTATCACCCATAGGCACCTATGAAATAGTCAGTATTGCTTTTGCCAACACTCAAGATCTGAAGGATTCATCGTTGAACATACCATAGGAGGACCTCGAGGAGCAGCACGAATCTTAGCCCATCCATTGGGGCGGATCTCCGAAGTGTCAGATCGCTCAGCCACGCTGGAGGTGAAGGTGTGGGACGAGCCAGTGACGGAGGAAGTCGAGCGACGATAGGCGTTGGGGTTGAAGCCTGAGCTCGCACTAGGAGCCGCATTGGACTGGGTGTGCCAGGACTTGGTGCGGACCTCGCTCCAGCTGTCGGTGTTGGCGTTCCCATGGCCAGCCGGGTAGGAGTATTCGGTGTCGATGAGGCTCTCGTCTGCTGAGCCGTTGATGGACATAGCCTTCTGGAAGCCAGCCGACAGCGCAATACCTCCGTCTTCAATATCCTTGCGCTCGGTTCGTCGGTTGATGCCGTTAACAGTCTTCCACTCGTCATCTCCCTATACAGGTCAGTATGACGGCCACAGACAGCCCTTATCGAAAACTCACATAAGTAGAAGATGTTTCACTAGTAGCTGCGGACCAGTACTCGGGAAATTGGCCCTGGGAGTGGTCGGGCGGAACGAAGGACCTAGTCGGATCCTCATAGCGGTCTCCGTCAACGGCCTCATCAGCAAGCTGAAGCTCAACACACTTGAAGCATTTGGCAGTGTCGGGTTTGGCGCGCTGAGACTTCGCGAACTCCTCCAAGCCCTTCGTCTTGCCACACATGGTGCACTCGATCTCGACCTTCTGCTGTCCAGTGCAACTGTGGCAGTTGATGGACTTGGTGATCTTGCTTGAAGTCTTGATTTGGTGTCGCGCATCGGTCAGCTGCTTGGTGGAGTACTTGACTTGAGGGAGGTTCTTGTGGCACCGGCCGCATTTGATCTTCATGGGAAGCGGGATACCCTGGAGCCTGGAAGAATAGTTAGTAGCGCGTCAAATTGAACAACGACTGGGTTGTTTCAAAAGTAATATTGCTGTCATTGGCATTTCCGGTCAATGTTATCTGTACGTACCTGTCGATCTCGTCCTGATTGTAAGCGTGCACATTGCGGCGGCCTCCCATTGTTGGCGACTGGTGTTAGAGAGTAGTGTGTGAAGTATGAGAACGAGAGAGAGTGGAATGGGGTTGATGAGAGACCCTGAGACCCTGTATGGCGGTGGGAATAAGAGAGGGATGCCTAAGCGAAGCCTAAGGATACACATTGTTTGTTTGGGCCGAACTCAAGGTGAAGGCAGGAGCCAGTGAGAGAAGCCGCAGCTGCCCAACACATACGTAGCGTGCGATAATGCGATCTCGGCTCTGAGTAGCAACCATTATCTAAAGTTCTGTACTAATACGTGAGCATACACACCCAGCACATAGCCTCGAAACTGTCTCGACCTCTAATCTCCAGACTCCTCTCTCTTTCTCCAAGCTCTCTCTAAATACTGCAATGGGTCGTAAGGGACAATCTGGGAAGCCATCAGAGGCCAGAAAGGCTAAAGATCGTGCCCGCGCTGCTGCGCACCAGCTTCGACAAGCTCGAGCAGCAGCTGACGCTCAAGCTCAAGCAGCCGCTCAACCCTTACCTCAGCTTCAAATGTCGAGCAATGCCGAGGCGATGGACCTTACATCAAGCACCGATAAACAGACAAAGGGTACATTCGGTTCCAACGCCACCTCTACCTCCAGTGCGAGCCTGAGAAACCCCGAAAGAAAGGATGTCGGCACACAAACATAACTCTCGTGCGTAGGCCACAAGGTGAGTGCCACGCTGAGATGCTACCGCTTGCAAAGCCTAATCAAGATAATCTAGATGGCCCCGGCCTGGGGACTTCAACAGATATCAGTGGAGATGGGGTTGAGTTTCACGTGAAGTCAGCGAAACAGAAGTTTAGCGATGGTGAGAGAGGCATGGAGTTTGGGTTGTGCACCACGAGTGTCGCCAAGATTTCGAAGCGGTGAATGCCGGCAGAAATAATTCTAGGATTGGGGCATTCGCGACCAGGAACCTTTTGCGCATACACTCTCAGCGAATACGTGCAGCCGATTCCTCAGTCACAAACATAGCTTACGAAGCGGATCAAATTTCCCATTGTCGCAAAAAGGCTGCCAGCCACCGCAACTGCATTATGGCCACCGAACGCGGCTCCAAGCCCAGCACAGCGCAACCGCGGCGCAAGTCGCAAAACGCAGCGCCCATAGACGACGAAGACACCCGCGCCATCGCCGAATTCACCGAATCAGCCACAAAGCAATATGGGCGCGGCGACCGCATACGGCCGAAAACAGTCAAGGACAAGAAGCTGCGGAGAAACATCACATCGCTTGAGGTGAAGAACAAGCAGGCGGCGATAGAAGCGAAGAATGTCGAAGTCTTGCTCGAGAACAACCCAGGACTGCTGGAAACTGAGAATGAGCTGGAAAGGACATATAAGGTACGACAAGACGAGATCAAGCGGGAAGTTGGTCTGGAGACAGCAAAGAAAGGCTTCGAGTTGAAGTTGGACGGTCTGGGTCCTTACGACGTATGCGAGTACAGTCGCAACGGCCGTGACCTGTTGATCGCAGGCAGGAAAGGACATGTCGCGACCTTTGACTGGCGAGACGGAAAGGTCGGCTGCGAACTCCAACTCAACGAGACGGTGCGAGACGCGCGATGGCTGCACACGAGCAACCAGAAGAACTTCGCGGTCGCGCAGAAGAACTGTGTCTACATCTACTCAGGCGACGGCGTGGAGATGCACAAGCTCAAGAACCACTCTGAAGCCACACACCTCGAATACCTCCCCTACCACTTCCTCCTCGCCTCGGTGTCGACCGCGGGTATAATACGATACACCGATGTCTCGACCGGACAGTCACTACCACAACTATACACCAAGCTCGGTCCCGCGACAGCTTTCGCACAAAATCCACACAACGCCATCCTGCATGTCGGCCACCAAAAAGGTCTCGTAACCCTCTGGTCGCCCAACAGCGCCACGCCCCTCGTCAAACTCCTCCCACACCGCGGCCCCGTCCGAAGCATCGCAGTCGACAGATCAGGAACATACATGGTCAGCACATCGCAAGACCGCCGCATGTCCGTCTGGGACGTCCGCATGTTCAAGGAAATGTACCAAACCCACCTCCGCGTCCCCGGCACCACCCTCTCCATTTCCGACCGCAACCTCACAGCCGTCGGCTACGGCACACAGACCTCCATCTACAAAGACGACATCTTCCGCCGCAACCCCGAGGACGCCGCAGCCCCCATCATGCCGTACATGGGCTGGGGCGGCGAAGGCCTAAACGTCAGCCGCGTGCGCTTCTGCCCCTTCGAAGACGTCCTCGGCATATCGCACGACAAAGGCTTCTCCTCCATCATCGTGCCCGGCGCCGGAGAAGCCAACCCCGACACCCTCGAGCCCGGCACCAACCCCTACGAAACCTCCAAGCAGCGCCGCGAAACAGAAGTGCATGCCCTGCTTGAGAAGATCCAGCCCGAGATGATTGCGCTCGACCCCAATTTCGTCGGTAACCTCGATCTCGCGTCTAATGAAGAGCGGCAACGTGAATACCGCGCTGCGAGGGGCGAGAAGGAGCCGGATAAGGTGGATATGTTGAAGAAGAGGGGGAAGGGCAGGAATTCGGCGCTGAGGAGGTATTTGAGGAAGAGTGGGACGAAGAATGTGGTTGATGAGGAGAAGGAGCGCGCGAGGGAGGCGTTGAAGAATATGCAGAAGCGGCAGATTGAGAGGAAGGAGAGGCTGAAGAAGGATTATGGACCGGCGCTTGAGAGGTTTGCGAGGAAGTGAGTCTGGGAAGAATTGGCTTAATGCTGTTTCAGACTTGTATCGGCGTTGGCGGTGAGAAGCATCCTTCTGTATGAGCATTTTAGGGCGTTCACTTCACGGATGTGGTTCATAGACACTTGATTGAGGTAACTTATGGAAGACGAACAACAAAACTCCATACCCATTTTAGCCTATCTAAAACCCCATGATATCATAAAAGTCATTGACGCGTCGTAAACCTCTAAGCAGCTTGTTCCATCTCAGTTGCCTGCTCCAGTTCACCCCTCCACGCTCTCGCCCCCCTAGGATAAACCCTCTTGTACAAACTAACAGCAACAGCGTCCATAGGACTGATCTTGCCATCGAAAGTAGCCTTGAAGTATCCGTGCGTACCCAGACTCTCCTTGATGAAACCGCTCCTTCCGCGCTTCGTCCACAGCGGTAAGCTCTTGAACCACTTGACGTCGCCGTCGTTGAAGAACATGTAGCGCACTGTGACGACGCGCTTGTTGATCTTGTACGGGTGGCCTGTCAGGATGATGCGCTTGGCGATGATGCGGTTGGTGGAGGGTGGGAGGGATGTTCCGGTCGCGATTAGGCGAAGGGAGGAAGGATGGTCGGGAGAGGGGGTTGTGCGAGTGAAGTAGAGGAGAGGGACGTTGCCCCAGGTTAAAGGTCCGATGAAAGATGCAATGGCCGATTGGCCGGGGTGGAGGAAGCGAGAGAACTTGTGCACGTTGTTTGGTGTGTTGCCGGCGTGGGAGAAGAGCTGGATACTATTAGTATTGAGGGATAGAATAGAGGACTAAGGTGACTTACAGGGTTGATTACTATCCTCCTTGGTCCGCACTGTACGATCATCTCAGTCTTCGACTTGATCGGGCCATCATGCTCAGAGCTGAGCAGTATGCTGTAGTTGGCGGCTGTGCGCTTGTGCTCGTGTCTGAGGAGCGAGAACATGGCCATTGGCCGTGACTGCATCTCCTGGAACTGTAACGGGACACCGCGAATGTGAACGCTGACCCGAGTTCCGGGCTTGACACCGCCAGCCCAGGCTTCGCGCATGAACTTGGTGGCTGTACGTTTGTAGTCGGAAATATCGAGCAACCGCTGCCACTCCTCTGGCTCGTATGGTCGATCCTCTTCCGTCTCCCATGTGCTGTTCCTTAGACTCTTCAGTCCTCGGTAGCGAATGAGACGCTCTCGCGCATTCACATTGGGGTGTAGTTCGATCTCGTCAGGGAACTCGAGATCTTCGTCCTCTTCTGTCTTTCTGGACTTCCGGTACTCCTCGATTTGTGCAGCCTCGTCCTCTGGTGATGGGTCTAGGAACATCTCCGATTGGGGATATTCTGAAGGAGCGCCCTCGGTCATAGCTTTCCCATCGACGTCCATGCCCTCTACACCATCTGCAGGGTGCGCAGGCTGGCTCTGGGCGTCTTCGTCAACTTCCATGTCGTCGAAATCTTCCAGATCCGAGCCCGAGTCGGACATGTCATCGAGATACCATGCGGACTGGTATTCACTTGTGCCCTTTGGTAACCGCCTCTTTTTGGCGGGCGCGACCTCCTCCTCCTCGTCTGAGAAATAGTGGTGGTCGTCTAGCAAGACGCCCTTGCGCTCAGAAGGCGCAATAGACGTGGCGTAGTTGGTCACATCGTCCATGATTGTTTCCTCTGGTGCGAGATCTGCTAGGTCATCCTGGTCTTCTGTGGGACGCTCTAGGATCCCATCGCCTTCTGTGTCAACAGCCATCTCTTCCTCTTTGTGCTTCTTCCTCGTCTCTAGTGGAGCGGCTACGATCTTGTCGACTTGGAAGTCACCCCAATCTCCCACTTGTACTAGCCTGTCGGCCTTTAACCCAAGCCCGCGCACGACACCGGTAATGACAACATCACCCGTGCCGTCCGCGTTGACGGCCGACTTGCCTCCAGGCCACGCGATATCCTCGATGAACATGTAGCTCCTCTGGTCCCTCCACCTGACACCCTTTGTGGTAGTTGTGCATAGCGACCGGACGAGGTTTGCGGCTTCTTGGCGGTTGTCGAGAGAGTAGACGCGCTCGGTCGCGGGTAGCCAGTGGGTGATGTAGGATTTGAGCGACGAAACGACTGAAGGCCTGGCCTTGGCGGGCTCGACTTTGTCCAATCCTTGCACCACGGTAAAGGTGTTTGAGATACCCTGGCTTTCGACCGACTTCATGATCAGCTCGCCCTCTGCGTCGACCTCTTCGTGCGCCGAGAGGATGAAGACGACAAAATCGGCGACACGGCAGGCGTCGAGAGCCGCCAGCAGATCTCTCTTTACGATCAGATATTGCACCTTTTGCTTGAAACGGTCGACGTTTGTGCGTGTCCATCCCGCCTCGGGAACCTCCTCTTCAATGTCCAGGCTGGCGTTCAGGCTGCGGACAGCTTCGGCGGTAGAGACATCCGAACATAGCGGGATGAGGGCGGTGATCCTCGGCGCGCCATCTTTCCCAGCGAATACGTTGGACGACTTTGCGTGCTCGTGGTCCTTGTTGATGCGCATCTGCTTGGCGCGGTTGCGGCGGTCGAACTTGCTCATGACTTGCTGGTGAGGAGTCTTGCGGCTGCCGAATTCGAACGAGAGGGAGTTGACCTTGCCTAGAAGAAACAGTCAGCAGAGTTAGGCGCGGTGGCGGGGAAGGAGCGACTGGCCCTTGCTCTGCTCCTTCAGCGCGCCTTTGGTGGCATGGCGGGACTTGAAGCCCTTCTTGTCCTTCTTGGTCGTGCTCCGGTGGTGGTGCGCTGTCGCAGCCATGGGCGCCATGTTGTTGCCGCTGCCACCTGATTTGAATCGGAAAGGAATCGACGCCACCTTGACTATGCGGTGTCAGAAACTCGGCGCTGCACTGTCTGGTGGGTGGTGGAGAGTGGGACGGCGATAATTTTGTTAATCGATAAGCCAGCCCGAGTAATTTTGGCTCCTCGGCTGTGGCGTCATGCTGCACACCCCTGCCACCCTGCATTCACCCCTCGCCTTCTGCTTTCACATGCTCAACTCCATACCTCCACCAATTTCACTTCAGCAATTCATTCATCATTTCGATGCAATATCTCGCGATGGATCCGACTTACGTCGCCTGTGTCTTCGAGCTGATCACATCTTCAGCCTTCTCTCCTAATCGATGCTTTGGTAGGGACAGGTGTCGCATCGGTCTACTGTGAATGTCACTTACGGTAGAGGCAAGCTGGATAGTACCATCATCATCGACCCTGAATATGTGATTCAGCCTCTCTCAACAAATCATCCGCTGAGATGCCAGAAGTCGCGCAATACATGGCTGTGGGTGGCCAGTCAGACGGCCAACGACTCCGCTTTGGACCCCTACAGGTCACAACTTGACGATGGTTACGTTGTTCGATGTAAGGAAGTTCAAAAGGGTCTCAGCGGCGCCCTCGTGATTGTGATTGACCTTTCTCCATTCCTCTTTGTCAAACCTGCGGACAGTCGCAATCGGTATCAGTGTCGTCTCTCGCCATCCTCGGCAGTATTCATTTCGTCAGAGAAGGCTTTCGTAATGCCGGAACTGTCTCAGGAGGCCACAGGGCACCTGAGTGCAGGACCAACAAAGCAAACCTACAGCGCAAGCCATCGCCCTCCTATCACACCGCGGAATTCGATCGAAACCTCCCACCACCCCCTGGAGTCTTATCCCTTTGGGCCAGAACAAATCTCAGGCCACGATACAAACTTGGAACTTCCTCAAGACAAGCCTGCCGCAGTCGATCTCCTTGTCCGTCTTCTCGTCGACATCCTGGTGTACAGCTACGACGTCGACTTTCACGAGCTCCATTATGCGCTCGCTGCATGTTCGCCCAAACTGTCCACCACGAACCTCTCCGCGCGAAATACCAGCCTTTTGACTTTTCAAGGAACGCGCGTAGTTCTCGAATACGCTGATGTCATTCACAAAGCATGTGAGACTGTGGTTGATAATACTCAGAGTCTGCTAAAGGATAGCGACCGCGAGTTCATCAGCACTTTCATCATGGAGCCAGCACGAACTATTGGAGTCGACATCGCTTACGTCTTCGAGCAGCTGTACGCTTTCCGGTTGCACAGGTGCGAAGGTGGAAACCATCACAAGACATTACTCTACACTAAGCCATCCTTTTGGACGCGGGGACGCGGTCTTCTACCGGGGAAACTGGGTATGGACAAGAGTCAGAAGTTACTTGCACGTCGACTCGTCTCTGACGATATGGTTGTTGCACAGCTTGGGACAAGGTCGTGCGAAGCGCTTCGGCTAGTGCTCGGCAGGGCAATTAAAGATTACAACAACAAGCATTGCAAATACGGCATGGCCAAAATCAACCGAGAGGTCTATGCAGAGCCAAAGTTTATCGCTTTGAAGAAAGAGCTCAAGTGGAGAGATTTCGTCTTTACAAAATACCTCCACGATGAACAGCAGGCTGCGATGGCAAGTGGTCAGTCGGATTCCAGAGCCAGCAATCAGGCGGAAACTAGGACGACTAGCCGATTCCTTGATGTACCGCGACGAAACAGCGAGCACCTACGCAGACCAAGCTCTCTTCACGATCTACCCAGCATACGCGAACGGCCTGAGAGACCCCCGAGGCCACTGTCTACCTCCAACATACGCCTAGGTTCACTTCGATCAAGACCGGCGCGGCCGGGACTGTGGACCAACTATTAGTGATCTGTGCCGACACCGAGGCATGTCTACTTCTCGAACACATTCCAGGGAAAGCGACGAGGGAAGGACTCAATCAGTAGCACACCGATAGCAATATCTACTCTGGAACGCAGAACAAGCACTGTAGATAGCTCGTTGCGAAATAAATCACAGATAAAATCTCTAGGAGAAAGCCTTAAAATTGCAGGTACCACAAAGATGTACTACCCACTCCCCGCCATCACCCCCTCCCATACACCCCGAACTCCTACTCCCAAAACGCCACAACCCTCGCCTCAATACTCTCCCTCGCCTCCTCCCCCTCACTCCCCCCAACCCTAAACGCCGTATGCGGACACCTCCACCCCCTCTCCTCCCTCCTCGAATCTAACCCCTTGAACACAACCATCTCCCTCGGCTGCATCCCACTCATATACCACCACTCATGCCCCTTCCCCTCCCCCATCCCCATTCTTACTCCCTCATCCTCTTTCTCTCCCTTCTCCCCCACCCCACAACTAATAACATAATTCTCACTCCTATTCCCCGTACGACTAAACTCCCTCAACCTAACCTGATAATCACTCTCCGGCACCGTATTCGCATCGCACACGGCCAGCGGGTCCCGACGCACGCGTTTGAGGGGCCGCCAGCAGTTGAGGAAGGCGTAGCGCGTGGATGTTGTGAAGAGATCGTTGATGTGGGGTGGGAGCGAGAGTTCAGTAAGTGTACCGCTGAGGGCGGATGCGGAGCCCGCGTAGTCGACGTGGGGGTGGCCGGAGGGAATGTCTTGCCATCGGCCGAGGGCGTCTTGGATGCCCTTTGCAGAGGGGGAGGTGTGTGCGCGGATTACGTGGTTGAAGACGTGGACGGTTGAGGCGCCGGTTCTGAGGGTGTTAGTTTTGTGTGCTGAGATCTTGATGTCTGTAATGGAGGATGGGGGTAAGGGTTCATACAGTTTCTTGACTACTTCTTCCAACTCTGGGTAGTATTCTCGTTTTACGTCTTCTTCGCTGCTGTGTCGGTCTACTCTCTGCTTTTGTGGTAGTGTGACGAATGCGAAGCCGTTGACGTCTAGGTCGAATGTCTTATTCGCTTTTCGTACGTCGCGGATGAGCATGGGGCGAGTGTATTCATCTTTGTCGTCGAGGTATTTGACTTTCCATTCTGATTTGGTGATGGGGATGCCGGTGGCAGGGAAGTAGTTTATGTTGGCGACGACATCGGTGTTGTGTGGATCTGGTTGCATGGTAACTTTAGTTAGACAGATTCTCGACCCTAATGATTGTCCTAGAAGTGAGATGCGAGTCAGTTGCAGTAAATCTAGATCTGTCTCACAGCATATGGCTCATTGCGATGTGAACGCGGATCCGCTGGCTAGATGAAGTGGGGTAAGCACATGCAACCAGCGCACGCATGCGACAGCCTTCATCACCACTCGACATCTTAGTGGTGTAGTAATCATTTCTCATTTCTCATAACCTGTGACCACCGTGAATTTTGTCTAAACCCGTTTTAGGCGTCGCTTGGCAAACCTCTACTCTAGAGTATCGTCTTCAAGATGTCGATCTGCTCCATGACGGCACTCTTGCTTGTGCCACCAGTGGCGTTCTTCAGCTCTACCGCGCGCTCGTAGTCTAAGCACTCAACTACGTCGTCGCCTAACCTGGAGTCAATACCCTTCAGCTGCTCCAAGCTCAGCTTGTCCATGGGAACGTTCTGGTCCTCTGCTAGCGCAACAACACGGCCGGAGATGTGATGACCCTCACGGAAAGGCACGCCCTTCCGGACAAGGTAGTCTGCGAACTCTGTGGCCAGCATTTCTGGGGCAAGTGCAGCGTGCATCTTGTCGGCGTTGATCTTCAGGGTCGACAGAACACCGGTGGCGATCTGAATGGAATCGCTGACCGTCTTGATGTGGTCGATTAGAGGCTCAACAGACTCCTGCAGATCCTTGTTGTAGGTCGTAGGAAGACCCTTGATGGTGACATACAAGCCTGCCATGTGTCCGAAAGCACGACCGCTCTTTCCTCGGATGAGTTCCAAAGAATCAGCGTTCTTCTTCTGGGGCATGAGAGAGCTACCAGTAGAGTAGGCATCAGCCAACCGCACGAAGCCAAACTCCAGACTCGAGTATATGATCAGATCTTCCGCCCAGCGCGACATCTTGAGCATGAAGCTCGAGCCCCATTGTAGTGTCTCGAAGACGAAGTCGCGGTCTCCGACAGCGTTGAGGGAGTTTGTGAGCAGGCCCTCAAACCCAAGTTCCTTGGCCATGGCGTCGCGGTCGATGTTGAAGGGGTTACCTGCCAACGCGCCGCAGCCGAGTGGGGAACGGTTGACGCGCTTGATGACTTCGCGGAGGCGCTCGAGCTCGGAGGCGAAAGCGGTGGCATGCGATAGGATCCAGTGCGACCACCGGACGGGCTGTGCCTTCTGGAGATGTGTGTAGCCCGGCATGAGCACGTCGATCTCAGCCTCGGCTCGCTGTACCGATGTCTTGATCAGGAGCTTCAGGTAGCCCTCTAGCGTCCTGAGCTGCTCCCTCAGCCATAACCGCATGTCGGTCGCGACTTGCTCGTTCCTGCTTCGCCCTGTGTGGAGCTTGCCTCCGATGTCCTTGCCGATAATCTCGCTTAGCCGTCGCTCGTTGGCGGTGTGGATGTCTTCATCGTTCGCCTTGACCTCGAAGGAGTTTGACGCCCACTCCTCCTTGATCTGGGCCATGCCCTTCTCGATGGCTGCGAACTCGTCGGCGGTGAGGATGCCATTGTTCTTGTTTGCGCGGGCAAATGCGATAGAGCCGGCGATATCTTCGGCGTAGAAGAGACGGTCGTAGGGGAGGGACGCATTGTATTGCTCCATGACTGGGTCGAGGCCCTCTGCAACGCGTCTTAGCACCAGTCATCTCAAGTGTCGATGGACTCAATAGACCAATGGCTGCACAAACCTGTGAAACGACCTCCCCAAAGCATGTTCTCTGCTACCTTCTTTTCGGATGCCATCTTGAGATCTATGAGAGAATAACGTGTGGAATTGGGCTGTGACTGTTTGCGCGTTCGAGAAAAAGATATGACGCTCCGCATCGGCGGCAGGGGTGCGATAGCGCTAAATTGTCGCGGGGAACTTTCCCTCGTCTCCACATCGGCTGCCCCTCAGCCACAGGCCCATCAGGTACACATCAAGCTTGCAATTTCATCAAAGGAAAGACCTCATGTTAAGATTTCATTCATTCATAAGTAGCGTACGCGCTCTCGACGCGTTTCAAACAGAAGTCCTCCGGGACGCCAAACACGGACTATCCCATTCACTTCCAAAAGGAATCAAGAACTCTAGAGAACCATCTGGAGGAAAGTTTAGCGATACTTCTCATCAGAATCTTTCACGATCAGGGGCTTACAAAAGAAGCGACGCCAATTGGAATTTCTGCGAGAAGTCTCCTGGTTGAACCCAGCTTCTAATAGGCCCGAGTTGGAGAAATGCTCCGGCACATGCTTAGGCGAGTGTGAGGCATCAAGCAGCTCGTTTGCAGAAGCTTGCTCGTATTTTTCTAAGACGGGGGAGTCGCAATATAATGAAGGTGCCGCGCTGTCTTTTCGCTTTCGTTGGGGAATTTGGTCTGGTTTCGTTTGTGGTTGTGGCCGTTGCTCTTGCTGCGCCTGTGGTTGTTGCTGCGATGCGAAGGCTAGGTCTGGAGAAGCTTGTTTCTCAGCGTTGGCTGCTATTCTTTCTATTTCGACAATAGGCACCGGATGCCGAGGTTGTGGGTGCATCAGTTCTTGGTCACAGTATTTGACGATGTGTGGTTGCTCCGGCATTGCTGACATGGTCTCCGGTTGACAGGCTCAGACGGTAGTTGTAAGAAGAAACACCACAGCTGTTGATAATTTATCGCAGCCACTACACCACTACTTAGTGCAAGCATGATGGGATCTGCGCCCGTGTTCCTTGCACACAATGTTGTTGAGGCGCTTTGTGAGTGTGGGGAATGTCTGCCTTTGCTCACTCACCGCCTTTGTAGGTGTCGAAGACGATTTGAGGCTGGGGAAATTTTACTTTTTACTTTTGGGACTGGACGGATATCTCTGCGGTTCGGATGCGCAACCAAGTCGTTCAAATCATCGTATCGTAGATCTCATCACTGTTGTCGTTCCACACCGCTACTATAGTCAAGGAATTGGAATATGTCATTATTCATTACGTCCAGCGTCAGCGGTAGGAGATGCTAGAGAAAACCACTGGGTATACAACTCGGCCAAACACCTCGCATCTTTCCACGGTCTTGCCATGTACCGATCTCTTCAATGGAACTCAAATGCCTCCCACAACTGCACCAATGACACTCAGACCCAACAGCATTGATACCACCCAACTCGCACCCCCACTGATTCTCACACCCGCACTAGCATATCCTCGCTCCTCATCGACCTTTCTCGCACCGACCGCCTTGTCCGTGTTGAAGCAGCCGAACATGCCCATGCCACGTGCACCTTCTTTCTCGTATTCTTCCATCTTCTGTGCCAAGCAACTCTGGACGATGTCTGGTGAATCGGTGATGCAGTATTGGAAGCAGCCGTCGTTGTCTTCGGAGTTGACGATGACTGGGGTTGAGGACGCGGATGGTGATGATGTGGTTGAGTCGGGAGCGGAATAAGTCGCGATCGCGTTGATGTGCCCGTTGCAGCATGCATCTAGTATTGAAGAGTTCGAGCCACCGACAGGTACGGCGCACGACGGGAGGTTGGTGGGTGGTTGAGGGACCGAAGTGAACGGTTGGCACGACATTGTTGTGATGTTACGGAGAGTTTATCGTGTTGACGCGAATAATCGGAATTCCTGAAGAGGCTGTCGAGTAGTTTTGCGAACGTTTCGTAGATAAGTCGCTGTGTAGTCGTAATTCGAGATGTCGTTGTAGGTACTAGACACGACTTGCGCGCTGGTCGAAATGTCTCTCGCAACAAGAAAACGGAAAATGACGAAAGACGATGGATAAGAGAACAACTCCGTCGCTATGCTGAGACTTGACTGAAGGAAACAAGCAAGTTATGTCGCGAATGAAACACAGAGTTGTTCACAGAACAGACTCAAAAGAAAAGAACCGAATGAAAACCGACTGAAGGAAAGAAAGATGGTTGAAGTTGCTGAATACTGTACTGTCATCGCAAGAGCAGAGCCTCATATGTAGACTTCGTACGGTCTAAGAATATCTCAGGTGGATACGCGGGTGGGTAGTCGGCAGCGCGAGATCTAGCGTTACGCGCCGACCCTCTCGGCTGCGCGACGCGTTGGTTGGCCCGTAACGTTCAATGGGATTACGCGCTAAAACCACGGGCAGATCCGAAACAACACGTTTTGTTGTGGTTGAAACGTTGTTATGCTGATTTTGGGTAGCCGTCATGCTCTGTTTTGTCCAATGGGTGTGCTGGGTTTGCTGTGTAGTGAATGTCACGTGCGCGAGATCGAACCATCTGGGTCGCTAACTTGCCGCTGCCTAGACGACTGCAGGGCTGAGTAACGAGGTATGCATATCAGTGGCTGATGGAAAGATTGAACGCGAATAGACCAGGGTTCTCTGATTCGATTCTAATGTGGAGTTCGTCGGGTACAGAAATCCATTCCACGTTCTTGCCCAGGTATAGACTTCCAAGGTTGCGAAGACAATTCTGCTTGACTGGGCGCACTGCGACCATCCTCAACGTGTGAGGTGTTGTACAGGTGGTCCATAGTCGAGGCGTATGACAGCCAAATCCTTTGAACTTGGAGCATGAATCTGACGCGCCATCAACGCCTTCCCACAACAGAACAGACTGAGCCCCATACAATGCGAGACAACTGTCGCAAGCGGTATTAGGTTCAGCTGTTCTCGTCCTCATCTTCATGCGCGACCGCCCATGGGCTTCTCTTGCGCAATGATACGCCCCTTCTCTCAAGAACGAATGGTATTGGCGCTAGGCAAATGGCGATCGCCATCAGTACCAGACTCGCGTTCCTGGTGCCTATGTTCAAGAACAGGTGTCTTCCGACGAGTGGGAATCCAGCACCAGCAAGATTACGAATAAGTCCAATTCCGGCAAGAGCTGATGCTGAGTACGTTTTGTAGGCGTCTTCGGTGTACGTGAGCGTCATCAGAACTAGTTAGAGTGTCAGTGTAGTACGATTGACGTTTGTCATCTCTGTGACTTACTAAGAGTGTAGAATGACCATCCCCAGAACGCGCTGGCGAGAACGGCAAAGAAGGGATGTATGTTCGGCGTTGCGGTGAGCGCGAAAGCCAGAAGAGACACTGGTAACACAATCGCTGCCAGCTTCGCATGATGCACTCGCGCCTCGGGGACGTCGCGATGGCCGGCCTGAGAAACCCGCCTTTGGTAGTATCTTTCCTGTAAGACGTTGGTAGCTAGGCCAAGCGTGATACCGACGACGATTCCAAGGAAGGAGATACCGACGCCGATAGTATCGAAACCGTAACCGTTCGGGCCAAAGATCATGTGAAAGGCTCCGTTAAAAAGGAAGCTCAAGCCGTATAGAAACCCGTTGTAGAGTGCACCGAACTGCACGATAGCTTCAGAGCCCAAGAACCTGAATGGGCGGGCGAGTGCTGTGGTGAACAGCTGTTTCGGTCCTCGTTGCTTCATTTCGTCCGGCACCTCAATCCCATCGTCGCCTGTTTGCTGTCGTAGGGCCCGTGCTCTCCGCAAGAGTATTACACTATGTCTTGTTTCTCCAAGGCTATAGAGCGCGACGACCATGACCACCCAGAAGGTCAAGCAGATGAAAAACATGATGCGGAACACAGTATGCCACGATCGACCATGCGCGATGAAAGAGAAGAGCACAAATCCAGTCGGACTGCCACCTGTCGCTGCCCAGAGAAACCAAGACATTGCTGGCCCGGTATCATGGTGATGAAAAAGATCCGCGATGGTGCCCCCAAAGTTCGAGATTGTCGTGGATGAGAAATAACCCGAGAACAGACGCAAGACAAGGAATGGTCCAAGGCTTTCTACATACGTCGTCCCCAGGAGCAGCAAGAGAAAGATACCATAAGACACAATATAGACAGGTCTTCTTCCAAAGTATTCCGAAAGAGGAGCCAAAGTCATAGGACCAAAAGCCAACCCAAGAACATACATGCTCAGTCCCAGGACCGCGACGCTCGGTGACACGCCCATGTCTTTCGCAAAGTCGCTCGCGACAGGACTAAAGCCACTCGCGCCCCATGAGACACTGAGGTCTATGGGCACGATGGCGGCGACCATCAGCCATTTGCGCGCTTTCGACCAGTTTCGGGGGTCGTCTGGATCGTGGGCTTCGAAAGCTATGACCTTGGCTGGAGGGCTGCGCAGCAGAGGCTGACTCTCTGGTTGAGAAGAGCTCATCACTGCGTAAAAAGGCCACGCAAGCTGACAAGATCCCGAGGATTCCGATGTTTGGTGTTGATGCTTCGGAGGGCAGGTGCATGAGGCGGATTCGGCTCCTCCAGATGATGACGTCACCGGGCATTCGTCCCGGATTAGCACCGAAACGCTGGAAAGCAACTTTTAGGATGAGTACAATACTTTCAATTCTTGCGGTCATGCATCTGTAGCATTACTTTTGCGCGAACTTTTTACAACTTCGACTGACGGGAGCTTAACGCGATGATCTGATGTAGGTAAACTACCTGGGGAGCTGGTGTGTCCATTTAAAGCTCCACGCCGCCCGGGCGTGCTCATCGAATATGTTCCATAGTTCTTTTGATCGTAAAAGGCCATTGCCTTCCCCCTTCTACTTCTTTGCCAAGTTCCCAACTGACAAATACATCAAACTGTTGCAAGCCTTGAAGTTTCTTCAACGGGGTGAACAAGGCATCCTCATAGATATGATACGGTTTAGGACGCGTCCTCCATGTCACCAGGTCGACCCTTATGTATCTTAGGGCCTCCATATTTGATATCGCCTTCCAGGTACGAGTCCAGCAAGACAAGTCGTAAGGCGGTACACCTTTCGCCATCTCCCATAGCATACTTATGTCATCACTTCTCCACTTCAGATGTAGCGATTGAATTGCTTGGAAGTGATGGGTGGGTACAAGTCGATGGAGGCAGAAGAATGCTGTACTGGTAGGAACACAAAAAGTGTTAGATGCGTAGAGATGCTGTATTGATTCGAAATACCTAGCGCAAACACGTTAGTCATATATTGTACACCAGTGAGACCTCAGGTAGGGGAAGAGACATACGCGATCTTGCACGACCGTGGAAAGGCCATAAGCTGCTGAAACTTCGCGCATCTCAAATCGAAGGACGATACCGTCTGGTCGTGATATATCCACAACTCTTTCTCTTCGGGGATGAGCTCCACTTCAAGTTCTTCATTTCCGAGGACGTATGGATAGATCATCGTCCGCAGCTCTGGAGGCAACTTCGTGAAAAATGAGCATTGTGGCTGAGTGGAGAACCCATCCGTTGCTGCGCTCAATGCCGAGACTTCCATCGTGTCAGAGCGCATAGGTGGTAAAGATGCGTTCCAGTCCGCCCGACGCGTGTTCCGCCATTCCATACTTACTCGTCTTCGCTCTTGAAACCTCTTGGCACTGGTCCTATGAAGTCTAGGCTCGATCACTGCCTCGCAGAACTTGCTGAGCACACTCCAGGCCATCTCTTTGATCGATCGCATGACCATTGCCACAGAGTCGATGAAGATGTGGTAAAGGGAGAAAAGGGCGATAACGATACTATGGAATCGACGTCCTGACCGTTCAATACTTGTCATGAATACAAAGAGGTTCACTCCGAAGTCGAATGTGGCCTATAAGTGATACGGTAGACTGGTGCCTAGTCACCCTGGTGTGGCAAAGCCATTGCGGCACAGCATCATCCAGGTCGGGGCGTGGCTTATGCAAGGTGCCCCTCAACTGAGACCGTGACACAACTAGCTCCTTGCGGACCCAATAGAGCCCATGGCTGGATAGGCTCTGTTTGGTCGAGTGAAGTTTGACTCCATAGTGTAATTTGTTCAATGAGAAAAACATCATTGCATGGGCAACCAGTCACTCACGCCTATTCCTCGCGTGATTTCGAAAGGCCATGTCTTTCCTCCACTCTCTCGTCGAAGGGCTCCATCTTCGCCCCAACTAGTGTATACCGCAAATCTTTTCAAACCCCTCAGAGTTTCCAGCGGAGTAAAGAGGACATGTTCATATGCAGCGTCCATATATGGCGCCCAGATCACCATGTCGACCTCCATATACTCTAGTGCTCCCATTCTTGATATTTCCAACCACATTGAAGACCAACATGAAGCATTATACGGTGGATCGCCTTCAAGAAATTTGTGCATCTCGTGTGTCGAAAGATACGCCCATCTCAAATTCATGCAACGAATGCTTTGGAACCAACGCGGAGGAAGAATACGGTGAAGAGCGAAGAAGGCGGTAAGGCTGGGAATTTGAAAGGTGTTTTCGCTATAGACGTATTGTGCGGCTTCGACGTAGCTTTAGTATATTTAGTCAGATACTGTATCATCGAGCAGTAACGTTATTCATGTGAGGAATTTACTTTACTCACGCAGTTTTGCACGACGCTGGAAACCCGAGCAGCTTCCTTGCTTGTACGCAACTCAGCGTGAATGGAATCTCGTCGTCGTTCTCCTCACCCATCTGACGCTGAAGCTGTTTATCGTCCTGACCATGGAGCTCAAGCCGGAGGGCTTCACCGCCCATGGCGTATGTGTAAATAAGCCTTCGCAGCTCGAGAGGCAGCTTCGCGAAGAACGGCGATTGCTGTTGTGCGAATACGTCGGCGGTTAAACAAAAGTCAAAGGCGTCCTCAGGTTTTTGTTTTACCTCGGGAAGTCGTGCGTTCCAAGCAGCACAAGCTTCTGCTCGCAGTCTATCGTGGTACTCTTTTCGCTTCCGCGCGCTTTTCTTCAGTCCGCGGTCAACAGGCGCGACAATGAATGTTGCGATAATTTTGTCCTTGAGTGAGCGCATCAGTGTTGAAAGAGAGCGCATGATGGTATAGCCGGAATTACTGGTTTGATGCTTCCTTTGGAAGAGCTTGCGAGGTTGTCTTCAGCGATGCGTACCCAGCTGCGGCGTCAAGGCTAACACCAACCGTAGAATGTCAAAAGAGAACAAGGTCGCAGTACAGAAGTGTATGCACAGGGTGGCGCTGTCTGATGCTCTGCAATCGCCCATGCAAGGAGGGAATACTTGTGCTGAAAGTGGCACGGCATGGGGCGCGGCTTTGGCTAGCGAGGAAAAGACCAGGCAGCAGTTGGGAGGCGCTTACCCCAATTCGCGCAGCCATCAAAACACCTGTATCATCAAAAGAAGGGAAAAAGCGGATAGCAAGACTGCCTACCTACGTAGTAATCGAGGCACCAGATGCAGACGGTAGGACGGGCTCAAGGTTCCATTAACCACTCAGGTGCACATCTGACCAACTCTGAGTAGTTTTGAGGAGGATATCGTCCTATGTATGCTCTGTAGTATATTCGTAAATGATAGTCTGCATCATTGAAGGTTGCGGAGTTGCGAGGACACGCGCGTGTATGATGACGGGTACGCGATGACAACCTTGGAAGAAAACGCGTTCCGGCATAGCTGGTTAGAAACAGAGCTAGTCACCAGCACGGCACCACAGCGACGTCAACGACCTCTGCACACCCTCAGTGCCAATGTGAATTTCAACCTGCACCAACGGGCCATGCAGTGCGGCCTGTTTACTCATCGCGTCTTCGACAGCAACATGTAGGCCGTCCCGTCCTCCAACAGACCCTGTCCTCGGTCGCTTTCACGCCGAAGGGCCGAGTAGCGCGTCTTCCCCATAGCAGTCTCTCCTCCTTTACCCCGGATTACGGCCAGGATCATCGAGCTTAGCTTCAATTAATTTTCCCGTGTACCTGGATACGGCTTGTATAAGAACGAGGAGCGAAGTACTTCTGAGGACATGTAGTGCTCGTTGGCGCCTTCCATTCACAATATGCGCTCTACCACAGCGACCGCAGCGGCGCTCTTGCTGTCTTCGAAAGCATGGGCTTTTCTGAACGCGAGTCAGAACAATCAAAGTCTAACCATTGCCAACGATCGTTTGGTTGCGTCGGTGAGCAAGACAAGAGGATATATCAATGTTCTTACTCTTGACGGCCAGAACCTCCTCGGGACGGAAGATGGCAACACTGGAGTCGGTCCATATCTCGATTGTTACTGCACACCATCTGGCTTCTGGACACCAGGCCGGGGAAGCAATGTTCAGTACCAGCTGTTCAACGGCAGGGATTCTACTAATACTTCGTATGGGGGTATCAGCATGGGCGAGACATACGCTCCGACCGGTCAGAGGCTAGAGCAGTACTGGTTCCTGAGAGAAGGGGAAACAGGGCTACATACCTTCAGCCGTGTGGTGTACAACAACAAGACCACTCCATTCTTGCGCAACCTGCAAGAGTTCCGCACACTGTTCAGGCCAAACCATGAACCCGCGCTCTTCACGCACTTCATTACCAACGAGAAGTTTGCTGCACCCCGCCCAGATACCGAGGGACAAGTCACTGTTCAAGACGCTACATGGTGGCTGGCCAATAAGGAAGATCCGTACGTGACGGGCGTAGGAGACTACTTCACGAAGTACACCTTCCAAGACACATGGCGCGATCACAAGGCCCATGGTATGTACGCCGACGGTACTGGTAGCGCCAATGGCTCAACCTACGGCGCCTGGCTTGTACACAACACTGTCGAAACTTACTTCAACGGTCCCGTGCATTCTGACCTCGTCGTCGATGGCATCGTATACAACTACATGGTCTCCAACCATCACGGCGATCAAACGCCCAACATCACCGATGGCTTCGACCGTACCTTTGGGCCGCAGTACTTCCACTTCAACTCAGGCGGGTCGCTCGAAGAACTCCGGGAAGATGCTGAACAGTATGGTCTCCGTCCAGAATGGAACGCCGAGTTCTACGATTCCATCGCAAAGCACGTTCCAAACCTCGTCCCCACCTCCGGTCGTGGTACCTTGAACGCAAAGATCAACCTGCCCGCCGGAGCCAAGAACCCCATCGCCATCCTCACAGAGAGCGGCCACGACTTCCAAGACAACGTCTTCGACACAAAAGCATACCAATACTGGGAAGACATTTCTCCTGCCGGCGAAGTCACCATCCCGCGTGTGAAAGCAGGGAATTACCGTCTGACAATCTACGCCGACGGCATCTTCGGCGACTACATCCAAGACGACGTTGCCGTCACCGCTGGAGAAGCCACTTCCATAGCAGCGACATGGACCCCCGAGTCCGCCGGCACAGAACTCTTCCGCATCGGTACCCCCGATAAGTCCTCGGGCGAGTACCGCCACGGCTACGCCCAGTCCCCTACGCATCCCCTCCTCACAGAAGAATACCGCCTCTACTGGGGCGCCTACGATTTCATCGACGAGTTCCCCGAAGGCGTGACGTACAAAGTCGGTACGGACGACGCGTCTCAAGCGCTCAACTACGTCCACTGGGCTGTCTATGGCGGAAAAGCGAACTACGAGCGTCCCGAGCCTGTGCCTGATCATCCGTATAACTGGACGATTCTGTTCGATGCCAAAGCAAATGAACTCAAGAACAGGACTACGGCGACGTTTACGGTACAGCTTGCGGGTGCGAAAACGGCGGCGGGGAATACGGATGTGTTTAATGCCAGTGAGCCGTATTCGAATCTGCCGTATACGGTTAATGTGAATGGGGTGGATCTTGAGCCTTGGATTATTCCGTGAGTCCTCCACTGTCCGTTATGCATTATCAATCGTACAGTGTACTAACAACCATACAAGATACAACCAATCCTCATCCTGCGCCGTCCGCTCAGCAGTCATATGCTACAACCTCGCACACAAGTTCCTTTTCCCTTCGTCCATGCTGAAGGAAGGGGAAAACAGCTTGATACTCAGCCTGCCGTACAACGGAACCAACTACGAGAGTGCGTTGTTGCCTGAAGCGGTATATGTCCAGTATGACGCGATGAGATTGGAGGTAAAGTAGATGGAAACAAGAAATAGGATATTTGCTCTATCGAAGCTCGATATATGAGAAAAGGACAATCAACGCCGTGATTATGCACCGCTAAATGTACATTTGCTCTTCCCTTTGCCATCGATGGGTGTATCCAATGATAAGGCTAAGCTACTTCTTCTACCATACGTCCACTGAAAGGCTTCTGGGTCCCTTTCTGCGTCTCCCCGGAGAATACTCTGCCGACAGGGGCTTGGAGCCACTCGTCTGGCACAGCAAGTTGAGTCCCCTTGGCGTTCTGGATGTATCGTACGTAGAGTGGGTTCGCTCGCTCAGGCTCCTGTTCGATCTCCTCGCCATCTTCGTTGAGCTCGATCATGGATTTACGGCCGCGCTTCGGGGGTTGTTTCTTGAGGAGGCGGTTGATCGTGTCAAGCTAGAGTGGGAGGTCAGTAACTGTAAATACAAGAAGATGCTGCGTTCAACAAACCTTCTCCTCTTCGTTCCTCTTCTCGCTGAGGTTCTTCCTCCGCCTTGCCATTTCTGCCCTTCGCATAGCGTGCTCTTCGGCTGTGAGGTGTTTCTTCTTCTGTGCCTCGTTCGAGAGGGCCAGGAGAGCGCCGTCTTCTTCTTCGTTAATCAGGGCGCGTTGACGCTTCGTCATCTTGCTGACGTCGGGGGTCTGGTCGCGGCTGAGGTCTTCGTCGCTGTCCATTTCGTCCATGTCGCCGCCTGGTGTGACGCCCATGTCGTCGTCTTCCTCGCCCTCAGCATCTTCGTCTTCGCCCTCTGCGTCTTCCTCCTCAAGATCCGAGTCGGGGTCGCTGAGGTCGTCGTCATCGTCGTCGTCCATGGCCATTTCCTTGGCCTCGACTTTGTCTTGGGCCTTTGTGAGCTTTATGGCTGGCGCTGGCTGGACGGGGATCCCTCTGCTCGCATTTACGGTGATGCGTGGTGCTGGCGCTGGCGTGTCCTCCATGTCGTCATCTTCATCTCCCTCGGCGTCCATGTCCTCATCCTCGTCTCCTTCAGCGTCTGGCTCATCGGAGTCGTCATCCACATCCATGGCATCAACCTCCTCGGCGTCGTCGTCATCTTCGTCTTCGTCGTCCTCGCTGTCGATCTCCCGCACTACGCGACTACTCCTGGATGCGCGTTTGCCCGCGACTATGTTCTGCCTGCTGACGCCTGCCTTTGGTACGACTCCACCAGTGGCCTGTCTGAGCTTATTGGGTGATGACTTGACGGTGAGGTGGATCGACTGGCGCGTCTCTTCGGGCGAGGAGCGCTGTATGACAGCCGCAGCGGGCGACTGGTTGGCAGTGCCGCGGCGAGGGCGGGTCGAGGAAGCGGTAGGGGCACTGGAGGCTGTTAGAGGAGCTGGCGGTGCGCGCGCGCGGAGGCGAGGCATGATTGCAGAGGAGCGAAGTGCGAGGCCGGCAAAAGCGGGAGAAGGCAGTCAGGAAGGATTGCGACGGCGTCAGATAGGCCGTCGGGTCCGTTGGCCTGGGGCAGGGGTGTGCAGGCGGGTGGCACAACGGTGGTGGTGAGAGGGGCGCCGCTGGGGGCAGTGACGGCCTCTTGGGGATGTTGTACTCGCTGCGCTTCCCTTGGCGATGGGTGCAAGCTATTCGCTCGCCTTGTCAGCCACATACCTGGTGCTGTTTCCTCGCTGGTCCCATCCCTCGCCCTCGGATTCGTCATGCTCGGTGCTTATCCGTCGCATTCGTTTCGCCGCGCGATCTGCCATCTTTGCTATTGTTAAGATGATATCCTCTAGATTAAAAGTGGTTCCAATGGCGTGTTGCGACAATTCTACGCGTGTTGGTCATCGGCCATTCCATCAACCTTCAGATGGAGATTCGCCGGGATCTTCCCCAGGTCCGATTAGGCCCAAAGTGGCTAGCGCGATTACTCCCTTATATAGAACGATGACTTTGCTCGCATCACAACACTGAGAAGAGATTACAATTCTGGTAACACCACCCGTCGCTTGCAAATAGTTTGAGCACAGATTATAAGGAATGCTGTATATTAGCACTACATCGGGCGACTAACTAAATCGACCACCACTAACCCACTGCTCAAGTAAACACAGCCTTCAGAGTCTCCTCAAGATCTTCCTTGGGTACGCCCAGCTTCTCGTTCCAAAGACCCATGGATGAGAAGTCGCCCAATTGTAGCTCCTTGCCAAACGTAGCGCCCTGGATCAAGTACATGATACCGCTGTGATCTCCCGACTGGAGCTTGGCACGTCCTTGCTCGATGTGCTCCTTCACATTGACCTTGTTGACAGTCCACTTCGTACCAGTGACCTTCTCTGCTGCGGCCAAGATCTCCTTTTGCGTTGTCTGAAATCCACTGATGTAGACATATTGGTTCTTAGTCAAGTCGGAGTTCTTGAGTGCGTTGACGGTTGCGATACCGATTTGGTTGAGGTTGGTGCTTGTGAAAACAGCTTCACCATCATCGAAGAGGGTAGCAGTCTTTGACTTGCCGTCAAAGCCCAAGAACGCTACCCTGAGGCCCCAGTCGAAGAAAGGGCCAGTGGCAATGCCAGTCCAGCTAATCTCCTTTTCCTTGGTCTTGAGGTATCTGATCGTCTCGAACTTGGGCTCAAATACGGGCACGATCTCGCGAGCGCGCTCGTCATAGACGTTGCTTCCATACTCTGAAGGAAGGAAGCGCTTCACGCCCGCTGCGATCGCGGCATCGATCAACTTGTTTTGGTCGCCCAGTGCCATGCCGCCGACGAGTGACAGAACAGCATCCTGGCCCTGGAAAGCTTCCTTCAAGCTGTCGTGGGACTCGTAGTTCGCGCGAATGACTTTGACGCCTTCGGGAAAGGTCGAGCTGGAGCCTTGGCGCGAGAGGACAGTTGTGTTGAATGAGGAATCCTTGAGGAAGGCGTTCAAAATGGAGGGACCAAGGTTGCCACTCGCCTGGTATTGTTAGTTATCGTATACAGTAGAAGTCTGGCAGGCATACATACACCGATGATGATGACGTTCTTGATAGACATGTTTGATAAGTGTTGATGGTGGAGTCTGAATAGATGCGATATCTGTGATAGAATGTAGAGTATATAATGGTCTTAATGCTGTGGGTGTCGTTGACTGTGTGGCTTACTTCACCGGTGAAGACGCTCTCTTATGTATACCACGACGAAGACGTGATTATGCATAGCTATGATGCAGGTACAGGGCCCCACATCCCCAAATCCGCGCTGCTTGTAAATCTGCGTCGTACAACCGCGTTACCTTAGTAATGAAGGCTGAACCAAAGCCGCACATGGCATGCAGCTCAATCATTGTGGCGCCATTGCTTACGACACTAGTCTTGGTCGACATCCAGGTGCTTGGGTAGGTGTAAGGCCGGTGTACTTAATCTCTCCGACAACCACTCTCCAGAAGCTTCGCTGCGGAAGTAGTGCATGGTAAGGGCTCTATCGCCGAAGGTCAATCTCGTAATTACGCCGATATTATCATGCCAATAGATCAGGTTCAAGTCGATAGAAGGCTGATGTTGGGGTTGCTTAGCACATCTCGCGGAAATGCACCGTCACGCCAAGGCGCTAGCCTGATCCAGATCATGACTGTGGAAGTCGCGCGCACGCGCCGTCGTCATCCATCTCCTAAAGCTGTCACTATCTTTCCCACCGTCTTCGTCACATCGCCATACCAAAAAAACACGTCTTGATTAATACGTTGCAGAGCCACTGGTATTGCAGCAAGATGAATCTTTACATTCCGACCTCAATCCAGAGCGAACGCGCGTTCAATCTTCATCGCCAAGACTCATCCTGTTCTCGATGATCCCCCATCTCTCAAGCTGCATGAGCAGCTCGAGTGGATCTGCTGCGTTCCAAGCGCTGATTTCCCACTCTGTACGATTCCTCCCGCCTCCTTTGTCGTACACCCAGGGTATCTTCTCAATGGTCCACACAAGCTCTCGTTGCGACGCGTTCAATAGACGGATGTACTCCCTCGCTTTCATAACTGCGTCTTTAGTCCCCTTTCGCCGAACTTTCATCACCGACGCTACCACATACATTCCCGGACATCTCGTGTTGAGGCGCAGCTTCGTGTGCATTCGGTCGATATCCGTCAAGATCGCGTGGTACGCATGCTTGTTGAGACCGAGGGCGTCCATTTCAGGTGTATGAGGCGGATAGATGGGATGTCTGAATCCGAAGCGCAGTACTCGGAGTCTGGTTCCTCGCTCCACCGTCTGACGGCATTCCAATCTTCTGTTATGCTCGTAGCTGATTCTGTTCACGGCACTAGGAAACTGCTCCTTCCACGCCCGATCATCGCTCACCAGCGCGGCAATGATATCTTGCTTCAGTGTAGTGTCGGCATACTGCTTCCTCCTATTCACTAGAGGGTCGTCTTCCATCTCAGCCAGATACTTTGCATATGTACTGCGCCGCGTGCTGGCATTGATGCTTGCTCTCATCCAGGCTCGAAAGTAAGGATCGACACCGTATCGATCGATATTGGCACTCAGAACCTCCCGCTTACGAAGCGGGACAGCTTTGGGACAAAGAGGATATGGCTTCGAACGATCTCGAATTTGTGCGTGCTGGGGGATGAGGTCATCTGCACACCTGATCGTCTCCCCCGCAGACATTGCTTGACGCCCAAGTGTTGGTCTTGGTCCAGACTCAGCGCATGGAAATACATCGATGAAGGACAGACGCTGACCCATACGCTGACTCGGCTTGGCTGGAGGCGCAGACATCAGTGCCGCTTGCAAGGTTTGGTCGCGGTCGACATGGAGAATCTGGATATGTGACTCTGAGACACGAGAGGGCGCGAAAAGCGAAAACGAATGCACGCAAACCATCACCGAAACGCCCCTGGCTTGAAGATTCCATGTTATCTCTTCAAGTAGCTGATTGAGTGCGACAGCCTCTTGCTGGTTCTTCTTCAGCTGTTCGGTTGTATCCCAAAATCTGCCGCATTTGCCTGGCCCGTGCTTCTTTCCGGAAGTCTTGCGTTGACCGGCTTCAGCAGGGGATGCCACGACCGGTCCAGCACATTTCTTTCTCCTTACTCCCGTCCAGATCTTGTTTAAAAAGTCCCTCAGCGCAGTTATCAAGCGACGATAATCTTCGTACGTAAGACCATGGTCTGCCAGCGCAGTTGTGTACTCTGTAGGTTCGCAGAGGCGAAAGGATGTCACAAAATGCGCTTCGGATCGAGCACATTGTTGACGGTCGGAGACCCCAGGAAACAAAATCCCGATGTTGTCAACGAAGCGTTTCTCCGGCTGTTGAGGAGGCAGGCGGAAGTCGCTTGCCTGCACGACGGATTTGCGAATATTCTCCAATGTCGAGTGCCTTATACTAATCGTCGATTTCAAAAGGCTTCTTGCTCGAGCTCCAATACGCTCGCCAAGGACGCGGTGATCGCCTGAGACGCAGGCATCAGGCCGTGTGGCTGACGAGATCAGGCTACTCTTCGGGTACGAAGACTCTGACTGCAGTGGCGGATCTGCGATCGTACTCTCCGAGCACTGTTTCCCAGACGACTGCGCATAAAGTGCGCGGCGATACACTAGCGAGTTCGCGTCTTTAGTAACGTGAGAGTCGCCATTGGATATGTTATTCGTCGCGACATCCAGATCTGGCTTCGTGGTTCGAAAAGGTATGGGATCAGTGTGTCTGCGAGATAGGACAGGCCTGGCACGCTCGTGCTCTCCTTCTCTTTCCGCACATCCCATGTCTGCTCTCTCGCTCGCCAAGGTCGTTATACAATCCACCGACAGCCGCTGAGCCATTCTGAAGATCTGGACGTCATGGGTCTCTTTCTCCCGTGTCTTTCCGGTTGTCATACAGTACTGACGGTGTCTTTACTCGTCGTGAGCACATAAACTGGATTCGCAGCTCTCTTGAGGTGTTTGGAACTTGTCGAGGACGCTGGTAAATACAATCGTGGGCATCAACCCACTAGATATGGACAGAAGCGACTGCCGGCTGCTAAATTTACAATTGGTGCAGCTCGGCAATGTTTCTCTTCCTGCAGCGCGAATGACTCTGGACCAATCTGCACTCACAAATGTCGGCCGAAACTGAGGGCAGGGGCGTATGCGAAGACAAAGGGCTGCGGCAAGGGGCTGCCCTTTGCGCATGTCTTGGACCACTACTTCAACAAGTTTCGACGCACGATGACATTCGAACACCACAAGCATTAAGTCTTCACCCAAAACGGTCGCGTCCAAGGATCTACTGATTACACGGTCCATGGTGAGTTGCTCCGCGGATCTAATATGCGCTGCGCCCTCCCATTTAGGTGACTTTTCAAGCGCAAAATACGTGGCATTTCAAGTCGGGCTTTCGTCACCGCTGCGATCGATCTAAACTCTGGAGTCCAAGCTCAATGCGATTGTTGTTGGCCCCAAAGGTGAGGGCATCTGGCGGTGGCGCAAAGGATCAGGCATTTCATGCGCCTGATAACGCCGCAATCTCATGGGCCAGGATTTGCACGCATCTTCGCAGGGTCTCTTTCTCTATCCGATTCAGCCTTCTCAGCCGATATCTGATGAGAAGTAGAACATTGGAGTCATCATGCCGTCCGCGTATTGTCATACACCAATATGCGTCAAACGAAGACTCAACGTGTACACATCTACAACGCGGCTTCTCTCACACGTCTCTCCCAGACGCCGTCAACGACCATGACTACTCCTACTCGGGCCAGTCACTCGACCACCGTGGTGGACTCATTTGGATGTGATATAAAACTTCTTCGATGAACAACTGTTCCTGAACATCTCCACATCCACGACTATATTCTCAATCGCAGCGCCATGAACCGGGAACCAAATGACGACAGTACACGGTCTGATGAGAAATACCATGATGTGGGCTTCACGAGACAGAAGGCACTGAAACCACGCCAACCTGGTGAGACTGGTGCGGTGACATCGAGAGGGTCTTTTGTTAACGATACGCTGGCAGAGAGTTCAGAAAGCGAACGATTACGCGTAAAGCATCATTTGCGCGACCCTGCTACACACCATGATCGCGGGAGAAGCAAACCTGACAAGCAAGCTTACGTGGAAGAGGAGGACCCCGAGACAGGCGCTCTTCATCGTTTGGAACCAGAATCCGACAAGAGCAGCGTCCATGGAAGAGCCGGGGGCGTTCGTGAAAAGCTAGCTTCGAGGCCCAAACAAGAAAACCGCATCTTGTCGCAAGAGAGTGTTCCCACGAACAACGAGGCTAGAAAGCACCACGAGAAAGCTCGAGTATCTCACGGAACAGATCGGCATACTGTTCACGGCGAGCGTCATCGAGGTAAGCTATTTGCGCCCTCATAATCTATGACCCGTTGCTGACTATATGAAAGACACTCTTGAAGACCACGGTCTAACGAAAGATTACATCGATGGCTTTCTCAGTGGTTATGACGAACAAAATGAGAGACGGCTGAGAAATTGGATGATTGCGGATATAAAACGCCAACTGCGTTTACAAAACGACTTACAGGAAAAGGCTGTTCGGGAAGCTACAGATTTGAAATCAATTATGGCAAACATCAGGCGCACTTCGCGGCGTGCCATAAGTACTCCAGAAAGTCAAGAACTGGGCGCGTCATTCAGCACTCGCACCCAGGCTTCACCAACCAGTTCCACCTCACATATGCCGCGTGACCAAGGCGAAGATAGTCACAAGAATTTCGATTCAGGACGAAGCTACACTCATCGCCCCACCAGAGGTCTTTACAAAGAAGAAGAGGAAAGGAAGAGAGAAGAGATCAAGGAGAATAACAGAAAATTATGCAAGGACCGCAGAGAAAAGGCTGCGCGTGATGCAGCTGCATTCGGCTCAGTACAAACATCACGCCCACAACCAAATATTGCAAACGGCATGAGTAGTTCGCGGAGTGACGCAAGCCATCCCAAAGATCACAAACCGAGCGCGTCGTCCCGTACACGTCCCCAAGTCTCGCCAACCAAATCCAACCCAGACGCGCTGAGTGTTCGATCCGCTGGGTCAGACCACACAACGAGAAAGCGGAAGACGGTAGTCGAACAGTCACCCCTTATTTATTATTCCCGTCGTCTTGACTATAATTCTAAAGATTCGACTACTCCCAGTGGTTCTCGGCCATGTTCGCATTGCGGAAACAAAAGCCGGAAACCCCATTACATTGATGCGGCTTGCCAGACCGACGCTTCGCTGGCAAAAGCTGGTTCTGCAAACAAGCAGCCGTCCTTATCGAGAGGAGACGTGGCTAAGGGGTTCGACTTCTGGATCTAGTTGAAGAGAGATGTCATTCTGTCCGTTGAGGGCTATGTCGCGATGTTTGGCTGCTTCGGTAGCAGTCCAATATCGGTGGACTTCACAGGCTTGCTTGTCCACACCGGCCGCTGTTGTTCAAGGTAGCTTAGGGTACCTTGTTGATGTCAGTCATCGATAGTACGATCTACAATACGGAAGTCTTCTGCTTACCTGACAGTGTTGGTGTTTGAAATTTGCGATCCTACAATCTCTTCCTCGCTCCTTGCTCTTTAGGCTGACCAGTCGTTGCGTGATCTACGTACCCGAATAGCCCACTTCATACCAGCTTCGTCGCTTTCCAACTCAGAATACAGCTGGTACAGTCCAGCTTGACCCAATTCTGCCAAAGATGCTGTGCTGGTATTCAGTGATCCCAACGTTTAATATAGGGCGATGTTTGTGAAAGTACTTCTGTCGTACTTGCGCGTCTCAAAACAAGTCGCAAACTTTCCACCATTCACTTCATTCACTGATGCCTCCATTGCCCAATTCGGAACAAGCAGTCACCCAGAATCTCTGTGGCCCAGGCGGCGCCCCACATAAATCACTTACCTTTGTCAGCCCTGCTACCTTTATCTTTGACGTTCTCGCTTCCCCATAGCAGCAGCTCCCTCAGTCACGGCAAATCGCGCGTGCATATCCGCAAATCCACAACCTCGACCAACAACCGAAATGGAGTAATTATTCCCTGCAGCGCGAAGATCAACTCACTGTCGCTGACCAATGTAGTCCGAAAGACGCCATCATCCAGCTGATCGTCCCAAATTGCGCTGGGGATACTGAGCGTCTCCAAGTTCACCGCGGTGTTCTTTGCAAGAGTTCAGAGTTCTTTCGAAAAGCCATGAAGCCAGAGTGGGCGAATCAGAAAGACGACCCAAAGACCCTGGATCTTCCCGAGGACTCGGCGGACATTATCACGGACTATATCAAGTGGCTTTACCTTGGAGAGATTCCGATCGGCCCAGGCATAGCTAACGGAGTCACCGATGAGAAGAGGTCTAACGAAGCAGAGCGATTCTTTGTCCCAATGACACGAGCATATGTATTTGGGGAGAGGATCATGGATGTCAAGTACAAAAACGCGATGTTCAAGGCTATATTCGCAGCTCAAAACAAGTACCACTTGTGTATGGGAACAGAGAGCGTCAATATTGTCTACGAGGGCACGCCTTCCGGATCTCCACTACGACGCTTAATTGCTGCAGACATTGCGCATAAATCGTACGATGACTTGGAAGAAGGGGGTGGCTGGATGGAAGACTTGGAATCGTATTCAAGAGAAACTCTGATAGATGCATTACAAGCCACGGTGAGGGCGCGTTCCAAGATAACCAGCTCCTACCCTGGCGTCGAGTCGTACCTTGAGAAGGAGGAGTAGCTATGTTACTAGTTCGTCTACGGATGGAGACGCAAGGGTGGCAATGGCCTAGACCGCGATGGATGAATTTCATGTAAGACAGCAAACCATTGCTGTCATCAATCAACGATCTCACACAATGTGGAACTTTTTCCATTATCTTCTACACTTCACTCGGCAATACCCCCCACCTATCATAAAACTTCCTCTTGACCTCATCACACAACACATCGTTCGCCTGATTAATCTCCGCCATCTTCTCAGTAGCTTTCTTCTTGTCTTGTCCACGACAGCGATCAGGGTGCCACTTCAAACTCATAGCACGGTGCGCTTTCCTGATATCAGCGGCTGTGGCAGTTCGACCAACACCAAGCACGGTGTAAAGGTCCGTTGCGGGTTTGATGCCTTGCGGAGGTGGCGTGACTGGGCGTTGAGACGATGATGGCGGTGGTGGTGGTACATAAGAGGTCCTAGGTGGAGCGCCGGGGCGGAAAGAATAAGAAGTATTGGTCGGGTACGAATCAGACGACGAGTAGAATGTGTAGCTTGGTGGTGATGAAGAGTACGAGGGTTGACTCGAATCTGTGGTCCAATACCGATAGCCTGAAGGTGGCCTGCGGTCTTGACTACTGGAGGAAGGCCAGCCGTATGCATGGTTACGAGGGACATAAGAGGATGAACGCTGCGGGCCATAAGAGGATGCACGCTGTGGGCCATAAGAGAAAGCACGCTGTGGGCCAGAATCTCTAGCAGTATATCTATCGGAGTTTCCTCGCGATTGCTGAGCATGGCTCTGATCGTCGTAGGCAGAAGGGATGTAATCCGGACGGCGATAGCTCGGCGTACTCCGATCCTCCGCGTGTTGCCATTGCGGCTCCTGAACATTGCCCTGGTAGTGGTAATGGGAGGGGATGTACTGAGGAGCGCGATATTCTGGTACACTTGGTATGCTCCAATCTTCTTCAGCTTGCGGTCGCATCTCTGCAAATATGCTGTCATTGTCGTCTAAAAGACTCCACATCATACCGGAGATGCCACCAAAAGCATCGTATCCACCGCCATCTCTAGCCCTCCGTGATCTATGCATCGGCGGGTCATCATCATACGAGAGTGGAGACGATGAGTACCTATGGTGCGCTATACTCGCTTGATATAGCTCTTCTAGATATCTTTTCGAGATGGTTGAATCTGCGTTGAGAACACGCTCGACGTATTTGAGGCTGCGCTCAGAGGCTTCGTCGATGGTGTAGCCCCTGTTGCGGCAGTGGATGTAATAGCTTCCCCGAAGCTCTTTCTCTTCTGCATGTCTATCCATGAGGGATGTGTAAGCGAGTAGCTCCTAGAGAAGGGTTTACTGTGCAGTCTGAAGTTGAGGGTGGAGAGGCCTGCTCTGTGTAAAATTGATTGACCGTCCAAATTGGCCAGATACTTATGAAGTTGGTGCCGCACTGTATAGATCGATGCTATTTCACAACGGTAGTGTAGTGAACGGCACAAGTTGTCATTGTAATCGAACCCAAATTGGCTTGAAAATGGCTTAGGTAAAGGGTTGTGGTGCTCGGTGAATAGCATTCCTACATCAGCCTTACATTGTGGATTCTTTTTCCCGCACGTATTGTGTACACATATCGTACATACCCCGATCCCTCCTCACATAGGAACAGGCGTCAAATGTCCGTCTTTGTCGTACTTCGCCTTGAAGAACGTGTAGCTCAGTGTGACGGTCGCAATACCCTTCATGTTAATATCCTTTGTGAATTCGGGATCGATGTAGAAGAAGACGGGCATGTCCACCGTTTCCCCAGCATTTAATCTCTGCTCTTCGAAGCAAAAACATTGGATCTTGCTGAAGTATGGGGCGACCTGTCCTGGTGTGACAGAATATGTAGCTACGCCAATGATATCTTCTGACGATTTGTTGGTCGCGGTGTAGAAAGCGAGAGCGGTCTCGCCGGGGAGGACTCGGACTTCGCGTTGTTGAGGAACGAACTTCCACGGTAGGACGTCGGATACGGAGCCGTTGAATGTAATTCGGATACGTGGGTGGTGTTCGACGGGCTTTAGGCGCTCGGAGGGATCGACGGAAGTATCGCCGCCGTGGGCCGCTGATTTTATGGGCTGGCCTCCCCAACCGGTTTCCTGGCAGATCTGGAGAGTACGTTAGATTGGGTTTCTGCCGACAAGGTGATGATCTATAACCATACCATCTTGTAAAACGGCACTGAGCCATAACTAAGCGCTGTGAAGCCTATTATCACACTGAAGACATAGTTCCTATACTATTATCAGCGCTTGCGCTTCCTGCCAACAGATTCTTGCGCATACATGACTGTGCGGTTCTTCATCTTATATTGCGCATGCATCTGGTCCATTCTTGGCACGGTGCCATGCTGCCGCGCGGGATTTGTGCTGTTCATCCATCTTCGTGCGGTCAAGGCGGGATTGCGGGGGCGCGGTATCCTATGGAGCGAGCGAGAGCATGACAGGCAAGTCCAGGATCCCAGCGACCGTGAGGGAAGTTGTCGTAATGGCGATGCGGCAGACATGTTGTGTTGTAAGAGTCAACGAGCCAATGGAGGAAACCTCGGCGGAGTGATGAGCAATGGAAGTTCGCCGCGGGATTTAGCCCGATTAGGAACGCGTCTTGGAGCGCAAAAGTCGCGAGCGATTGCGGACGTCATCTTCGACACTCTCAGCACAACCATTCATACGATACGCATTCGGTTTTTCCTTCCTAGTCTTGAAGTTGCGATCCCTACCAACAAACAGCACAATGTCAGAAGTCCTCTGCGGCGTCTGCAATGCAGAGCCCAAGAAATACAAGTGCCCGACTTGCGCGCTTCCATAGTTCGTTGCCATTTGTGATCTCTTGGATCTACATACTGACCGCGTATAGCTGTTCACTATCATGCTTCAAATCGCACAAAACCACACATCCCGAAACTGCATCAGGCGCCCCAAAGCCAGCAGAGCCAGCTCTCCCACAACCACCTCCTCCCGCCCCAGTACCGCGCTACCTAAAGCAGCGAACAGACTTCTCCGTCTTAGCAACGAATCCGAAATTCCAAGCGCTACTCAAAACACACCCCACACTACTCCCGTCACTCCAACGCGTATACGCCAAGACGATAAAGCCAGACCCTGAAGCTGAGAGTCGGCGACGCATGCTCGAACGGAACGCCTCACGAGGAAGAGGTATGAGAGGAAGGGGCCGAGGAGCCTGGAGAGGTGGACGTGGAGGTTTTAATGGAGGGCAAGAGAAGAAGGAAGAGTATTGGACCCAGAAAAAGGGAGACAAGGACGCGATGGAGGAGTTGAAAGGTATAAGAGAAGGAGAGGGGAAAGACGGAGAGAAAGTTGCCATGGCCGAGTTCGTTGGGTTGGTCGAAGAGCTCTTTGGGCAACATGAAAAGGATGCGATGGAAGAGGTCTGATGCTTGAGCCATAAACCCACGACATCGCGACAAGCATTCATGGGCTGATCTCCAACGGCGAAAAGAGTCACTTGCTAGCAAACTACGACAATTTGAGTGCCGGAGATACGGGCCCTTCGAATGGACAGCCATGATATGTCATACGTCGCCAGCTAGCTAGCACGTATACTTGATATCCAACTCCACCCTCGGCACTCCCTCGAAATCCTCCGGGACCACATACGAAATGTTGTAGAACAGATGGTTCCTCAGCGCCGTACCATACGTCACATTCTGCTTCACCAAGCCCTCCGCCTCAACCTCAATCTCCACACACGGCAAATCCTCAAATCCCGTAATCCGTCTTCCGGTTCCCAGCGTCCAACTCGGCGGCACATTCGACAGCGCAAACGTGAAGATATCGCTTCCCTCCTGCGTCCGGTTGGGATAGCTAACGGAGAGATGATTCGGCGAGGCGACAGCGTGGATCGAGGACGCAGACGGGTAGAGGGCGAAGAAGGTATTAAGCGGATAAGGCTTATGCTCCTTATCACCCGCCCAATGAACAATAGCAGGAACGAACTGATCCCCTCTGTTCACATCCTCATCCACCTGTTGCCCGCCAATCATCAACTCTTTGCTCACCCAACTGGACGCGATCCTCGGTTCACCTCCCTCGAGCTCATCCCAAACCGTACGATTCAGCCACCTCAGCTCACCGATAAAGTCCCTCGTCGTAAACGCTTCTTCCACATGCGCTGGCAAAAGCTCCTCCACACCACCAAGGACGAGTGCTATAGCCGCTCCCTGAGCAACATCAAACAGCAAATCCCCCTCCATCTTCTTCGGCTGGCTCGTCCGCTCCCTGCCCCAAAGACCCCACAGTACCAAAGACAAAACAGAAGAATGCTGCGTAATATCCCTCGTATACGCCCTGTCATACGGACCCACCACATTCCCCAAATACCCATTATAATGATCCGCTAAATCACCCATCATCCGCGGCAGGATATACTTCGCAGCCTTCGTCATGCTAGAGTTACCAACACCGTACTTGATCTGCGCACCCATGGCCCAGACGTCGATGCCGTAGTATGTAGGCGCGTTGTACTCGCTAACCGTCTCTGCGCCTTCTCTCTGGAACAACTGTAATATCCTCTTTCCTTGGTCTTCTGCGAAAGACGTGAACGTTGAGTTGGATCGCCGTGTACCGATGTATTCGCAGAGGAGAGCGCGCATCATAGCTGGGTTTGTGTAGCCGATTGTAAGATTATCGTCGATTGTGGGGTAGGTGCCGTTGCGACGCATACTGCCTACGGCGGCGACTTCGAGCGAATCTTCGATAGAGGTTATGAGGGAGGGGGAAAGGAGGGGCGAGAATTCGGAGAGGATTTGGATTAGTTGTGTGCCGATGAAGTCGCGCCAGTTGGGGTCGTAGGTCGTCTTTGAGGGGAAGTGTATTAGCATGATGGTTGGAGGGAGTGATGGTAGATGCTGGTCAACGTACGTATATCTTCGGTACGTATAATTCCGAATCAAACGTCGGGTCTGGTTCATCAGGGGACAGTTTGTATGTTCCGTACCATGGAGCGTCGAAATCATCTGTCATTTGACAAGCAAGTCTAGTGCCGCATTGTCAGTCATTCTCTTCTTGTACTTCACCTCCCCATTCCATACCAGACGTACATATTCCTGATAGAAGCTTCTGCGTGCTTCACATCGTCTCCCTGGTTTCTGTGCAATAATCCAGCTACATACCACGCTGTGAAGCGAACAGACCATGGTCCTTTGTCGGAGTACTGGATGAAGTTGTAAGAGGCGTCATAGCGGTTGTCTTGAATGTGCATAGACCAGTCGAAGAGATCTTGTGCGTCTGAGTAAGAAGGTTAAAAGGCATGGATGTGGAGTATGAATGCAAGGTTGACGTACCTGAAGAAAGTACTGTGTGGCTACGTTGAGTTACTGCAGCACTTACACGCGTGGCAAGATACGCTACGACGACGCTGATTGCCTTCATCTTGATCTATAGACAACATAGGCGCATCCAAAGACATCATTGCGTTCATTTTTTCGTCGACTTAAATACCTTCCAAGATTCCTGCACGCCTTAGCGGGATAATTGCATCCGCCATGGAATACCTCCGCATCGTGAACGGCGATCTACCCCAGACTTCAAGTTTTCGGCGCAGTGCCCGCCGAACGGTAGCCTCGTGTGTTCTAGTGATGCTTGGTAGGATCAGGTAGTTGCATGTGTAGTGTGACTTCTCGTTGCCGCTAATGACGCACCGGGAAATTTTCCCGGATATATTGCTCTGGGCGTCAATGCTTCCGAGGCTACTCGCATTCGAGTCTTGGGGCTGGTATTGAAGCCTTGGAACTGATGTTCAACTCTTGGAAACAGCATTGGTCAATGCAAAGATAACGCGTGTCGCGGATAGGAATGTGGTATCATAGAGCCAACGGTAGGTTACATAGCGCAAAGTTCCACCTCTTTCCTTAATCTTACCTTGATCACGATTCAGAACTTACACCGTCTCGATATACCTTCTCACTTCCCAGTCAGTCACGGCTTCATCCCACAGCCTAATCTCATGTTGCCTGGTGCCGCCAAAGTGGTCCACAAACTGATCGCCGAATACCTCTCTCGCGACACTTTCTTTCCTCATGAACCGCTCTGTGGCCTCCTTCAGGCTCTTGGCTAGGCGCTCGCCCTTATCCGCCTCTCCGCCAACATCTTCGCCCTTGCCTAGAGGCGGTATGCTGATCTCCATCTTCTTCTCGATACCTCGCCAGCCGAGAGCTAGAATGGCAGCGAGAACGAAGTGCGGGTTTGTATCTGCACCTGGCACACGAACTTCGAAGCGGGTTGCCTTACCAGAAGAGGTGGGAGGAGAAATGAGACGGATGGACGCGGCGCGATGTTCGAGACCCCATGATACAGTAACAGGTGCCCAGAAATTCTCTACTAGCCGTTTGTAGCTGTTGACATTGGGTGCGAGAATAGGCATGATGTCGGGGAGACCGTCGATCAAACCCGCGAGGAAATGCCGACCAAGGTCCGAAAGGTACGCGATGTCTGAGTATGGCGCGTTCTTGTCTTCTTCGCCTCGGTAGAAGAGGTTCTTGTTTTCTTTGTCCACGATTGAGACGTGCATGTGGCCGCTGTTTCCTGGGAGGCCTTCGCGCGGCTTTGCCATGAAGCACGGTGTTATGCCGTACTTGGATCCGAGCGACTTGACGACCAATTTGAAGAGCGACGCTTTGTCCGCCATTTGCTGGATCTCTCCAAATTCGAGAGCCTATGCTGTGTCAGTCTGTTTTGCCTGTATCCATGAATTGATATACCCACCGCTTCAAAGACACCTGGACCGGACTCTGTATGCCATCCTTCGATGCCACAGCCAAACTGGGCGCATGTGTTGAAGATGCCGTAGTAGTATTCTTGGTTGTGAACGGGCCGCGTGATGCTGTATCCGAACATGCCTTCGGTAAGACTTGGGAGCGAGTTGACGGGGTTGTCGCGCAAGAAGGCGGCGGTGCTCGACGTGTTCCTCTCTGAGCCATCGTGGCTCTGGGGCGCGCGGAATTGGTAGAACTCGTACTCGGCTACACAGTAACACATCAGCTTCATTGACGACGCGCAGCACCCGCTCTTCAATCGGCATTAGACTCACCACCAGCCATAGCGCCATATCCATTCTCCTTCAGCTTGTCCACAGCGCGCTTCAGCAGACTCCTTGGGCATGCGCTGAGGGTGCCCTTGGTGTCCGGGTCGTGGAAGCTGATGAGGAAGAAGGGCACGTTGTCCTCCCACGGTATCCTCCTGAAGGACGTCAGGTCAGGTATGGCGAGCAAGTCGCGGTACCCGTTCTCCTTGTTGGAGATGGCCAGTTCCTTGAAGTATGTCTGGTCGTGCATGTCCCATCCGAAGATGACAGAGCAGAAACCGAAGCCCTCGTTGGCTATGCTGAGGAACTTTTTCTTGGCCATGAGCTTTCCGCGCAGGACGCCGTCGACATCGATGCCCGCGACCTTGACTGCGAGGTCGTTTTTGAGGAGTTCGGGCAGTTGCTCGGCCGTCAGCTTGGAGGCATCGAATTCGGCGGCCATGGTGAGGATGGAGGGGGCTGGAGCGATGTAGCTGTTGAAGCTTGTGAGTGAAAGGAGCGTCGTGCCGTTGGTAAGAGATATCGCGTCGCAATCAGGTTTGCGCGGATAGAGAGCTTAAGGGCCCAAGGCGTTTAGGATGCGATAGGCGGGACAGCTGGGGTGGGCCAATGAGGGGTTATCGGGATGCGGGCTGCGATGCATCCAACGACATCATAGCCTGGCCTTGCATGCGCGTACAGGCTATATCTTGCATAGTCACGCGTATGTGTGCTATCTCTCTCCTACGCGACACCTCGACACCCTCCCAAAGCGACAACATGAATCCCCATGCGACAACGTGATGATGCGCCGGCATACAAGAGACGGGCAAACACGCACGTCATCCATCATGGCGGGGTAGTGGCCATACTTCATCAGCCCTGACGCGTAACGGCGTTTGGCGCATCCATGCCGTGTAGGACAGTTGTTAATTCGAGGCTGCTATCGTGCCTTCGCCCACCGCTCCTTCGTCGTGTGCCCAAAGATGACAGCCGCCAACGCGATAGCCCGCCCTTATCGTAGTCTATCAATGCAATGGGCCGATTTCGGGACCCTTGATGTTTGAATGACTTGTGAGCTGTCCGAGACTACCCGTCCGTCATCTCCATCTCCTCGCACTCTCCATTCCGACGACGCTCCTCATACGCCAGCCCGCACTGCAAAGTCCGATTCATAGGTGAGTGTGGAGACTGGTACTGTTTGCGCCTTTGGCAAACCTTCCCCATTCACAGGCCCGTGTGCTGTTCTCATGACGCTCCCTCTAGCAAAATATTAGTCATATCTCACAGCTTCCACAAAACTTTGCCTCACCCTTCATATCCATTAACCGCATTGCAGCACCTTCACTACACTTCTATCAGCACAATAACCAGACCAAACATTCAACATGGGTCGTCTTGAAGGCAAGAACTGCATCATCACTGGAGGCGCTGGGTAAGCACCGATCCCGCACGTACCACGACACATTTCCTACCAGCATTTCTTTTGCAGCCATCTACCCTTTTGACCATGTTTCGTTACTGGCTTCAACGCCGATGTGTTCATTTTTCAACGCGGGGAGCAGCACGCACAGAATCATACCGCATACCGCAACTTCCTACTGACGATCACTAGCGGTATCGGTCTCGAGACTGCCATTCTTTTTGCTCGGGAAGGCGCCAATGTCCTCCTCTCTGATATTTCAGGCCCAGCCCTGGAGAAGGCTTCGGCCAAGCTGAAAGAGATAGTCCCAGAGGCCAAGAAGGTCGAGACGAAGATTACCGATGTTTCCAAGGAGGCCGACGTACAGGCTATGGTTGAGCACGTGGACTCATGGGGTGGTCTGGATGTACTGTTCAACAACGCAGGCATTATGCACTCGGACGATGATGACGCCGTCAACACACCAGAGAAGATCTGGGACCTGACTCAAGCCATCAACGTCAAAGGTGTCTGGTTCGGCTGCAAGCACGCAGTCAACAGCTTCAGGAAGAACGGCAAGAAGAAGACCAGTGTCATCAACACCGCCAGCGTTGTCGCATTGGTCGGTAGCGCAACACCTCAACTCGCATACACCGCCAGCAAGGGTGCCGTACTGGCTATGACACGAGAATTGGCTATGGTTCACGCACGTGAGGGCTTCAGGTTCAACGCTCTATGCCCAGCACCGTTGAAGTAGGTTCACTCCCAATCATTTGCTACTTGTGATATACTGACAGTAACAGCACACCACTCCTACAAGATTGGCTTGGTGATGACCAGGCTAAGCGTCACCGTCGCGAAGTCCACTTCCCCACTGGTCGCTTCGGCGAGGCCATCGAGCAGGCGCAGGGTGTCCTCTTCCTTGCCAGCGATGAGAGCAGCTTCGTCAACGGCACCGATTTCGTCATCGATGGTGGCATGACCAGGTGTTACACCACGCCTGACGGACCACCTACCGAGGCGCCCAAGAACAACGCAAAGTAAGTGCGGTCTCGAAGGGTTAAGTTTTTGAAGAATCAGAAGATCGCCAAGGCCCATGGAAAGGGAACCGTGGCTATGAAGGATGTATGATATATGAGATCAGATCTTATGACGAACAATACCATCAGTGAAACACCTACTCTTGTTGCTGATTATGCTGTACGCTAGCGCGAAGTGCTTATTATTGCAGGTGTCACCACAACAGGAGAGCCTTTGGACCTGATGAAGTCAGGAACGTGACTTACGCAGCTGTCACATAGGCTTATGGATGGCAGTTCACAGAAAAGCGCGCTGAGTGGCTACGGGACGTCTTCCACTGCAATCAACACTTCTTCCAAATTACCCAACAGCGTAAGTAAAAAGCTCTACGCAATTCGCTCGGGAATGTCTGACCGAGCGTGAGTATGGGAATTGGAAATGGGGTGGAGGAGTGATTCGTCCGGTCAAGTATGCCCTCGACGCCTGCAGTAGTTTCAGATGACCACGCGTCTTAGCGCATCCGCGTTGGGATGGCGTTTCAGGGTCCAGGCGGCCAGGATCGGACTTTCTTGGACCACGCGACATCTGGTCAGACCGTCATCGGCACCATGGACCGCATTACCGCACGCGCTGACAACGACTTCAATGTCCCTTTATACGGCGCGCTCTGGATAGCTGCGCTTGCATTTATCTGGATTACTTGTCGTGCTGATCCAGAGGAGCCTGTCAAGTATGAAGTCGACACACCTGAGCAGGCACGCAAAGGATGGAAGGGCCAGGTGCTTGAGAAGCCGCAGTTGAAGGTACACATGTACTCCCTATGTTTCGATCTCGGTAGCTGACTTGAGCAGGTACCGGGCTCTTCTCTGATCCAATGCTACGCTCCCGCGACTGGTGAAGCCCTCGGGCGCATCAACCCCTCCACGGCCGACGGTATCGACCGCGCAATCGCCAAAGCCAAGGCCGCCCAGGTACAATGGGCTCAGACAAGCTTCCTCAGGCGACGAAAGGTGCTGCGCACTATGCTCAAGTTCATCTTGGAGAACCAAGAGGAGATTGCGCGAGTCGCATGTCTGGACTCTGGCAAGACCATGGTAGACGCGAGTCTGGGCGAGATTCTGGTGACAGTGGAGAAGCTAAGGTGGACGATCAAACACGGCGAGAAGAGCTTGAAGGCTGAGAAGAGAGACACAAACTTCCTCATGATGTACAAGTGGAACGAGGTTGTTTATGAGCCGCTGGGCGTCGTTGCGGCTTGCGTGAGCTGGAAGTAAGTGTCGAGCATCATTGCATCTGATCATGGCGGCTAACAATCCTACAGCTACCCCTTCCACAATCTCATAAGCCCCGTAATAGCCTCCATCTTCGCCGGCAACGCCATCATAGTCAAAGGCTCGGAAGCGACTGCCTGGTCTTCGTCATACTTCGCTTCGATCGCTACACGCGCTCTCGAAGCATGCGGTCATTCGCCCGACATCGTCCAGTCTGTTGTCTGCTGGCCTGACGTCGCCGATCACCTTACTTCGCACCCGTCGATATCACACATAACCTTTATCGGATCGCGGCCAGTGGCACACCATGTCTGCGCATCGGCGGCGAAGGCATTGACACCAGTGTGTGTGGAACTGGGCGGCAAAGACCCAGCGATAGTACTGGACGATCTATCCAACAGCGACTTCAAGCGTGTTGCCAGTATCCTCATGAGGGGCACATTCCAGTCTGCAGGCCAGAACTGCATTGGCATCGAGCGCGTAATCGCCCTACCCATAGTCTACGACCGCTTCATCGAATACCTCACACCCAAGATCCTTGCGCTCCGTCCAGGCTCCATTCTCAACAACACCTCAGACACGCCCATCGACATCGGCGCATCGATTTCCGATGCGAGTTACACGAAGCTCGAAGAGCTCATCCAAGATGCCGTCAACAACGGCGCCCGCCTGCTAGCAGGCGGAAGACGCTACACCCACCCCGATCACCCCCAAGGCCACTACTTCACACCCACCTTCATCGCCGACGTAACCCCAGCCATGAAGATCGCCCAAACCGAACTCTTCGCCCCCGTCTTCCTCCTCATGCGCGCCGAGTCTGTCACAGACGCCATCACAATCGCGAACAGCACCACGTACGCCCTCGGCTCCTCCGTCTTCGGCACCTCGACCCGCGACCTCGAACTCGTCGTCCGCTCCCTACAAGCCGGCATGGTCGCCGTCAACGACTTTGCAGTCTACTACATGGTTCAGATGCCGTTTGGCGGTACAAAGGGTAGTGGATATGGGCGCTTTGCGGGTAAAGAGGGATTGAGGAGTCTGTGTAATCAGAAGAGTATTACGAGGGATCGGTGGGCTTGGGCGGGGATTAAGACGGCGATTCCGCCGCCTATGGATATCCCGTTGAGAGGGGAGGGCGCGGGGGAGAAGGCGTGGAAGATGGCGGAGGGGATTGTTTGGTTGGGGTATGGGGATTTGAGGGGGAAGGTTAGGGGGTTGAGGGGTGTGTTGGGGGTGTAGATATTGAACCTGTAAGATAGGCATGGGTGATGATAGAATATAGATCATATACCAGCATTGCCTCATATACACAGTCAAGCGTATGCATTATAGCATGGATTCAAAGCGGTATTGGCATCTACCGGTGATCTGATGTTAAGATCCATTTCATCGGACAGGTGCATCGTAATTTTTAAGAGGATGCATCTAGCCCAACATCATGACTGGAAGTCAACCAAGAATCTCACCTGTCCACCTCCTCTCCAGCTCTACTCAGTTGACACCTTCATCTTGTCGCTTCCCCGATACTCTCTGATCAGGCCCTTGAGCAAACACCATGTACATCGCAGGCAAATCCTCTAGCATGTCCAGCTGCAGCGTCTTCAGCGAACTTGCCTGCAGCCACGAGTGCTGATGCGGAACCAGTCTGACACATGGTTTGCAACTGGCCCAAAGCGGTAAAGCAAAAAGGTGGCCTACAAGAGGGGTAATGACATTCTGCATGTCTATGTCGACAATCTGGAGGTTGCCATAGACTGGATCGTGTGTGACGTTGACCAAGTTGCTGTGCGCACCCTGGATGATAGGATAAAGCCATATGGGGAGATCGTCGGGCGCCATTTCTATGTGCAGAGCGCCCATAATGAACTCTCGCAGGTTGGGTGATCTCGCGACAAGTAATGCGAGCTGAACTTGAGCGGGATCTTTCTCAAGTATTTCCCATACATTCTCTGGCCAATCTTCTTGGGTCGCCAAAGCTGCCTTGAGCTCTTCTTCTGCCAGTCCGTCGTAAAATGACCTTCCATCCCACCTAGCATCGCTCAACACCTCTATTTGCCTGCAATCTGGATATTTACCATGATAACGCTCGGTCTGTGCTCGTTGTGCGAAAGGTCCGATCGGGTGCCGGAATTCCCATGCGCATTTCTGACGGAGAATGTCCCTTGCGACTTGAGACAGACCGCGACAGGTGCGCGCTAAAGCGTAGAGTGTTAAGTAGGTGGTTGGAAGGTCGTATTCGCGAACATCATTATCCAGCTCAGCTTGCTGGCGCTGATCGTCGAACAAGTGATCGAAGATAAGAGTGAGGATTTCATTGGGAAGGGCGTGGAGCATAGAATGACTTGCAATGATCTCGGCGCACATGCTGTGGGTTTACGCCCATTGATGGTATGCGTATGGAATATGCGCGTGTAAAGGTTGGAGCGTCGTTTTCAGCAAAAAAATGGGAGATTCATGCGTGGATGAGACTCTCGGCGGATGCAGGCATGTTGCCGGGCAACGATGTTCAGTCGTTCAAACCGTGCCTCTCAAAAACGACAGGTACACTCGCTTGCACCGGGCACATATGACGTATGTTATCCTGTTCAATATGGCCCCATCGGCGCATAAGTCTTCATCTTCGGAAGGTGAAATTTGCTATGTTCTGATCATATTCAGACCACATAGCGACCAGTTCCAGAAAGAGATTCAATCACACGGCAAGTGGGCCTATTTGGCACCGTCTCAGTTCTGTCAGACGGCCAGTGTTGACTGTAATGCAGCCGCTCATGGCCATCGCATTTCCCTATTGCGTCTTTTTATCCGGTCCAGCTGTCCCTCTCAGCTTGTTCAGCTTGAACGTCCTGGTGAAGTAAAGATCAAGCGCCGCAGTCGGTAGATACGTCCACGCGAACCACACGACCCAGCTCATCTTGCCCTCCCATATCCATCTCGTCTTGGAGAGTATGCCGTCTCCAGCGAGCACCTGCCTCACGCAGCTGCTTGCGTATTGCTTGGTATCCATGCCCAATTCTTGGCTGTGTTTCAATCTTCGCTCGTACTCGGCAGCAAGCGGTTGCATGTAGGAGCCCGGTGGCAGAGTTCGATGTGTTCGCGCAATGTTCGATGTGACGCCGCCAGTCACGACGTTGATGACGCGCACGCCTAGCGGAGCGAGTTCGACACGTAGGGTGTCGGAGTAGGCGTGCAGTGCAGCCTTAGAAGCATTGTATGGCGCACCCCAAACATAGGGCATGATACCAGCTAACGACCCTGTCTGTACAATTGTACCCTTCGCTTCGACCACAAGAGGGGTAAAGGTCTTGCACATCTCCATGACGGAGAAGACGTTGACTTGGAAAAGTTCCTGCAGCTCATCCTCGTCGTAGTCCAGCGCTGGTACGACATAGTTGCGTCCGGCATTGTTGTACAGTATGTCGAGTTCTCCGCCCGTGATCTCGGTGACGCGCTGGTGGAGTGCGCGAATGGACTCCTTGTGGGGGAGTTCGAGGGGTAGATATGTGATGCTGGGGTGCGGCGAGGTGTATTTGGACGGATCGCGAACGGTACCCAAGACTTGGAAGCCTATATACGCCAATTAGCAACCAAGAATCGTGAAGACATGGTGTTATACGGACCTCGTTCGGCGAATTCCAGTGCAAGATAGTGCCCAATGCCGCCGGGCGTACAGCTGCTCGCGTCAGTTGGAGCTGGAAGGAGCTAAGCCTACGACTGTGGCGACTTGTAGAAGTACTTACCCCGTGACTAAAGCAAATTGCGTTCTCTTTCCTTCGGCCATTGTGTGTTGACAGCTGCCAATGCGTTGATGGTAGCAGACGTCACAGCTCGCGATGCGCGCCTCGGTTGTCCCTGCCACTAGCGCGTCGACGTCACACACGCCATGTCCGTATCTTGAACCCCCCAACTGACCTATCATGTCATCGACTACCAAAATGCCTGACTAGCATTTGTTCCCGAGCGTTCCATTGGGATATGGAGCCTAGCTGATGATGTTCCTTTTTGGATTCTGGATTCTGCTTCCTTTCCTCCACTTTTGCACTTGTATCTTCATCGATTAATTGCCGTTGCGACCGCGGATCCGCTTCCGAAGTACACTATATCGTAAATTTGAGATATACAGGACCTCGGGATTCAAAGATATCATGACAGCATCACAATGGCTGGGCGAGCACATTCCGACGCTTCTTCGTCCGTCCATATTGCTTTTCATAGCAGCATATCGTAAGTAGCATTGCAACTATCGTTCAGGGCACCTAAACTGACTTGTACATAGACTTCGTAATGACCATGTTTGAAGTCGTGTTCTATGACTGGCGCCCTTTTTCGCTCTTCAACATTACCAAACTCCGTTTCAAGGCCTTCGCCCGCCTCTGGAAGAACAACGGCGAAGCAATGTCTGCTGAAATGCCCGGCCCTACATTCTCGCTTTTGTCCCAGTGCAAAGGCGTAGTCCTCGACATCGGCCCTGGATCCGGAGAGATGCTTTCACGTTTCAACCCGGATATCATTTCTGCTGTGTACGGGGCTGAGCCTGCCGAAGACTTGCATCCAGGGTTGCTGAAGAACGCGGAGAAGAGAGGGTTTGGTAGCAAGTTCCATGCCATGGTCTGTGGTGCAGAGCCAGAGAGTCTAATTCCAGCATTGCACAAGAGCGGGATTCTGGATGTCAGTGGAAAAGGCGGGTTGGCATCTGATGGTGTGTTCGATGAGATCTGTTGCACTCGCGTGCTTTGTGGCGTTCCCCACCCAGAGCAGACTATCAAGGGACTCTACAACCTTCTCAAGCCTGGCGGCCGGATGGTGATCTGCGAGCACGTAGTGAATCCCTGGAGGACCGAAGGCAGAGTCGCTGCGCGCTTCATGCAACTGGTGTATACGATTCTTGGGTGGCCATTCTTCATGGGTGGGTGTGAGCTTCAGAGGCATACGCCAGACTTCTTGAAAGATGCAGGTGAATGGGATAAGTTTGATCTAAAGTACTACGGTCCCCAGGATTGTTTACCGTTTATCGTTGGAGAGCTGATCAAGAAGAACGCCTCATTGGACAAGAGTTACGCCGAGGCTGTCAAAGAGTAAACGGAGGATCAAGATGTAACGTGGTAGTTGTATAATGATTGTAGATAGAAAGCGGCCAGACTAAGTACAGAACGGGCCTGCGTGGAAGTTGCAATGATGGGTTCGCTTGGAGGCGATTAGATACTTAAGTTCGTACTGTTGTACATGTGAAATAAAGCAACGCTAAAGAAACGTCGGTGTTCATTTCTACATGGTATTGCCGTTTACACCCTGACTCATGACATGATCATGCTACCAGAGACTAACAACATCGAAGCAATAGCCCATCGTGGCCAATACATCTTTCCCGGGGCAGCATTCGCAGTCTGCTCTGGCGCAGTAGCAGCTGCCGTTGGAGAACCTGTTCCCTCCGCACTAGACAACACAATTGTTGATACAGTAGCCGGCGGCTCTGCGGCTGACGATGGAGAAACGCCGCTCGATGGGACGACCGAGTTCACTGGCCTACCCGATGCTGCTGAGGTAGGGGTAGGGGTCGCAGCTGAAGAAGCCGAGTCCGCGTCTCCAGGCGCGTTCGCATCGTCCGTGGGTGTAGCGCTCGCAGCCGTATCTGACCCACCAGTAGCAGTAGACACCCTGACTGTCGTGCTACTCGCTGGTCTCGGTGTTGGCAGGCTACTAGGCAACGCTTCTGCACTACCACCTGCACAATCTGCCTGACCACCAAGCTTCACAACCATCCCTACTCCAGCCATCGCGTCCCCTAACCCATTATCATCTTGGAATTTCGTGATATCAAAGGCCTCGTCGTCTCCTGGCAGTTGCAGATCCGTAATCTCTTTCCGTCCTGGGTTCGTGTACATCAGGAAACTGTACTGTCGGTCGTCTCCTTTCTCGCCGACGGAGCCAGGAGCAACGTAATCCAGAACAGCAGGTGAATCAGTTTCTATGTTGGTGATGTCGAAGTTGTTTTTGAAGTTCGCCCGAGCGTAGTGGAGTTTTCGAGCATTTGGACATGTGCTATCGACCATGATGATCGTGTACAGGGTGCCGGGGGAGATGCCACTGCTGTCGCCAAGAGCGAATGTGGGCTCCTTTGCTACAGCTACACGATGTTAGATTTTATAGCCTAGGTTGAGCTAAAAGACTAACCATTTTTCTCGAACACGGTCCCATCCTTGAAGCCATTAATTGCTTCGCCTGTAAAAGAGACCTGTACTTCGTCTCCGCCTGAACGGAAGCCTGATCTTAAGTCTTCGGGTATGATGGTGTCGTCTTGCGCTGCGACAAATGCTGCGAAAGCAGCAATAAAAGTTGCATGTTTGAGGAAACGAATAGCCATACTGTGTAGATTTGAGAGAATGCCAGGTGGAAATGATTAGGGTTGAGCGTGCTTGATCGATGCTGTCATACTCCCTCTCAAAGTACAATGCAGCCCCAGGATATATGTCCCCTCCACCATGTTTGCATACTCTGTACTCCAACGGCGATGTTCACGCCGCGTAGTCCTCCCCACACAGTCCACTGCGCCTCAAACCCCGGAAGACCGTTGTGTCCGGCAGACGCCGGTGAGAATAGACCTTGGCATCTGAATACTGCTTGATCTCCAGACGATAAGCGCACGATCGCACCATTTTGGGTGGTTTGTTGGCGCCCGGCTGTGCTTGTCAGCTGTTTTGGTTTCATCTCGTTTCGGCAATCAGGCAGCCGGGCGCTTCTAACAAACGATCGGCTTTACTGAGATTCGCGCATCGGCGGCACACCCTTGGTTGCCTCTGGGTTGCGACAAGTAGGCGAGACGGTACTGTGCCTGAGATGTTGTTGCGAAACTCAGGTGTCACTGCCGAGCCCTTCGTGCCCTTGAACCGCGCGTTCCAACTTAGAGACTCCACGAGAACTACTCTCAGACTGACAGATTTTCATACAACCGCAGCTTTGAGTAGGAGAGGATTCAATGCTCATTCTAGTTGGAGTAACAGTTTGGAAGTGCGCTAGAATCAACGAGAGGACTCGGCTGTACACAGTGCGACAGAGGGACTCGGGTGTAGGATACAGTTGTCGCATCTGTGTGATGCAAACCCTCATAACTGCCTGATCAGAACCCGCCGACAATGATGCAGTACTTCGAGAATCAAATGGAATGCTCTGTCTCGGTGTCTCAGGCCTATCGCACCGGAGGCAGGGTTGTTCCGGTGCCGCACCACGCCAAGACCCCGGTTTAGCGATTTTTGGCGCCCCACACCACTTTGAAGGTCATCGAATTCAACACCCAGACGCTTCCACACTCGTCAACTCATCACAACCGCCAAAATGACGAAGCGCACAAAGAAGGTCGGCATCACCGGAAAGTACGGTACCCGTTACGGTGCCTCGCTCCGTAAGCAGTAAGTATTCCCCTCGCCGCAATCGCAGAGCCAGGGACAGCTATACTGACAATATCTAGGGTCAAGAAGATGGAGGTGCGCAATCCCACACGAGCCGTACAGCCTCAGTAGAACGAGTCACTCACCTGCGATAGATCACACAACACGCCCGCTACGTCTGCCAATTCTGCGGAAAGAACTCTGTCAAGCGTGAGGCCGTCGGTATCTGGAACTGCAGGTCTTGCCGCAAGACCACCGCTGGAGGAGCCTACACCGTCTCGTAAGACTCCCCACACACTATCGCACCCATTTGCTGTTGCGCAAAGACTGGCCGTGGAACATGTCAGGACAGCGCTAACTGCCACCTACAGTACTCCCGCTGCCGCCGCCACCAGGTCAACGATCCGTCGTCTCCGAGAGATTGCTGAGGTTTAAGGGAACATTGAGCATTGGGTGGAGTTCTTCGAGGGTTTTCTCTGCATCGGCAGCCATGGTCCGATGAAAGGCTCACTGCAGCATTCGGATGCTGGTCTCATAACGACCAGGGGTTCATCAGGGAATCATACAAAACAATGGCACGATCATGACAAAACAAACACCTCGTTCCTCGCGCTGCGTACAGACTGTGATGATCGCATCGATGATGTGGGGACGCCATCGGATTTGTCCTCTACGAATAGTTCTGTCTAATCACGCCGCGTTCCGTCATCTTAGTGAAGTCGCTAACCTTGGTGGTTCGCCGCATTCCTGGGGTATGCAGCGATACCGTTGCAGTAAGCATGGACACTGCGCCGACTATACAGATCTACATTGGTGTCATCATATTGACAACTGCCACGGACGGTGATCGTCATCGACGAGGAACACGGTTCTGCACCCAGAGTATTGTAGTCACGATACCTTGTCTCGTCGCTCGCAGCACATTTCACCAATGAATGATATACACACCTCAGAGACCGATGTGAGCGACTTTATCTCGATGTATACAATGCCTTGTGAAAGCTTCAATTCTCGGGTTTTCACTGCAGTAGACCGCCAGCGCACTGGTTCAGTCTCCTCTATTGATAAGTGCTTGTGCTGAACAAGTCTTGGGCCGGACTGGAATAGACGCAGCAGCAATAACAAGTCGTGGGTAATCTTCGGCTCGTGGACGTCTAGTCCGTGCAGATGCGAACCTGCCACTCTCCCACGTGCCACCTGGGATCCGAGAAGCAACGCTTCTACCGTCGCTTCGACTTACATGCATCTCGCATTCATCTGTTCAACGCTGCAATCGTCAGATGGCGCTATAGTCGCCAGTGCACATACTCGAGGTCGAAAAGATCTCACACGAGATAGCTCGCGCTGTCATCGGAGAGGTCAGTATTGCCTCAAGGTGGAACAGGCATATATATGAAGTAAGCATGCATTATGCGACAGCCCCGTAAATCTGACAGATTATGCAGGAGTGACTGAGCCAACCGAGCTTTGCTATCGTGTAAAATCGTGAGGCACACGGTGGAGGTCACCCAACGATCATCGATGTGACTGAAGTCATACGCGAGGAACGTCTGGATCAGACCACTTGAACGCCCGTTACACGCGTGCTCGGACATGCACGGCTGCCGAAGATAGGCTACAATCTAGGCCTCTCCGATACCTATGCAAATTTTGGCATAGGCTATCCACGCGCGACGTCATGCCGTGATCCTGCCGACCGGACCGCCCACTAAGTGGAGTCCCGCAGAGCCTCAACACCAAACTCTTCTCACAGTCCTGGAACGCTAGAGCACATAGTGTCCGTACACGTTAGAGATAGCAGATTTTTCTCGTCCGTCCACGCTTCGTAATGGCACTAAGTAAATCTATTGGGCATTTGTGCACCGATACTATGACGTCGAAGACGATGAACCTGGGATACCCCTTTGTAGTGGTCCTTCGTCCTCGAGCCAGCCTGTCGGGTGTTTACGGTCAGGCCATGGACGGGATGAATGTCATCCCACACACCGCCCCTAGTGGCGACGATGCCGTCCCTCGCCGGTATTGACAAGCAGGATATACATATCTACTTTCCGTCTCCCAAATCCCATTCCTCTCTTTGATTACGGTCATCACTCCGCGCCCATTCCTTTGTTTTCCAATAGGAACCTCCACTTTAATCGTCGATCAACATGTCTGGGTACTACGGTCCCTCCTTCAACCACAAGTCATCGCGACCTCCATCTCTTGCAGCGTCAAGAGCAAATTCCTCATACAGAGTTGCTCGCAGTGCACCCGTCACACCTCGCAATGGTTCGATCACCACCCCTCGCAATGGTTCCATTGCCGCCACAATCGCCGGTACGACTGCACAACAAACAGCTGCCAACACAGCTGCCAACACTGGTGCAACGACACCCGCATTGCTCTCGAGAGTGAACAGCAAACTAGAGAATGAAGCCAACGGCAAAGAAGAGGCTCCTTCCATGAACTCCGAAGTATTGCGCAATGAGAAGGGCGAGCTCATTGTTGGAAGAATCGCAGGCGGCAAGCATCTTACCGATGACATCGAGGACATCGATCCCGGTTGTGGCGAGATCAAGAAGGTCGACTGCGACATGCCTCTTACATTGACCGAGATGGTCCACCATGAGGGCAAGGACTACATCGTACTCAGCTTCGCGACTGGTGACAAGGAGAACCCGTTCAACTGGAACCCCTGGTACAAGCGCAGTATCACCACGATGCTGAACTTGATGACACTGTTCATCGGTCTCGCAACAACGGCATACAGTTCGGGCATCAACAGGATGTGCGAGGAGTTCGGTGTCGACACAATCTACGGTCAGCTTGGACTGTTCACCTTCAACATCTCTTGTGCCATCGCACCCATGGTACTGGCTCCTTTCTGTGAGCTTGTCGGACGCAAGATCGTATACGCCAGTGCCTTCCTCTGCTTCTCGCTCATCTTCATCGGTCTCGCACTCGCACAGAACATCTCCACCATCATCGGCCTCCGTCTGTTACTCGGTCTCTTCGGCTGCGTCGGTACCATTCTCGTCGGCGGTACTTTCGACGACATGTACGAACCCCACAAGCGTGGCCGACCGATGGCCATGTTCGCTTTCGTCGCCATCTTCGGTACTGTCGCTGCACCCATCTACGCCGGCTTCATCGATCAAGCGCTCGGATGGCGATGGGTTGAGGGTATTCAGGGCCTCGCCAATATTCCCCTCTTGATCCTCATCTTCGTCGCCTTCCCCGAGACACGCGGTGGTGCCAGACTACACAAGCGAGCCAAGCAACTGCAAAAGGCAACTGGAGATGAGCGATACGTCGCGGAAGACGATATCTACACCCCCGATGTCAAGTCCATGCTGAAGGCTTCGTCCGTCAAGGCTATCCGCATGCTTGTCACAGAACCTGTCGTTTTCGCCTTCGGTCTGTGGATTGCCTTCTGCTGGGCCGTCGTCTTCCTGTTCCTTTCCGTCATTCCCATTACCTTCACCGAGAAGCGTGGCTGGTCTGAAGGTGTCAGCGGTCTGCCTTACATCTCTCTAGCCGTTGGTACTTTCCTCGGCTGGGCTGCCCACCACCTCCAGATGCGCAAGTACAACCAACTCCAAGAAGACCCCAATGTTCGCATCGTTCCTGAGCACCGTCTCTATGGCGCCATGTTCGGCGCTGTCTGGCTGCCCATCGGTCTCTTCATCTACTCCTTCACGCAATACGGATACCTGAGCTGGGTTGGCCCCGTCATCGGTCTCGCGCCTATCGCATTCGGTATCTTCTTCGTCTTCGAGAGCACATATTCCTACACTGCCGATTGTTACGGTGAGACGTCTTCCTCGGCTATCGCTGGTCAGGGATTAATGAGGAACACGCTCGGTGCTGTTACCCCACTTTTCGCGAGCGCTTTCTTCCACAACGTAGGAAGTCAGTATGCGGGTTTGATCCTTGCGATGTTCGGAACTGTGCTGAGTTTGATCCCGTTCGTTATGTTCAAGTATGGACATCTGCTCCGCGCGAGGAGTAAGTTGGCGAAGGAGTACTAGTGGAGGAGAGAGTTGTTCAGTCGTTCATAGCGCATTAGCGTCGCATATTAATCAATTACATTATTGCAATGCCACGTAGGTGGCATCCTGCAGGTGTGATCTTCAGCCGTAAGCGAAACAACAGGCAACAGTGATGCCGCCTTCTACTCCACGGAAGATTCCACACAAACCTACAGTTCTGCAACATGCACTCATCATGATCGCATTTTCCTGATCGTTTTTCTCTTAGCTACAGAAGCGGCTTCCTCTCAGAGAAGAGCGAGATTGTCGCAGATAGCGCTCGGTCCATACTCTACAAACGCTGGCAGGTCGCAACCCATGCTTTTCCGAGAACACATCATATTTTACCTTCAAAATACACCACAAAGACGAAGTCTTCCAGTTACGACAATGATGCTCGTCAATCCGAGTTCGTTTTGCAAGAACTGCCGAAAACTCGATATTGAGCGTCTGTTTGGCGTTGCCGACGCAAAGAATACTAGAATTCCTGATCACAACGGAAGATACTATGCTTACATAAAACCGGGAGGATGTGGGCTATGCGATTTCTTCATGGAACGTTTACCGGAACGATGCAAAGTACGCGGCGCGGATGGCACATGGTCCATCGATATGAACTCTGCATCTTCCCCTGACGCGAGAAATCCTGCACATTTATATGTCGAATGCTACTCGCCTAAGCAAGAAGAGGGAAGCTTAGGAGGTCTACGGATGACCGTCTTTTGTGACAAGCTCGAATCGGGGACCGAACGTGTTGAAGTCTCACCATTTGTGTGTGTGTCTATTGGAGAGTCACAAACTCACAAGCTCCAAGTACCGACCCCAAGCCTGGATCTAGCACCGATATCTCATTGGTTAGACAAAGAAAGATGCACGCAACAAGCTCGGTGGTACAGCAGAAAGGATGACGCGAGCTTAGCTCTCACCGTTATCGACTGTGCTACGCGCACGCTTGTGCCCTTGCCCAAAGAAGAGCTTTATGCAACCTTGAGCTACGTCTGGGGACGTGCTGTTCAGCCTACATTAGATGACACCAACGGTGACCCGTTGCCCCTGCATCTTCCAGATACGATCCAAGACAGCATCGATGTTTGCAACGCGCTGAGTATCCGTTATCTATGGGTTGACAGATATTGTATATCAACTGAAAGTAGCCATCTTCGAAGTCTGCAGATCAGTAGGATGGACGAAGTATACCAAAACTCGTTCCTCACGATTGTGGCATGTGCAGGGAACGATGCCAACTATGGTTTGCCGGGCATTTCGAGACGACGAAATCCGAATCCTTCCATCGAACTTGCTGGACTTGGCTGTATAGGAGCGCTATCACAGTCTATCGAGATTCATTCTAGCATCTGGGCGACACGTGCGTGGACGTATCAAGAAGCCCTCCTCTCGCAACGACAAATCTACTTCACGGATAAGGAGACATTCTTCGGGTCAGCTGAAGGCGTTCAAGGGGAGATAGGGGTAATTGCCAAAGCGAGTCTGGAGCAGTTTCTGCCCGAGTCTTTGCGTACTGGATATCCAGTTCCGGAAACTGTGCGGACTGCGCGGGACAAGAATCTCAGGAAATACTCACTCGGAAAACTGCATGAATGGGAGTGCATCTCCAACTACTCCACACGGACCCTGACGTATCAGGGCGATATTCTCAACGCTTTACTGGGTATCTTGGCATACTATCAGCGGGAACATCGTATCTCTCATCTGTGGGGCGTTCCGTTCTCTACCTCCTTCCCAGCGTCAGCGCCTTCCACCTTTTTCAGGTTCGATTTTAATCTGCGCTGGATCATTACTGGTCCCAGTTCTCGCCGGGAAGGATTCCCAAGCTGGTCCTGGACTGGTTGCAACGCTTGTGTACAACATTTTAACATGCACCGGGAGACTGTGTATCGTGTACCTATGACTAAAGAGGAGGCCATTCATATCGAGGTAGAACTTGCATCTGGTCGGCTCTTGAAGTGGTCCCATTATCAGGCCGACTATGCAAACCTGCAAGACTACACTCAAGTTCGATCATCGAATGAAAACGCTGATCGGCTGAGTCGGTTCATCCACCTCGATGCGTTGACATCTCGGATCGTTGGAAAGCAGCGGGACGACGCGGGTGTTCATTACTTCCGTATCGACGCATCAACGGTATTTCACGATGAGCATAAGTACTTCGGTGCAGTGGAAATCTCAAGCTACACAGAGTCTAATGTAGAAACCGAGGAGAGTATCCCCGTCGGCTCACTTCTGGCATTACATTTCCCCGAACTCGATGACTCGAGCGTGAGAGGAGGTGTCAAAATGGCGTCGTTCTATTCGTTCCCCGGTGATGGATGCGCATTGCTCATCCGAAATGTTGGAGACCATTGGGAGCGAGTCTGCCTGTTGGCGAGTTGTCACGACTTGAAACGAGAGGAGGTTCATAAAGTCCGCAGGAAGATCCGGTTGGGATAAGCACGTGACTAGGGGTAGCTACAATAGGGTTCGCATTTTCTAAAGAATGTATCAGGGCAGGAGTCTATATCACCTCATGGTCTGTGAACTTATTGAGTTACAGTAGCATGTATACTGCAAGCTGTGGCCCGAATTTCACAGAGACGAATTTTTATTTTAGCTAAAATCGAGTAATTCTAAACTGCCATAGTGAAGATTGGGAATAGAGAGCATGTAGCTTTTTGGAAAGACTCGATGTAAGATGAAAAGAAATGTTCAACCCGGAGATAGTCAGGGAGGGCAAAAGAATAGAAACGAATGGCATCAGGTCAGATGTATTGCTTGTACCCATCATTAGTTGGAGATCCTAGTCAAAGTATAACGCATACATACGGCCTTCCATCCGGCCCAGAGATCCTGGTGGGCGTAGCGCTTGATGATCTCGCGAGCTTCCTTCAGGATACCGTAGTCTCCTACGCAATTGAGTTTTGCGGCCCGGCAGCGGGGTGGTAGGAGACCATCATAGTCGGTTCCGGTGTTATTCAAAAAGGCCCAGTATGCCAAGACACTGAAATCCATCGACGAATCGTTTTCAGGAAGTGGATAAAGTTTTGCAGCATCCAATGCTTTAGTTGCCAAGCCAAATTGGGTCAATGGACAAAGTTTTGATCCACATTTACCGACGTCCTTGGTGAAAGTATTATGCAAGGCGGTTTTGCACGTCTGCAGGAGCTCTTGAAGTACGGCAGTACGAATTTGACCAGCTTGAGCTATATTCAGGGTTAGCATCTATGAGATGGCAAAAGTAGGGCATCGTGCAAAGGAGAAAATTGAACTGGCCTGTAGCCTACATCAAGATGAAAACATGCAAAGTAGATGATCCAACGTCAACGTAGGCTCCAGGGTGTTCAATGTTTTTCGTGACTGATCTCGGCCTGTGTGCTCACCTTGGATACGGGCCGGGAAGTCAGCTCGGACATGCACCAACTTATCATCGTGTATCACGCAGTAACGCTTGTCTTTGTCGACGCAGATCTCCATGGCCAGCTTATTGACCAGGTATTCGTAGTCAGCCATGAGCCCGAACGCGGCCGTAATCATCGTAAAGTCTTGAAGATCGATGTCGGAAGGCCAAGACACGCCGCCGTCTTTGTGTTGTTGGATCCAGTTCTTCAACTCGGCTGCAGCATGTAGGAGACGCTCGAGGTCGTACTTGTCGGACAAGACTGCAATCTGTACCAGCTCCTGCTGCGACAGCGTTTCAGGTAGCTCTTGAAGTTGCCAGTGAGCGATTCGGAGGACGATGTGGAAGGCGTAGGCTGAATCCTCAGGAAAGGCGATTTCGGACATGTCGCTCTCAGCCCAATTGCCGCTCATCATGGCGTCCCAGGCTTTGCTAGCATGTCGAAAGACGCCTTTGTTGACTTGATAGGCCTTTTGACCATCAGCATGCTCCGGTGACCCTACTATAAGAGTAAGGTCGTACTGGCTGTCGATCGTGATAACTTCGAGGTTAAGATCGGTAATTTTTCTCTTGTTCTGGAGGTCAACTGCCTCATCATGAAACTCAAGTGACTCTCCATTGCAATACCCACTACCGAAGATGGAGTCGTCGTTCGTAGCTGCAAGGGTGGATTGAACATCTGATGTATCCTGTAGGCTATCGCCAGGGCTGCGAGCACTTGATGGTGTGGTCATGATGTAGATGGCCTGGATACTCGTGATGGTTTTTGAGGGATGCTTCGTCGACGCTGTATACTCGAAAGTATAGGGTAGAGTTGATGGTAGAGTCCTGGAACAGATCACGTAGGCGGTAGGTATGTATATTACCGGTCGGACGATCAGCTAGCAGTGGCCGAAGCTGTCAGACAGGTGAGAGAAGCTTGAACGATACCATCTTCCCCGGAGTCGTCTGTTCGCCACCGGATCTGAGGTAATAACTTCATGTATAGTGGAAGTACCTTTACCGACTCCTTCGGGGATTGCAAGGCCACGTATGCCTATTGACCTGGTATTGCGGTACATTTCAAGACCTAGAAGCTTGAGTCGTCACCCACGTATCCCATGCCCTTCCTCCACCAATTCCAAACACCCATCTTCTGCATACTAACTCCGAAGTCTTTCACGCTCTCCACTTCTTCTAATTTCCCATATGCGGCATTTTCTCCCGCCTCTTTCCCTTCGACCTCCTTTCCGGCAGGCTTCCTGACAAGCTGGAAATCCTTGTAACGCAGTCTCTGAACACTTGCTACCCATTCTTTTACACCTACTTCGGAGCCTTGGCAATACATGATGCCTGGACAGCCACCATAGCGTAGTAGAGCGTAGATGTGACAGTTGGATGCAGCAGCTTTCAACTTGGCCACTTTCTTGCGGGAAGTTATGTGATGGGTCCGTATCAGCGCGTTATAGATCGGATGAGACATGCCATCGATAGGGGTAGACCCAAAGCAGAAAATGGACGTTGTGTTCGCAATGTCATGGTTTGCGAAAGATGCACGGGGATGAACGCGGCCGCACGTGACGTCACTAGCGCAAAATGATTTTCCAAGATCGCCGAACGCCAATGACGTGCGGGCGAGACGTGAGCGATATTCTCGAACGACTTCAACAACGACCGTATGGATCGCTGCCGTATACGGAACTCTACGTATGGAAAGTTATGAAGCCTACTTTGCTTCATAGAGTCGCCGCCCCATCACCGTCGGTTCTGAGCTTCCTGAGGGCCCAAGTCACCAATGCATTCGAGCGACCGCTGGCGCAATGCGCACAAGTAACCCAGCAACGACGTGGATATGGGACGAATCCTGGGACGAGATGGGCTCCTGAAGATGCGACATGCAGGATAAAGACATCAAATTGCAAGAGGAGAGAGGGCAGTAGGGCATTCGCAACTTCGCAATGTCTCCCGGCCAGGAGGGTTTCGCAACCAGTCCTCGAGACTTCGCTCGCTATTCCACAGGCTACGGCTCTTTCAGTTAGAGACATCGACCCTCAGGGTCACCGCAGTTTCTCTACAACGCCTTCGAACAATGGGTGGAATATCTTCAACTCAGCAAAGATGCGAAAACTGGCCCAACTGCAAGCACCGCAGCCGCCACCGGATGAACCGTCGTCAGGTTCAACGGGGTTCGGAAGCAGTCTGGGACGTATAATGCGACCTACGAACGAGCTCAAGATGCGGTGTACCGAACTTGACGAACACGGCAATGTCACACTTGTTAGCGGAGAGTTCAAGAAGAGCGAGCTGATCGCCAAGGTACGCATGGCAACGAATCTATCCAGATCATACAACTGATACTTGAGAATAGTACGGTCTGCTTCCTCGCGATCTCCGCAAAATCGATTCCTCGCTCCTCCCACATATTCTCGTCCGGCCGTCTGCGATCCTGATAAACCTCCTCAACCTTCGTGTCCTCCTCAAGCACAACCGCGTACTTGTCTTTGATGCATACGGTACCACCGACTCGAAATCGCAGTCTGTCTTCATGTACGATCTTGATCTCAAACTCCGCCAGAAAGAATCCACCGTCAACGGCACCCTCGCGTACGAATTTCGAGCACTTGAAGCTGTCCTCATAAGCGTAACACTGAGTCTGGAGAAGGAGTTCGAAGGTGTCAGTGAGCCAGTGGTGAGAGTTCTGAGGGAGCTCGAGGAAGACATCGATAGGGACAAGCTACGGTACCTGCTCATCTACAGTAAGAAGCTGGGTAGTTTCGAACAAAAGGCACGACTAGTCAGGAATGCGCTCGAAGAATTGCTGGAAGCGGACGATGATCTCAGCGCCATGTACTTGACTGAGAAGGCTGAGGGCAAGACGCGCGAAGACGACGATCACACGGAAGTCGAGATGCTCCTGGAATCTTATCACAAGGTCGCCGACGAAATCGTTCAAGCAGCTGAGAACTTGGTGTCGAGCATCAGGAACACCGAGGAGATGTATGTGTTCTATTCTTCTTGTACAATCTCCTGTCACTAACTCTCCACAGTGTCAAAGCCATCCTCGATGCCAACCGCAACTCCCTCATGCTTCTCGACCTCAAGTTCTCGATCCTTACTCTCGCGATCACAGCCGGGACCTTCGTCGCCGCTCTATACGGTATGAACTTAAAGAACTTCATTGAAGAATCCGATCTTGGTTTCTTCGGTATAAGCGCCTGGTGTTCAGTCTTTGGCTTCTTTGTCGCTGTATACGGTCTGTCAAGGCTTCGAAAGGTACAACGGGTCAGCATGTATGGCCACGGACCTGGTGCGCTCGTTAGCAGGGAGCCAACCAGGCCGACTGTAGCTCCAGGCGGAGGATGGGGCCTTGGTGCGTGGGGTGGTGGCAGTAGAAACGGTGTCAGTCGAGGAGACATGGGCAGTACGATGCCGACCGGAGCACCGGATCTGGGTGGAATAACGAAGAGAGGTGACACACTAGCCAGTGTCATGGAAAGAGAAAGAGCGTTGGCGAGGAAGTTGGCCAAGGTCGAGCAGAGGGCTGACGATGCTACGAGACGTTGAGGTTGGCTTCATTTGCCTTTGTGGAAGGTTCTTGCATTTCTTCGCTCTGGTTTTGATCTCTGCTCAGATATCCCACCTCTTTCTTAGACGCTTTTTGTATGAATAACGCACGGGTTTGGCTGCATAGCGATGGCGTTTGGGACTAATGATAAGATGGGCACTCTTAGACGGGGTACTCATTTTGTATCATCAATGTATAGTAGTATAAGTTCATAACCTGCTCAGACCTGTCCGATTTTCCAAGCAATCATAGTTGGGTTGCATCCATCCTTCATGTTCTTCATTCCGTGAAGCTCAGCCTGTTGCCACTATGCGCCGATAGTCCTGTCCATGTCCTTGTCTCCACCATATCCTTGTTCTCTCCTCTGCTTCGCCGCATTCTCGTCATCGTCCTTCAACGCCTCAGTACCACCGAATCCACCTGCTCATGATTAGCCTACCATCCTTGATTACAACACTTGTTTGCCGTTGACGTACCTTCCGCGTTCGCTTGGCCCGTTGAACTTGTTGTCTTGCCACCCATACCGCCTTCTTGGATACTTTGTCCGTATCGAATCTTGTCTGCGGGGGTAATGCCTTGGGTGTTGGGCGCGCCGGGGTCGGAGGTCTTCTTGTTGACTGAGGTGCCTGTTGAGGGATCTGCGGAAGCCATTGGTTAGCACTTGCACCTTGACAGGGAGAGAGAGGAAGTCATACCGCCTAGTTGACCGGCTTCCTTCGCGTGAGGCTCAACAAATGTGTGAACGCCTTCGTACTGGTTCTGGCGCTCGCCGCCGGGCTCGGTGTCCATGAGCTTGTCTGACATGTTTGCACGTACGGAGATTGTTTATTGTGGATGTGAGAAGGTATGTGCGAGGAGAACGTGTAGAAGTAATTGGATTGTGTGAGATGGTAGTGGTATTGAAGCTCAGAAACTCGAGGTATGGGGAAAGCTCCATGCTATGACGTAACCACCAAACGCCGAACGCGAGACGCGCTTTGCAGCGCCAGAACACCCTGGTATGATGACACATTAACTACCTTTCCTCCACGGCTCAACGGTATGCGTGTAAATGTGCGGCTATGACGAATCGAAATCGATGCCCATGGCGTAGCTGCGACAGTTGTTAGTATAGGCATGACTTTCTGGAAGTCCATTACACACCTTTCGTACAATCTCATGTACTTTGCGACGAAAGCCTCCAGATGGAAGATCTGTTTGGCGCCCATCTTGCACCTGTGCTCGTAAAACGCCGCCCACTTGATAACCTCTGGCTTCAGCGCATCTTCGGTCATTGGTATGAGTTTCCAGGTGAGTGTTTTTATGATGGTTGTAGAGTCGATGCAATGCGATAGCAGATCGTAGAGTGACGCGCGGACTTGCAGGAGGCGTTGAGGAGATCGCTCTTCGACGATTTGGCGGGCGATTTGCTGGATGAGTGCCTCCCAGTCAGGCGGTGGGATGTGCGTCTGGTCGGTGATTTTCTCGCTGTTGATATATTAGCTGAGGTTGAGGGTCTAAAAAGAGACGAAGCCATACTTCTGAGCGTGCACTGCTTCGAACATCAACAGCGCTTTCCTCAGGTTTCGCCCGCTGTCCTTCGCTATCCTCTGGTTCAGACTCTCGACATCCTTCCATCCTTCCTTCTTGCCCACTTTGCTCAACACGCTGCAGATCTCGGTCTCTGTAGGCGCTGAAACCCTCACAAGAAGCGTTCGACTCCTGATGGGCGCGATGATGTTGCTCGTGGAGTTGGCGAGCAAGATCAATCGCAAGTTGGGACTGTACTTCTCCATGGTACGTCTCAGCGCCGCCTGCGCATCTCTTGTCAGATGATCTGCCTCATTGATCACTACGACCTTGAAGCGCTGCTTTGCGCCCAAGTCGACCTGTTGTGTCTGTGCAACTTCCTTGAGCAGGTCTTGGACGACCACTCTATCGTAGTTTCCGACATCTGAAGGTGTGATTTCGAGGTGGTATACGGAAGCGACAATGTTGAATTCGAGTTTGCGGTTCGTGGTAGTCTGGAAGACGCGCGCGTCGATCTTGATCTTTTCGACACCGGGGCCGTAAAGCTCTTTGAGTGTGGCGACTATGCGCGTCTTCTTTCCTGCGCCGGAAGGACCGTATACGAGCAGATGTGGGAAGTCGCCGCTTTGTGCCTACACATTGTTGCGTTAGTTGCCGCAATCGATGGAGGATGTCAATGTTTCCTTACAAGAGCTCGGAGACGATCTGAAAGCTCGGGATGGTAACTGAGCGCCTCAAGATTGCGTGGTCTATGCTTGTCTACTAAGAGCGCCATCGTTTGGGTAAGTCGTGGTGTTGTTCGTGAATTTGCGGCTATCGGTGGATGGTGAGTTGGACGCGTCCGGGCGACGCGTAAAGTGGTGGGCTAGCTTGGCAGCCCACACGTCGACGCCTGATCGCGCTCTTCATCACGCTGCATCCTAAAGCAAAGATTTGAGCATCTCCAGCACAGCGACTGGGCTTATTCAAACGAACGAGTCATTTCGCATTCTACCAACTGAATCAAGCCCGTTCACTGGTTGAGCCTCAAATCCATCACCGAGACATCTGTTTCCCAGGAACCGAAGTGAACTATCTGGCCGGCAACGCCTTTGACAGGACACACTTCAACTGACGAGATTTCTGCCACCATCACCCTCTGTTCCTTAGTCCATGTCCTTATTCTCTCTGATTCGACCAACAATGGTCGACGAGACGACCACCACACGCCCATTCGGTGACCGCCCAACCTCCTTGTCGACGTACTCGAGACATCCAGAGCGTACCGGTGTACAAATTCTGACTGAAGGAGTCGCAAGTTCTCTATCCGTGGGACCAGGATTGTTGTGCAAGCCGATATAAGTGTCGCCGATCCGCATTATACCGATATTGCGGCTGTTATCCAATGTCACCTGTCCTAGATCTGTGGGTGGAACAGAAACTTCAGCGACTAAAAATGTTCATCTTTTTCTGGGATTGCTTACCCCGAAGGCCGTATTCTTTGGATATGCGCGTTTGCGATGAACGAGCCTTGTGGATGACTCTGGTTATTGAGGCGTCGAGGTGCAAGTATAGGATGTACAGAGCGAGTGCTGCGATTAAGAGGAGAAGCCAAAAAATCTGTTCGAGGCATGTTAGACGCTTTGGTGTTGGTATAGATGGCTGACATGTCGTGCAAGTGGAAGAAAGTGGAGTAGGTGTCGATGTTCAGAAAAGTACGATCCGGGTTAACCTAGTCTGGAAGTGAAGGTGAAAGAGCAAGGCCGATCACGTAAGGGGGCAAACCAACATGGCACGCAAACGCGGACATCACCAGTAAGGATGTGCAGGATCATAACCTGCAGACTTGCCTGCATCAACTCAACGACCTCATACCGCTAGACCTCTAGCCATGAGCGCCGAACTCTTGCGTTAAGTGAGATGTCTCAGAAGCTAGATACCTACATTGTAGAACCAGGCGAGAGAAATGGCAAAGCCACGTTCAGTTGATATGGGTGGTGAAACAGTCGGGGCACAAGCACCTGTCGCTATCACAGAGTTCTATCACGCCGCGGAATCACCTGGATCATACAGTGCTTATCATCATGTTCTTCCTCCTTCATAATGAATCAGAAACACGTTCCAGTCACTTCATCGCAACTGCACACTTTCAACTGCCAGGTCTCAGGTGCGACTCAGAAGGACATCTACCAAACGGCAGCAAACATCCCGTTAGCTTCACTTCCAACTTCCAAAACGATATGGCGGTCTTCCATGGACCATCCACCACGCCTTCAAGCGAGCTGAACTCCTCAGAATCTGGTAAACTGAAGCGGAGAGTATCGAACGAATCAAACAACTGGGATGGTGAGTCCTCCGGCACAGAGCAATCGTTTCGTACAGCATACGCCGATATGCCTCCAAAGCCTAGGCAGACACGCTTCATCGAGCGATTTGAGAGCGTGAAGCAGCTGACGGAGAGTAACCTCGCTGTGTTACAGGCTGGGTATACGGGCGCACCACCACAGCCTAGATCGCCTTTCGACGGCGAGTTGCACCTCAGACCGTCTCCACGCGCAACAGCATTTCTCGTAAAACGCAAGCCGCTCCCAGATACAGCGCAAAAGGCACTCATAGAAATGAACGACGAGGCAGATATACAGTCACATGCAAAGAGCGCAGACGAAGCTTCCTATCAAAACCACACACTTGGACATGCAAGTCACGGCCGCAGACCATCTTTCCACCGCACAAATACCGTGTTCACGGATTTCTTGCCGTACGATCAATTGCGAACTTGGCAGCAGGTTGATAATGAGGAGTATCAGGACCGACGTAGGCATTCTCTCTCAGCTATTGCGCTGGAGGGGATGAAAAAGCTCAATCTAGACCGCGATGCACTATCGGCTCATAGCAAGAAGACTGCGAATCAATTGAAGAAAGTGATCAAACAGCACATACTTGACAAGGAGAAGTCAACTTCGTAGATTTTTGACGTACAACAAGTTGTCGCGCGACGCATGTTAGATTGGGAGTCGTAAAAGTTGTGCTTGGTAGTAAAAATGTTCCTACGACTGCGTCTGCAAACTTGACATAATATACAAACCTTATCCGCAAAAAAAGTGTTTCGTTCTCAGATTTCGTCCTCTGCGTCCCAGCGACATCGCATGAGCAAAAAGAACGTCGCCCGACCAGGGACTCGAACCCTGAGCCTTGAGATTAAAAGTCTCACGCGCTAACCAATTGTGCCAGCCGGGCTATGATTTGTTGATGAGCAAATTCCACGCAACATAATACTAGTATCTATTATAACTACGGCGCATCTGCAAAGTCGAAGTTTGCCAAAGGAAGTTTGACACAAAGTATGCTGACCGGTTCCATGGGGTCACGCTGCGAACGATTTACCTAATGGTTGGTAGCAGTGGTGGGGTGGGTCCACGCATTATGCGTCATCGATTTCCTCCATCAAAGGGACCACACAGGCAGCATAAACAAAGAATGTAGTCATGTGCATACCTCACAGCTAAAGCGTCAAGCGAAACACAGAGAACAAGTTAATCTGTTGCTAGATGTAATTACACATCTCCCAGATCCATTTACAGAAGAAGGCACTTTTGTGCTATATATCCAACATGCTTAAGTCGTCATATCATAGATGCCCCAGGCAACAACACTTACTGTGGCGCGTTGACCTTTCCAGCAACAAGCGCAATGAGCGCGGCACCAACACCGGATCCATCCTTCGCGATACCGATCCTGACTCTCTTCTCGCCCTTTGCACCGATTTCGGGCACCGCACGTAGCGCCTCACGGATGTACTTCTCAAAGTTGGGGTAAAATTCAACGAGCGAGCCATCGACACCGACATCGATCTCGTCACCTTCAGTGGCTTCGACATCCCCACGTGCAGGCTCAATGCCTGACTTTTGCTCTGTGGTAGCTGATCCCGAGGACTTGTCCAGACGACCTGTGTTGATGACAATACCGGCGATGGCGACGGCAGCAAGACGCGCCGCGCGGCGACCGATCGCTCCAGCGATTTCGCGGACTGCTTCTGCGTCCTCACGGCTGACGGCGGAGATTTTATACTTATCAAGTTCCTGTCGGAGCATCTGGTTGCCAGGCTTGTCATCGCCAGCGCACACGCTGAGCAAGCTAGTGTCGAGACCCCACTGCTTCCATATCGGGCTATCGTCGTGAATTTGAGTGGTGCTGTGGACATCGTTTGAAGACGAGTTGTCGTCAGTGAAAAGCGGAACATTGGGGTCCTTGATGAGCTTGAGCAGGGCAAGACGTAGAAGCTCTCCCAAGAACATGCCCGACACGCGCTTTTCGAACATTTGGATTCCAGGGTTCACAGAGTCCTTGTCAAGCTGAACGTCGTAGGGGCTGTTGGGCAGAGTGCGGAGAGAATTGTCAAACGAGCCCCACTCAGTGTTGACTATCATCTCCCCGGTTGACTTGTCGTATGCGCCATCGCTGGTGTCCTTTGACATCTTCTTGACCTTATCCAGCTTCTCAACGTAGGCTCCGTTGGTACCAGTTCCAAAGATGGCACCCAGTAATGTGCCAGTCTTGCCGGGCGAAGTGTATGAGCGCGCCATGAGGGTTCCGACAGTGTCGTTTACCAACGCAGCCACCTTGACAGGGAGGTGGAGCTCGTCAATCTCTTGCTGAAGCAGAGCGCATACATCCTTGCCAACCGCATCTTGAATGTCGAAGCCCTTTGTCCAGCGCATCAGCATACCCTTGTTGATTCCGATCTGGTGTACAGGGAATGAGAAGGTAAAGCCCAGGTTGAATATCTCCTCGTCCTCTGGCTCACCTGGCTTCCCCTCTCTGCGCCTGAGTGTCCCAGCGTAGTGTTCTTCGTGGTGCAGTTTGAGGAAGGCTTCGATCTGTTTCGCGAGGAAGGAGAAGAGCTCTTTTGATGTCTTCGCGACCATCAGCTCGCGCGGGATGGCTACCTTGCTTTGGGTGAGGGAGAAGGTAGTGTTGCCGTGGAGCTCGATAGAGCAGACGCGGAAGTTCGTACCGCCGAGATCGACGGCCATGTAGAGGCCCTGTACAGCATTAGATGACGGTGAAGACCGGCGCATATAGGACCCATACCTTTTCCGTGCCATTGGGGACGGCAGTGACGTATGTCGGGATCTGGCTCATCTCAGTGCCTTCCTTCTCTAGACCCTCGTCTGCGCGTCGTCAGTGACCAATTGCCCACTCCATATTCTCGTGCGTACCCATCTCCCGAATAAACTCCTTGACGGCCTTGTTGACGGCATTGTCGTCGAAGTCGAACTCCGCGGCGACGCGCTTCGCCTGGTCTTTGAGTGTCATGCTGCGCTTGTGTGGGGTGTTGAAGGTACCGACGAACTCGACCTGCTGCTCAGGCTTCGGGCAAATACTCGGTTCCTGGAGGACGATTGGATTCCGGAGGGTGAAGGAGGGAACTTGTTTGTTGATAACAGTGCGTAAGACGGCGTTGGAGAAGTGGGGTGCGAAGAAACCGGTACCCAGCGCTAGCAGCAGAACAAGGACGGTGACTACCGTGTGGGTCGCGAAGGGACTTCTTGTAGGTCTTGGGCGATCGGGTCGCGCGCTCTGTGTCGGGCTCTGAAGCGGGCGCGTGGCTTTATTGGGGCGTGACAGCGAGCTGATGCTCATTCTGCCCCGCGTTGTCCAGCTATGACGGAGAACGAGGGGTAGGCAAGCTTGGGCGTGCAATTACCATGCATGAACACCATCACTTGCATGCCAACGCCTTGGGATACGAGTCAAATTCACTCCCGGGGCGTGCAATTGGTTTAAAGGCGGGACGAGAGCATTGCCTCTCTGTCGGAACTCTTTGCACGGCACGCTGCGCTAGCGAAAGTAACCAGCGACCTAGCCGTCGGCATCGTGAAAGTGAGGAGCTTGAGCACGTGCACAATTTCCCGTGATCTACGTAGGCGGCTGATTCCGGAACAACGGCACTACGCAAAACCACAGAGCCCAGAACTTGGCAACAGCTTGATATCCTCTGTTAATCTCCTGCCTCCCCTGACAAGAAATCAGCTCGGGCAGACATCTCGCTAGTCACGAACAGAACATGGGGGAAAATAGTCAGGAGAAAGGAACGTCTTGCTTGCTTTTGTGCTCGTCGGCCTACATATGCTCAACTACGAAAATGCTTCTCCATCCAGCCTTCAAAATGGTACGCGCTACGGTTGGTGTAGCTATGGTAGATATACACAGCACTTGGGAATAGGATAAGCCCATGGGGGCAAACAAAGGAAAAAATGAATGACAAGGTACAAGCAAGCAAAATCCATATGCATGTATCAAACTCCGTAGTATAGCAAACAAGTGGTAAAGGGAAATAACCCAACCTCCTCTGAGCATAAAACCCATGCAGACAAGGAAAACATGATTAGCGGGCTGCCACAGTCTGTGTGTGAAGGAGAAAAAGGGAGGCTGTTGCCGCCGCCGTAAGAGCGTTCTACAAGTATGTACGATATAGACAAAAGAGAAAACCCGAAAGCAAAGGCTTCAGTCGTGCGAGGCCGGTTTGTGTACGTCAAATGTGTCCCTTGCCGGCCCAATTCTATTCGTCATTAGGACATCCACCATCTGGACGAGCCTCTGGCTGTCCATGAAGCCTCCCGGACCGCCATGGAGAGTCTTGTCGGCCGGATGGTGATGCTTCGGTGCGTATACGTGTTTGTGGAAAAAGGTGTCGAAAGAGACGTCTAGACTGCTTCGCTAGCTGTCTTAGACGAGAAAGGATGTGTGTCGAGTGAGGACCAGTAGATGATTTCGCCAATGTCGTCGAGGTTGAAACAGTGTCCATGCCAGATGCCAACATTCAAAACGGATGGCCGCCAAATCTAAGTCGAACATTATCCCAATTACCGAACGCCAACCGGGGGACGGGGTCCAAGGCTGCTTTGGCTGCTGTGCGCAGAGTTTTCCGTGGAATCTACTGCTTTTGCGCTAGCGGAACTATTTGATGCGCTTCCAGTCAGACTGCGAACTTGGGGACGAGACTTGGGCGGGTAGAGATTGCTCACCCCAGCGTGTTGTTCAACTTGTTGTGGTGCCACCTCGTTTCCAGGGTTTCGTGGCATGGGCTGCCTCATGCCAGGAGGCGATGGCCGCCCGTTAGGAATCATTCCATTTGGGGGCATGCCGTTAGGAGCCATGCCATTGGGAGCCATGCCGTTTGGTGGCATGCCGTTGAAGCCGTTTGGCGGCGATGGTCGGCCCATGGGACGCGGGCCCGGACTGAGCGGGTTGCCAGGTGACTGGCTCATGCGACGGGCGTTTGGTGCAGGGTAAGCACCGTAGCCTGCGCCCCCTGAAAGCTCATCTAGACGAGCCGATGTCAGTGAGTTGGTTCTGGATTGCGCGCCCATAGCACCGCGATCGACGTGTCCGTAGCGGTCGGAGGAGTAGCCCATGAGGGGGTTGTTCATGATAGAGTCGTGGAGACCAGGAACATCTGCCATCAACCGAGCACTACTCCGATTCTTGTTCATCCCCGGACGTCCAAATGGGCCCCTGCCGCCCCTGTTTGGTCCAGGCGCGAAGCCTGCGCCCTCAGGGTTTTGACGAATCTGCTTGGCGCTGGGTGCTGAGCGGTTGCGACGCGACGTGACGCTCATCATGTCGAAGTTGTCGGGGTCGATGATTGGGCCTCCACGACCGCCCATGGGATCGAAGAAGTCATCGCCATCGTCATCATCGTCATCAAATCCGCCCATTGATGGGGGTGGCGGAGGACGTCCCCGACCACGACCCATCGGACCCATGGGAGGCCCCATGGGAGGTCCCATAGGACCGGGACCCATTGGACCACCACGTCCGCCTCGCATGTTCATCTCCTGCTCTCTGATCTGGAGTTCTCTCTGCCTAAGCATCAGTTCTCTCTCGCGAAGTGCCAGGTTGTTGGAAGAGCCTCCGGCGCTCTCATAGGGACCGCCATTGACAGCACCGTCTGGAACCATGTCGTCGTAGAGCATGAGGTGGGAAAACTCCTCAAGGTTGCCGGGGTCCTCGAAGGAGGGACGCCTGTTGGGACCTCCGTTCATCCTAGGAGGGTAACCGTTGGGTCCCGGGGGCGGACCACGACGCATCATTGGAGGACCTCCGTTGATTGAAGGAGCACGGCTTCCCGGGCGAGGGCCGCCCTTCATACCGTTACCGTTCATCATGGGCCCTTGGGGAGGGGGCCCACGAGGCATCGGCGCCGAAGACTGTCTGGGAGGAGGTTGCATGCCATTTTGAGGAGATTGTGTGGCGGGAGCTGGAGCAGCTGGGCGTGTTCGGTTGACGATGTTGAGGTGATGGAGTGTGGCATACAACGTCTCGATCCGAGGCACGGCGACACCAGTTTCTTGTGCAATCTTGAGAGGGGACCCGAGATACGTCTCGATTTCCATCGGGCGCTTGGCCTCAAAGTCCATCCACATGGTGCTGTTGTTGTCCTGTGGACGGGTCATCTCTTGAAGCGTTGTCTCGCGGAAATCGTCGGGGAATGTGCAGTTGGAAGCATTTGCAAGCGCGATCATCTCGTCGAGCACTCCGGTGATGAGAGCACGCACGCCGACCTTGTCCATGAGTTCAGCGTGGTTGGGTGTCTCGAATACTACACTGGCAGGGTGGAAAGCGATTGGACTGTGGAACGTTAGTTGATGATGTGCGACCATGGCACAAATGACATACCCTATCATTCGCTCGAACTGCTGCTGTCGTATGTTGGACGAGACCTTGCAGTCGACCTGTCCGGAGCTCAATGTCATGGCCAGGGCCTCGGCCATGTCTGACTGGATCTGCGCAGGAATGTTGGCATTTTTGTTGGCAGGACCGACCCAGATGTCGGTCGCGCCTTTGTGCTCGAATTCGCTAGCTCCGAGCTGCGAAATTTCTGCTCCCGATACCAATGAAAGCACGACGTTTGTGGGAAAACGCTGCTCGAGATAGGATTCAACGCCAAGGCTGTGTGTAGTGTTCATAAGGATGCACGTATGCTGAGGGGAGACGACCGACTCGATGATGTTGGCGATATCGTATACATCGGGCAGGGCTTTTACGCAAAGGAGAACGTAATCAAAAGGCTGCTTGGAAGAATGGGCGGCATCTTCGGGTGTGCGGACGACTGAGGATGTTAGCTGTACGTCAAGGATAACCGTGAGCTCGTTGCCTTACCAGCATGGGGCTTGAATCGCTCGTTGCCGTACAGGGCGGATCTGTGGCCGGTTAGTGAGTGGCCAGAGCAGGTGCGGTGGCGGGAGGGCCTACTTGAATGATATGCCGTACTGGGCAACGCTCTCGTATCCCGACTTCCATACGAGGGTGACGTCGCAGGCATTGGTTGCTTGCAGTCGCCATGATAAGAAGGCCGAGACGGCATTACCGCCCACTGGAGAGAGTCAGCAGTTGTTCGGGCGCTGTGATGACGCGGCCCAACGCCCACGATGCAAGAGCAGGCGAGGGCGGCGTATATGGTACAAGCAGAGCGTGTGCGAGGGCAGCGGAGCCGTCGGCTGCCGTGCGACGCTCGCGGGGAGATGACGCACCTGACAGAATGCGTAATCGGGGGACTGCTGGAGCCATGTTGGGAGCGCCTTAGGGTGGGCCGCGAGGTGACAGGCGACAGCGGCGGCGTGGTGAGGGTGAGGAGAGCCAAAAAGTTGGCGTTGGGAGCGCGCTTCGATGTAGCGCAATTGGCGGGCAACAACGGACAGCGGCAGGTGAATTATCGATTAAGATAGTAGCGGAAACGAGTGTGCGGCGGCCTGGGAGATGAATCACTGGGGCGACTCGTAGCAGAACATTAAGAGAGAGGCGCGGGTGAGGAGGCAGGACGGGACAAGACCAGACGGACTGGGTCGTGACGGGCGCAGACGGCGGAGGGTCAGGAAGCTACCACGACTGCTGGCGTCGGGTCAGCGTGAGAAGGAGCGCACGGCGGGACGCGGGTTCCACGGCAGAGTCTCTACAAAGCGAGCGGACGCAGGCAGCAAAGATGCAGTGCAGGGCAGAGGACAGAGGATGGGTGAGGATGCTGGGTGTCGAGGCAGCGGTAGCGGTAGCGGTAGCAGACAAGCAAGCAAGTGCAAGCAAGGTTGATGCGCTGCCACGCAGACTGGCTTGATATCCCGCTGACTGCCTGCTGGTGCCCACTAGAATGCTTTGGGCACAGGCCCTGCACTTATCGCTGTCGACGCCAAATCCATCGCTGATTTATTATGGGCGGGGCCGTGCCCGTCGTCATTGTTTTTTTGCTTCATAAAAAGGCATATGCGCGGCGTGGCGTGCACATTGCGCTGACGGTGCTCATGATTGCGACAGCGCGAACGCAGATCACGGACAGGCTGCCATTGCCTCTGCGACGCGCTGCAAACTGAGCGTTTTGTTAAGCGTCGTGCTGAGAAGACGTGGAAACACGCTGGAAACAAATCCACCTCGCAAGCCCTGGCTGCTGGATGCGTGCGCGGCATCATCCCGGCGAGCCATGGAGATCCGCTTCGCCCACATGCACTCGACGATCTGAAGCCCTCGCCTATCACGAAAACCTGCTGCACCTCGCGCTTGGTGTCGAACGCGCCGGCCATGGCTAGCTTTATGTCGCCCTTCCTACACGGCGCTGGCACGCTGCCTCAACCACCTGCGCGCGTCTGGTTCACAACTCACCACCGTCAGCGCCAGCCCGCAACCGTGCTAGGCCCAATCAAACTCGCGTGCTAGTCGTCACTGCAGCTCCGCGCGTCTGACGTCGACGTTCGCTACGTCTGGGCCAAGACCAGACCGTCCCAACGCCTATTCCACCGTCGAACTGGGGGCCGTGCGACCGCTGTCAAGTCCCATCCTTGGTCCATCTCTCAACGGGCAGCCTGAAAATCCTCTAAAAGGGGCTGCCACTGTCCGAGATACAGCCCCGCCCAGATAGGGCTATGGCTAATTTCCACCTGGGCCGTTTGCACTGCTCGGAGCTTCATTACGCCCGCTGCTGCTCCGTCGAGTTTAGTCCTCGCGCAGCCTTGCTCAGTAGAATAACCAGTGGGCCTAGCTGTACCTTGGACTCGGTCTTTTCACCACCTCGCCGCGAGCGGCAGTGCCGCCCGGAGCCACTACCGTACCATTTCCTGCGACTAAACCCACCGACTGGAAATGCACGGCTCGACTTGCTTCCCGCACCCGAGCCGCGTGCGAGCTTACAAAATCAGACCAGAACTGGAGCGCCCAACATAGCCCGGGTACATGTGCCAGCAGCCAACACGACAGCAGCGATACACAGCGCTCGCCGTGTCTGAGGTTGAGCAACCCATCAATCTGCACTCCAATAATTAGCTGTCGCTCTTGCCACATTCTAATACGCCACCAGCTGCGTCGACCACTGCCAGCAGCCTGTGATATCGCCGCATGCAGCAGATCCGCGACTTGCTCCTGGATAGGACATCTCGCCAAGACATGCGCGAATCACTGTCCATGATCACTGCTTCCTTCGCCTACTCCGCGTACTCCTACCCGCACAACTGAGCTTCAACAGCTTCACATAATCAAACTGTGCGAGTTTATCTGGAACCGAAGCCATCGCTCTCGCGCTGTCGACTCCCGACCCACTGCGATCGAGATCTCGCTTCAGACGCGACCGCTCCTTCCTCGCCCATCTCATCTCTGCCTTGGCCGCAGGCGACTCTAACACAGCTAGTTGCACTCGCTCGGTGGTCGCTCCTTCTACTTCCGTTACGTAGCACATCAACGCTAGCCTTCACTTCCTTAGCCCATTCTTTGGACTCGCCCACGGTCTCCTTTCACACCGTGGTACGTCTTACATACAGAAGTTGCCGCGCGATGCCGGTGACTCTGACAGCGGGCGCCAGAAGGCGGGAATTACAACCACTCCATTTCGTCCGTCAACGTTGAAAAGCTTAACGCCTTAACCTAGCTAAGCAATCGCGCCTTTGATGTTCCCTGCGCCCGGGGCAGGGGATCCCGTATTCGTATCCTCCCGCCGCGTTGGAAGCAGTCGAACTACCAGCAGACGACCGACGTAGAAAACGCGTCCAGCTAGGATGCACGCGTTCCGGCCAACGGTCGCTCAGCATGTTCCATAACACGCGTCGTATACACGGGGAGCGGGACAGCCTAGATGTTTCAACCGCTAACACAGCAATCATACGCGCTAACACTACAGTTGAGACGCCACATGAATGCGATCGAATATGTATGGGAAATGACGATTGCGATTTGCAAGCCTGCCTATAATGCAAAACCCTATCATATGCGGTGAGGCAACCGCTTTCGGAACGTCATCTCAAAATAGATCCCTTCCCCTCTGCCCATCACTTTACACGCTCCCTGAAGCTCATCTGCAAAGGGGCGACACGGCTCGCCGCATTATCAGCAAATCGATTTGACAGACGTCTCGCGATAGTCACTGCATTATTGAAACACGACTCTGCATCTCGTTACCTCTTATCGAATCACAAACTATGTGGCTTTAGCCTTCTGACATTTCGCTACCCATGTCTCATTTCAACCTCACTAACCGCTTCCGAGATCCTCGCTCTTGCTCCTGAGCGCCGCCCCGCCACGCGAGTCACTCTGCTCTTGTTCCTGACATGTGGCGCCACTGCGGCCCGGCAATGTGCGCGGCTGCCGAACAAGGGACTGGGTCGCCGCTGTCGATCTTCACATCACGAATTTCCGCAATAGAAATATCGAAATAGCAACGCGGTGATCATCGCCTTATGCTGAGCCCGACCTTATGGATGGTGGTCGCGATACGCGGCAGGCCCCTCCAAACCTTTGTCTCCCGCACACACCGCCTACCAACTTTACCAACTTCTGTCTGTCGGCTAAAGAGAGACCAATAGTCCCTGATGTTGACAAAATACCGATGATCTTCAACTCATCAATCGTCTCGTTTAGGGGCACCCGCGGCTCTGATCGCTTGCTCGGAACCTGTCGCAGCCGTGCTCTATGCTCCGCAACCATATTTTGACGTCTATCAAATCTTATTGATATGATATGCAAGTACGGACACGCCGTTGATGCTCGAACGGGAGTTGCAGAAGCGAGATGAGCTTTGGTAGCAGCCCTTGCCCGTGAGAGCGTTCAGCATATGGAACCCGCAGGCATCCCGCCAACTTTTCTCCGCTGACCTGCCGCACCAACAACTGTGCTCATATCGGATATGAGTAATCTATGCGATACCCATAGTATAGCCAGACGTAGTATATACCAAGTGGAGAGCGGATCTTATGTCATGTTCTGGTAATGTATCGGCTCGTAGATCGGTACATGTTCCCCGTGAACATATAGACTGGGGGCTTGGTTATAGCTGATATGCGGCTCGGGGCCCGCAATCTAGAGAAGAGAAGCTGTTTCCTGGTCTACATTCGTAAAGCACAGTCTCTGTTGCAGCGACTCTGTCATCCTCGCTACAAGATTGGTCGACTGTCCTACAAGTTCTTCAAGAGAATTACATGAGTCTAGTAGGCACAACACGAAATACCGAAGCCTTCAAGCTCATGGTAGGATCATGTCGTTTCCGAAACCAAGCCATTGCTAGAATTTGTAGTCGCGTCTGCTGTATGGTGTTCTGGCTGGTCGGTTCCAAATGGAATATTGACACGCAACTTCATAGCTTTTCGACACTGCTCAGAGGAGGCTGAACGTCTGTCGCATAGTGAAACCGCTTATAAATTCCCCGCCAGACCGGGAGAGCAAACAAATGTGTATCCAGCAGCCCTTCCCTACACAAGCACGTCTCAGCCTCGGTAACACCAGGGAAGAACACCTCAAGCACACCCGACTCCCATCCCACGCGTTCGGTAACCCATCCACAAGCCATCTGTACTTTTTTCTACCAAAATGCACATATACCCTTTCCAGACAACTGATCTACAGACCCTGAAGCGACGATGGTCGCTTACTGCGGCAGTGGCCGTGGTTGAGGAAGAAGCAAATGGGAAAAGCCCTCTTCTAGCCTCCACGCTCGAGCACTAAGGAGCCTATAATTAGGAATACGCTGAGAGAGACAGAGCTTCGGACTCCGATGTCCTTTCCATTTCTTCTTTGGCACGCGGCACTCTTCGGAAGCAGGGCGTGTTGGGCCTGCTTTTGCGATTGCCCGAGCCGAGAAGATGTCGTGCTCAGCCAAAGCAATGCGGGTAAGCGGAAAAAGAAACAAGGCACAGTGTCATGCTCGTGCTTGATGTCTAGAGCGTCGGAACGTTGAGATCACATCTGCGCAAAAGAAGTCATTGTGGACAGAAGATTCGCATATCAATTTCTTTGGTTCCTCTCATAGTGAGATAATAACTCTTGAAGACTGGAATTCAGAACAGCCTTCACCAACTTAAGAACCACCTTGCGCCGTTGCTTACGTGTTCATTGCACCGAAGGTCAATCGTGACTTTTGTCCAAAAGAAAGAACCCTCTCCTGCACCTTTTCCGTCACTCCGTCCGGGCGGATTTTAGTTGTCCATGTAGGTGGACGAGTTGATACCATCCTCGGGGAACTCAGGGAGCTCGACCTGGAAGCGCTCCTCGATCGACTTGAGGACAGCCTCGTCGTCTGGGCTGCTCACAAACGAGATACTGAGACCCTTGGTTCCGAAACGACCGGCACGACCGACGCGGTGGAGGTAGGCATCGGCCTTGTCGGGCATGTCGTAGTTGATGGCCACGTTGATGCGCTCGACGTCGATACCACGACCGAAGATGTCAGTGGAGACACAGATACGGGTCTGGAACTCCTTGAACTCCTTGTAGCGCTTGATACTAGAAAAGTATTAGTTTTGAGCTAGCAAGTGGGGTACATTTGAGTACATACCGCTCTTCTTGGCTGATGCCAGAGTGGACAGCAGTGCTGGGGAAGTTGCACTCGCGGAGAAGCTTGTCGAGCTCAGAGCAGCGCAGAGTCGAGCGAACGAAGATGATGACCTGGTTGAACTCCAAGCTGTCGAGAAGGTCGTTGAGCTTCCGGTTCTTCTCCTTCTCGTCAAGCTTCATGTAGTACTGCTGGAGACCGTGAAGCGTCAACTTCTTCTCGTCATCGACGTAGATCTCGAGCGGGTTCTGCATGAACTTCTTGCAGACAACGCGCACCTCCTTGTTGAGGGTGGCGGAGAACATCATCACCTGCTTGTGCTGGGGTGTAGCGCGGAAGATGGCTTGAACGTCGTTGCGCATGTCTGTCAACTGTTAGCGGAAGTCGATCAAGACAGACGGTTTGTACTAACCGGGCTGGTCCAACATCTTGTCACACTCATCGAGGACGAAGTGCTTCAGGTTGGCAAGGCGGAGATGCCTATCGCGGACGAGGGCGTTGATACGACCGGGAGTACCGACGATGATGTGAGGGTGGGTATCCTTGTTGCTAAGGAGCTCGATGTCCTTCTGAACGGGAGTTCCTCCGTAGAAGACACCAACCTTGACGTCAGGCAAGAACTTGGCGAAGCGGTTGTACTCGTTGCGAATCTGGTAGGCCAACTCGCGAGTGTGGCACATGACCAAGATAGTGGCGGTACCGGGTTCGGGCTTCTCGTCCATCTGCTGGAGGGTTGCGAGAACGAAGACGGCAGTCTTTCCGAGACCGGACTTGGCCTGGCAGAGGACATCGTTTCCTAGGATGGCCTGTGGAATGGTAACTTGCTGGACTGTAGGGCACACGTTATGTCAGAATGGTCTTTAAAACGGTCGAAACGAAGCGTGGGAAGCGAAGCGTCCGTCCATCTTGTGTAGCCGAGGTTTTCCATCTAGCGCGCGTGCCAGTCTGTCTATCCTCCCCATACGCTCAATGGTGTACCTCCTCCTATACACCCGCAACATGCACTCCTCCTCTGAAACCAGTCCTTCGGGACCACGGTAGTGAGCCAATAGGCACCACTGGCTTCTCGATGCATATACCGGTGCGCCTGCGAAATGCAGTGCGCGTCGACGCTCGTGGGTAGCGGAAGGCACTCGGTCCCTCGCCACTTTGCTCGAATATAGACAGACCAGGCCGCATTACAGATAGTGCTCGTTTCGTAGATGGACAGACGCTTGTAGGTGGATAAGGCTGAGGGGAATTATTAGACTAACCCTCGGAAGGATGTTCGAAGCCACAGTCCGTGATTGCTCGTACGAGCTCGTCCTTGAGCAAGAAGTCGCGGAAACCGGTCGAGTGGATGCCGACGTAGCTGCCCTTCTTGTCGCCTGCAGCATCACCGGCGGTGACGCCGCCCTTGCTTGCAGCTGCGCTGCCGTTGGCGGGCGCATCAGTCGTCTGGATCTCCTCGTCGGAGTAGTCGATGAGATCTTCCTCGTGAGACATGATGGATTATGTGTCCGTGTAAGAGTGTGTGTGGTGTGTAGAGTCGGTGATTGCGCGTGTCGCAAGCAAGGCTGCCAAACAAAGTGGAGTCGCGACGGTACCGAGGCGAGGTATTATACTAAGAGCTACGAGTAGAAGAGATCAGCAGTTGTTTCGCGATTTCACGTAACGCGAATTCGACGAGGTTGCTGTGGCTTGAGAGGTTCGTGGTGGGCGGTGGACAAGAGCGGTCGCCGCGCTGATGTCGAGGTAAAAAGCTCGGGGCGCCTTGCTGGGCGCGCGCTAGGCCGCAAGCGGACTGCTCTGAATCACGACCCACCACTGCAAATCCTCTGACCTTCTATCATCTATCTGTGAAACCGTAATTTACGTAGCAGGCCAGACGACAATACAGCGGCGCATCATGAGCAAGGTCAAAGCACCAAAGACGAAGGGCATTCCGAACAAGCATCTGCACGCCCGCTCGACTTTTCTCTACCAAGCAGCCACATATCTGACGCTGCAAACGGCTACGCAAGAGGACGTCGCAGCTTGTGTCGCACGAGACAAAGATGATCGATCGATCGAGACCCAGCGACCTTCGCCGTTGGCACTCGAACTCGGATCCGATCTTCAACAGGTATCACGGAAAGGCCAGCTACGGCTGGCTGTCGACTTGAAGCGCTCCATTTGCAAAAGTTGTAATACAGTCCTTGTTCCTGGACGCACTCTTACTCAAAATATTGAAAATCCCAGCAAAGGCGGTAAGAAGCCTTGGGCAGATGTACTCGTCATCACTTGTCTCATTTGTGGCGGAAAGAAGCGGTTTCCAGTGGGCGCAACGAAACAACTCAAGAAGGCCAAGAGGATCACAACGCATACAAGTTTGTTGTCAAAAACTGCTTCGGAAGATGGCCAATGCTCAGAAACTACCTTTGCGACGGGTATTGACTGACTTGACGTCACGTTGTGGTTTATTCCACTCATTTGCTACGTGCCACGCCGGAATCGCTCAATCGAGGAACCCATGAAGGCCTCCGGAACTCTCGAATCGATTCACCAGGGGAAATCCGAAAGCTGCTATGGCTCAGACTGCTCAGATCAAAGTGAAATACACAGGAGCATTTGCCGCCTCTCAACTATGCTCGCTCCACGCACGTCCAGTTACGCCACGAGAGGATCTAAAGTTTCGCCTGGACAACTTCTCCAGTCAAAAAGCCGAGCGAAAACATCGCATGAGAACAACTTGATCTTCACCAACCGTTCTCCTCAACGTAAACGGTCATGGATAGTCAAGCTCCCAAGGAAAGCATCTCGCCTCTCCAGTCTCTGCCACAAGAGATCCTGTCAAGCGTCTGCAGTTACCTACCGCAAGGGGCTCTCTACCAACTAACCCTCGTCAACAAAAATATCGGTCAGCGCGTAGTACCAGCCCTGTACAGTTCCTTCAGCCAAAATGGAGGCGACAGCATGCAAGTTCGACAGTACTTCAGAACCGCGGTGCGGGAGCCTGAGTTGGCTGAGCATCTTCGCGAGGTTACTATTCAGGGCTCTATCGGGATAACCCACAAGCAAATGCGGAAATGCCTCCAGAAATTGGACAAAGATACCTGGGCTCGTCGGCTTCACGAACAACACCCCCGTCTCGCTTACGATTACTTTTCGTATGGACCGGACTTGGCCATTGCTCTGTTACTGAGCTTGGAACCCAAGATACACTCTATTCGTGCTCTGCATCCTCCGAACCCCATAAAGAAAGGGAACTCATTTAAACTCCCCATCTATCTCGAACCCATTCGAGGCATTCTAGCAGCAGGCTCTCCACTGCCGCAATGGACCAATTATTTATCCACGTTAGAGATCACCCTTCGGACCACATCATGGCAGTGTATTGCCCCGCTGTTCCAGCTACCGGTACTCAAGACGCTGATTCTAAGTGGTGGAGGTGGATTCCACATGGCTACTGAGGATATGGAAGCTGCGATTCATTCATCACCGATCGAAGTACTTGACTTTGAAAAGTGCGCGGTCCCATTGACGACCATTGCACAAGCTGTATCTGCTTGCAAGTCACTGCGTGTCCTACGACATAGCGACTGCGACCATTGGGCAGCACCTCATCATTTGCATTTACTCCAGCAGTTACATGAGCATGCGAGCACTCTGCGCACCCTCAAGACGTGCTGCTGGCATGCCCCCAAGAGCACTTCGACTGACAATGGGATCTTGGCCAGCTTCATTGCTCTGATCGAGCTCGAAGTGCACTACTCTCATGCCGCGGATGATCTCCTGCCACCAAACCTCTGTCGGCTCGTCATATGCGCAACTACCCGCGACCGAGTATGCATCATGGAAGACATGGAAACACTAGCGCAAAAGCTCAGCAAGCGATCAAACATCGACGTAACACTGAAGTATCGGCACTACAGGAAGCCAAACTACGAGCTTCCAAAACTACGCGAACTGCCATCCGTGTTCGCCAAGTCTGATCTTAACCTGTCGCTTTACGTGTATCCTGTTGTCGGCTCATCATGTAAGTTGCCCGCAGTAACGTTCCTTTAGAACGAGCTAACAGTCAGAATAGGGTACTTGATCGCCAAGTTCGATCACCGCGCTGCATGGTTGTCGCAGAGACCTAGCGAAACAGGCGCAAAAGAGTTGAGAGCTTGGTCGAAGCGATTAGATTCGACGTACGATTACCGGGAGATTGTGCTCGCGGAGATCAAAAATATGGTCGGAAAGCACGAGAACCATTGGAAGAGCAAGGACTACGATCTCGACTTCATGCTACCGTATCTGTTTAGAAATCTGTACAAGGTCTGAGGAGAGTAGTCAGTTGACACGAAGATGCGAGAGGAAGGATGTATCTGTCACGAATGGGAAGGTGGATTGGAAGAGTAACGAACGGTAGCTCTTTCTCCAAAATGGACCTCGCTTCAAACACATCACCGGCGCTATCTCTACGGTCATCCTCCTGGTTACCTCCACCACCTGCTACTCACCAATTATTCCCAACTGCTCGTGAAAATTCTAATACCGACTCACAAAACCCGCATCGCCTTGACCTACCAACCTTCCACCCCCAAACCCAGGTTTTCTACATCTCGACCACAGCACTCTCTCATACCGAAGACCATGGCATCGAACAACTCCTGTAACGGCGACGACGTCAACCCCCCAGCTTACTCCAGACTTCACGAGGACCATCACACCGACGGAAGCGCCCGCAAGAACAGCAAAATGAAGAGTGCGATCGAGCTCTGCATCCTCATTCCCGTCTTAGCCATCGTAGTTCCACCCGCGATAGTGCTCAACGTGGGACGATTAGTCGTAGGTGAGTAAACGACCATATTGCACCTTTTGTTACGACCCTGTTGCTGACTTAGTACCTAGAATCGCTTGTAGAAGTTAAGTGGTCAGTCAAAGACCGGAACTATACGCAAAGGGAGCAAATGGCTCGAAGGACGCTAAGGATGGATGCTCGGCAAGCGACAAGATGAAGCTGGTACTTGAGTGAGCAGGGGAGAGATGGTGGACTGGTTGTAGTCTTGATTCGGCATCCTCTGGCCATGCTATGTCTCATTAGTGTCCCTCGATACGGCGATACATCCCTTTGACGAAACGAGCCCTAGGATCAGAATGGAGATAAACATCGGTATTGCTTTGTACCTAGACTGCAATCAAGACGCTTAATTGTGCAAGTAAAGTCTATTCTACAATTATCGCAAGAGCATTGTGCTGTATTCTCCATTCGGTTCCCCTTCACCACTCACCACTCATATCTCACTGATCGCAAGTACTCCAGCACTGTATCACAAATCGCCCATCGTCTTACCCTACCAACTTCCCGTCACAAACGCAAAGACTTCGCAGTCCATCTAAAACACCTTCCCAAAACACCAACTTTGGTCTTCGACAAATCCTGGCATGACCACAACTTCTCATCCTCAACTGACTTCCACTCCCACGAGAAACAGTACACCAACAAGAACTTCCGCAGAGCTATCAGCACGATGGTTGCGTTCAATATGTGCACACTCCTTCTGTGCCCGGTGGGATTCTGTGTGGAAGGCGTGACTAAAGGTGAGTTAGATACCGTCGGGCCTATTAACTCGCCCTCTCCTGCTGACATTCCATCCAGGTTCCCTTGCAGCAGCATGGCAGTCGACGATAGGAAACGTGCTTGTAGGAAGTGTTTTCTCTTTCCTCCAGAGCGCTGGAGCCGGTGGACAGCAAGTCTTCAAATAGTTCGTCTGAACGCCATGACGGATCCATACAAGCTGGCCGAAGAAAATATAAAATGGCCAGTCCAGAAGCGGTCTTCGTCAGTCTCGACGCTCATACTCTACGGCGTCGACATCCCGTGTACATGGACGAAGCTCATGATCACTTCCTGCAAACAGCTCTCAAGATTTGAGTATGCCGGTCCGAAGTATCACGGGTCAACATATATTCTACCGAACATCATGTCTGGTCTTGAGCAGCAGCAAGACTCGCTGCGGGTTCTGCACCTTGCTCCAGAAGATGATGATTGCTGGGATGAGCCTGATTCGACCCACGCGCGCATCGATGGTTTCCACCGATTACATGCCCTGGAAAACCTCTCTACATCATTTCGAGTACTGCTTGGTACACCGCCTATGAACTATACCGGCGAAGGAAACTGGAAATACCCTCGGATGCGGGATATACTTCCCCATAGCCTACAAGAGTTGTTTCTGTCTACAACGGCTACGATGGTATCCCACAACTACCGTGATGGATATTATGATCTCTTCAACAGCGCTCTTCCCCTACAAGCAAATGGTCTATACTTGAAGAAGATCCGCGTAGCATACTCAGACATGATCACAGGCGCTCATTCGTTGCCCTTCAATTTCTGGGACATCAAGAACTCATACGTTGCACACGGAGTGGAGTTTGACTACTCTATATCCATCAGCGCAGATCGAGATGGTACGTGAGCCTTCAATTCAGCCCTTCCCGTTCATCCATTTACCGCAAATGCTATTAGCAAAAGTTCGGGTCTCGGCATTACCTTGTGTCAACGTTTGTCACTTCCTTGACTACATATCACTAACGCTTTTACATAGAGCCGGGACTATCTCTTACAGATGCGCACATTAACGATATGGTTTCCATGCTCAAGAGTTACGGGCCGAAGGCAGTCGAAATGGCTCATCACTTCACTTGTTTCGGAAGCCAAATAGTGCAGAAAGTACTGTCTGAACTAGGCTATTCCGAAGACTGGATAAGCAGCGAGGAAGGCCGGAAGTATATGTTCGTATCGTGAGCTATTTATAAGCTTAGCATCACTAGCAAGACCCTGGTTCTTCGATTTCCTTCATCCTGCTGAGTAAGACCGATGCTTGTTGGGGTAGACAAAAAGCTTAAGTTTTGCTTATTGAACGGGACCATCGCACCGAGCCGGGCGTCTCCGTTCTGTAACGTAGCATCGTATGCCTGGAGATCTCCCGTGTCAGACATATTCTTGGGTGAAGCAACGACCTATATCCCCGTTCCTTCCTTCCAATACACCAAAACTCAAACTATGACGTCGCAACTACTACATCCACACTTCGTCTCACTAACGGAATCCCGCTCCGAAAAACACAATCCCATCTGCAAGCGAAAACCCTCATCGCAGCCCAACCCCACGCAGCGCCACAATGCCCTCAGGTACATGACACCTGTACCTCCTCCACCACCAGAACCCACAATCTCGTTCTTTTTCCCCCATCGACGATGAAAGGGCGCATCGCATGTGATGTATTATACAATGTTCTAGTGTGTTTCCACGCACAGCCCACCCCAATTTAATATATATTGCGAGCATACTCCAATAGCGCCGTTTTCGCGGATCAGGTACCTATATCAGCCGGTTGTTATTACCACGTGAGGGAATGCGCATCTTGGCGATCGGACGGTATGGACTATGTGGGGCCAAGACTACCGTGCGCCGTGTATGTGGTAGTGTGTGTGGGATGTAGTGGGTAGGTAGTACTTGCGAAGATGATGGGTGCGATGGTGGGATCTGGACCTTGGGGGCGGCTGGTGAGCCGGCTGTGTGGTAGGTGGTCGGTATCGTTATCTGAGACTTGTATTACCACCGAGATATGGGATTTCGTTTTGCTGACTGTGTTATTGGATTACGTTGATGTCACATGCAAAATTGGTCCAAGGTGGAGGTTGATGTGATGATGCTGTTGTCTTTTTTTGCTATTTTGCTTCCATTGCAACTAACTTGAAAGTGAATCAAGAAATGCCCTTCGTCTACCCAATGCACCTCTAAAGAAAGTCCAAAAACTCCATCCGCAAGATGCGCAATGCCGCTATATTCCTCAACATCCTGTTGCTTATATCTCTGACCTCTGTTGAACCGACCCGTCTCCGTCTAAGATTGAGCCCGTGTCGAAACTCTAAAAGTCCCAAAGTGTACCGAAAGCGTGCATACCCTCCTTGGCACACCCCTGCATCATCTCATCGTTGCCCTGGCTGTTGCTCGTAATGAAGATGACCTCAGCGCCGAATCGCTTCCACGTATCTCTCAACAACTCCATTGTGTCCGGGCGGCCACCCCGCTTCTTGCTATCCCAGAGTATCATGCGCTCGGGCTCGATGTGCTTGTGGATGAGACCTGTGACGGTGGGGCCGAATGTGCGCTCTTGGTCAGAGCCGATCCAGATGAGGAACCAGTTGGGAGATTGGATGCAGGTGGAGAGGGCGGCGCCGATGCCAGTACCGGTGCAGATACGTATGCCGCGTTTGAACATCGCAGAGGCGTGGCCGACGCCGGCTGTGATTGTGTTAGCAATGGAGATGCAAATGGAGTTATGCAAGAACATACCGAACTTGAGCTGTCTTGTCCACACAGTCTTTGGTGGATTGGCGACAAGGTTCTTGGTGAAGTCTCCTTGAACACCACAGATCATGTAGTGATGGGTAGCATTGCGTCCCTCGCTGATGATGCCGAAAGCGTGGTACTCCATGATGGACGTGCGACTGATTCGTCCTAGAAGACCTTGCTGCATGCCGCGCTCGAACTTGAGAACAGCGACTTTTGGTGAGGGGATCTCGACTTCGACTGGCACCTCTCGGAGGGTGACCCATGGGATGAGGATGCTGTAACTGGTCAGTAGGAGAAGCTGATAGAGGTATGGGCGCTCTTACAATACTGTCATGAAGACAGCGAACCATAGCTCTTGTGCACTGAGTAAGCTGTGGGCGTCGGTCCTCCACTCGCCACGCTTGATGTCGTAGGTGTTGCCCATGACCACGAAAACCCATGTCATCTAGCGAGCGTTAGTATCAGTTCTCGGAAGAACGCAATCGGGATGCATACTGCGAGGCCTAGCCATCCAACAAATCGGTGATGCTTCTCGAAAACATTGTGATAGGTGCTGACCAGGGCGTAAGCATGGTGTCACAGAGTTACACGTCCGCTGGGACTACTCACTTGCGGACCCAAGGGAAGGCGCTCAGAACCGAGATGATGATGAAGACGTTGGTGATGATACCGCTAGCGATCACAGCAGGGTGCTGTACGGCACGATATCTGATGATGTCGACGCACTTGTAGATGAGCCAACTGGGCTTTCTGTTAGTACTATTTGCAATGGATGTATGCAGGTCTACTTACGCAGCCCCAGACAATGCGCATCCAGAATGTATTCCCCCGACGTGCTGCAGGACAGATGTTGCAGCTAGCTTTACGCACACTGGTGCCCACTACGATGACTGGTCAGAAAGACTTGTGATAGAGACAGGGGAAGTACATACACCTAGTCCGTATATGGCGGCCATGTATAAGAAGCGCATCCATAACTCGTTTCTGAACAAGATGGCGGAGAGTAGGTTGCCCAGTACCAAAGCACCGAGGTGTTCCTCGCCATATTTGAAGCGACCACATGCCGTCAAGATGATCCCCGTGAGGTTGAGTGAGACGACGAATACGAAGAACTTCCTGTATGTATTGAACCAGAGGTCAAAAAGGATCCACCGGCTGATCTTTGGCTTTTGAGGTTTGGCTCCTGCCGGTTTCTTCACGGTAGTGTCCAGTGCAGCAGCATCGGTAGGTTTCCGTCCCTTTGGCAGTGAGAGTGAGAGCTCCGGTACGCTTGTGCATGGTGTTATGCCTTGGTGGACAGGGGAAGCAGGAAGCAATGACGAAACAGTATATGTCGACCTCTTCGGTTCCATATACACAAAGCCGGGTGCGGTCAACTCCAGTGTACTATCGTACATGCCCTTCTCTGCATCATCGAGCGAATCATCGCTACGATGGCTAGTAAGAGGGCTCTTCGGTGTGAGTGACATATTGCTGGTACGCGGGAACGAGACCAGGGTCCGAGGAGACAGGCGGGAGGACGATAACCTTGGAAGGCAAGGGCAACTGACAGGTGACGTTGGCCAAATTGGTAACAACGCAGGAGCGTTCGAGTGAACAAAGATTGGTAATGAGCACAGGCTAGACTGGGTGCTCTCAAGAAGTACTTATTGGGGAAGCAGCCATGAGGCGCACTGTCGTGTCATCTGGATCATCAAACCTTGCGGCGACACCATCCACAATTCATCTCTGGAGTATACGGTACCAATGTCCGTAAGCATCACAGTCAGACGAGCCCGATGATGGCACATTGTCCCAGACCAGCTTCCGTCGATCCCGGATAGATAGCTACCCAGCTGAACCAGTTGGCGGTCGGCGCCTCCACTCCGTGCTCAGCTCGTGAGGGATTCCCCGTGGGGAGGGCAAGGAAACCCGGGACGGCCTATGTCGGTAGTTTCTGCTCAACGTTGGGTTAGGAAGACAACCCCACAGCCTCGATATCGATCCGGAGACTTCTCTAGGCCGTGACGACGTCGTCATAACGCATCCGATATTACGGTCGTACAGATATGTCGGCAGGCTAGGATCACGCGACGAAGGTGGAATATTGCAAGAATATACTAGGGGGTCAATGCGGTGGCTTCGGTGTGACGGCTGGAAGTAACTTTTGGTGAAAAAGACAGGGATATAGAAAGCAGTAATAAGGCGGAAGCGCACGTTCCCGATTTCGGGACGTCCTTCAACCGCGTCTAGTTGCATTAGCGACGACGCGATAACGCGATAGTCAGCCATGCCGAGGCGCGCCCATCGCGAAGTCACTCAATCTAGCTAATCTTGATTTCTAGTTCTTCACGTACAGATCGACGTACTCGTCGATGTCCATGTTATCGAGCGACTTGGGGTCCTGCGCTAACGCGACGAGCTTGTCAACGTGTTGCGACGGGTAGTGCGGGCCGAGATGCCTCTTGAACTTGGCAAGAATCTCGGGCTTTGCTTCCTCACGACGCAACCGATGGCCAAGCGGAGCCTCGACAACCTCTTCCTCCAGCACGGTTCCGTCCTTGAGCGTTACGGTCAAGGCGTTGGAGATGGTGCGCTTCGCAGGGTCGTGGTAATCCTTGGTGAATTGCGGGTCCTCTACACAGCTAATGCGCTGGCGGAGAGACTCGACGAGTTCCGATGTAGCAGCTTCGCTGTCATCTGGGTAGTCAGTGGCTTCAAGGCGGTTGAAGACAAACATGGTGGAGACCATGTACTACCATCATGTCAGCACAGCCGGCGAACCACGAAGGGTAAGACTTACTTGAACGCAGTGATCACGGTCAGCAAAGTTCTCCATAGGCTTGAACTGCTTATCGATGATACGAATGCAGGCCTCATGCGTTCGGTTCACTACACCCTCAATGTCTTTGGCGCTCTTACCCATCGCTGCCAGCTTCTTGTTCAGGCGCTGTGCCGCTTCGACCGCAGTCTGTGAGTGGAACTCAGCTGGACGAAATTAGTAAATGGCTCCCGAGTAGCATTGACCTGAAAGAGTCGTCTTACCCGGATAAGAGACCTTGAAGAGAACGTTCTCCATGACGTAGCTGCCGTAGCCTCTCTGGAACTGGAAGGGCTTGCCGCCAAAGTTGACGTCGTAGAAGCCCCAGGTAGGAGCTGAGAGAACAGTAGGCAGACCCTGCTCGCCCTTCATGACCTTCAGCACGAGGTTGACGGCGGTCTGGCAAGCATCACCAGCGGCCCAGGACTTGCGCGACATGGTGTTGGGCGAGTGCCTGTAAGTACGCATAGACTGGCCATCGACAAACGCTTGCGAGATGGCATCCCGAGTCTGAGCCTCGCTGAGACCCATCATCTTGGAGACGACAGCTGTGGAGGCCAACTTGACCAGAATGACGTGGTCCAGGCCGACCTTGTTGAAGGAGTTCTCCAGGGCCATGCAGCCCTGGATTTCGTGTGCCCTGATCATGGCCTCGAGGACATCTCTGACCTTGAAGATCTTGCCATTGCCGAGATTGCCTCCAGCCTTGTTTGTTCGTGTAATCCAGTCGGCAGTTGCGAGGATCGCTCCCAGGTTGTCGGAGGGGTGGCCCCACTCGGCAGCTAGCCAGCAGTCGTTGAAGTCGAGCCATCGGATCATGGCACCAATGTTGAAGGCGCCGTTTATGGGGTCGAGCTGGTAGTTGGTACCGGGCACCTTGCAGCCGTTGGGGACAGTCGTGCCTTCCACAGTGGGACCCAGGATCTTCCTGCACTGCTCGAACTGCAGCCCCTCAAGACCGCAACCGAGCGTGTCAACGAAGACCCAGCGCGCGGTGTCGAACTATATGAAGTTTGATTAGCCGCGATACTCGCTGAGAGCGCAATTAGCTTACCGCAAGCTCGGAGTCGATGGGGGTGTTGTGGATGTAGTTTGCCATGTCCTTGATCTCAGGATCATACTCGCGCTTGCTCAGCGTCTGAGGCATGGAGCTCTTGAGGGCCGTCATGGTGGAGAAGGAGGATGCGGTTGCTGTGCGCGAAGTGATTGGGGTGGAAGGAGCAGTTCGCAGGGCAATTGGCCTTATGGCTCTCGATACGACACTGGACCGTGATCGGAGGTTTCGTGAAACGGTGCTGCACAGGTTGCGACTGAAGGCCGACATGTTGATTAGCGTCTGTCGTGCCGGACGACGTCAATGCAGCTTTGAAGAAAAGGGACAGTCGTACTTCGCGCTTTTGAGGGAACTGTAGGTCTTTGAGGAAGTTCAGGACATGAGCATCGCTCGGCTCGCAGAATTCGGGAGGATGGATAGACCGCCGTCAACCGAGGCAGTACATATCCGCCATCCGCACGGAAATGTCTTGCAGCGCCAGCGTGACAGGCCTCACGATGATATTCTCTCACTGCATATGTCTTTGATGATAACACTACGCTTGCATGGCTGCCGTCGCGACTCCATCTTGTGTGCGACTGTCTGCCCGCAATCTACTTGACTTGCTACCCCGCATCATCCCGCACATGTGCGCGGCAGGTACGCTTCGGCTACGGTGGCTGGGTCCCGCTTCCACATGCCTGCAAAGCCGCAGAGCCTCCGAAAACTAGACATTGAATCGTCTTTCTAGATCCTCGAGCTCATCATCGACTTCCCGGTCAAGCGCTTCTCCCGCCGCTCTTATACTTTCCAATTCCTCTTCTGTCCTGGCAAAATCATCAACTTGCAGCACCTGCTCCCCGACAGGAAAGCGGCATACATCAATCGCACCATCAAACGCTCTATCAGGACGCTTTACAGCATGTTCTCTATAGCCAACCAACATGCCTAATCTGCCCAGCCTCAGCATCCATCGCCTGACGTCTGCGAGTTGATATCCAATAGCCAATAACAAGGAGACTTCGAAAAGAATATCCTGCTCCCTTGAGAATGCACCATCCTCATCGACACCATTGATGAACGCATGGCTTCCAACGTACCAGAGAGTGAAGATGTAGTTCCAGCAACAACGCGACGCGGAAGCAACGGCGCAAAGCCTTCCGTACAGCAACTGCTCGTTCTTTATGCTGTAGTCGGCCGATAGATGCTGGGCGACAAGGACGCAGTTCTTCAGACGGTATGCCATGAGATGTGCTGTGCCGTCTCTAGAGTAAAGCTGCGTTTCGCGACACAACGCCGATGCGAGAATAGCATCGCGCAGGGAACGATCCAAGCTTGATTGGTTCTGTATGTCATATACAACGAATGAACGGTACGGCAGCTGGGATAGAGTCAGGTGCTGATGCAGTAGCCGTTGTATCTCCTTATCAAAGGCATCTAGCTAAGATCAGTTCTTGGACGTTGCAGTCGATGCATTCTCGTACTCACGACACACGAACCGCAGATCTAGCACTCTCCGCATGCCATAACATTGCCGCTCTTTGTGCTGCAAGTATGGATCCAAGGCATATCCAATGATCTGACTCCACAGCTCCACCGGCAAAGCTTCGACACCATTGAGACATGATTGCGGAATCTGCTTCAACCTCTCTTTCGCCTCTTTCGCAAGTCTCGCTTGTTTTTCCGCTCTCTCAATCATGCGAATGCTGTACATCGCGGGATAACCAATGGCGCGAACACCACTCATGAATCCATTGAAGATTGAGATCGGGATCTCGGGGCTGATATAATGCCATTCTTGCAGGAAAACATATAAAGTCCTGGAACCGAATGTTTTGCCATCAGGATACATTGCGGTAAGAGAGCTGCGTTCACCAACCCGCGGGTGCGATGTATGCAGTTAACGAATCCTGGTGCCTGATTTCCTAGCTATCGAACAGGCGTCCGTGCTTGGCTACCCGTCGCTCCTTCTACAACTTCAGAATAAATAGACGGCGGCTCTTCGGTTAACTCGAGAAAAGAATTTCAAGCCGCATTACCATGAACACGATCTTTCTATTAAAGTCTCTCATTCGAAAGCCCCTAAATAACTTGACGCAAGAAGTCTCATCTACCCCAATACCTACATCACAACTCGCAGGCATTGTCGCCCTCCCTACGGAACTATGGAGCATCATCATCGATTACACAGTTCTACAGCTCATGAACGAAGACAAACCTCCATTCGACGAGCTCACACCAGCACTTGATCTGCGACTTGTATGCCGTGAGTCCCTGCTCTGCACAAAGACACTAACGCAGTCGGGCCAACTAATTCCTATACCAGGGATATTCAACAAAGAAGTCCTACACGCTCTCGACACCAATATAACACTCGCACACTTCCCTCGTACATCATCCACCTACTTACTCATTTGGTGGTCTCATACCCAACGCAAATCTGGCCTCCATACTACGCTCTTTACCTCTGCGATTTTGAACACAGCCCATACAACAAACCTCCCTATCGTCTCTCAAGAGCTAGCTGTGCGTCTCCTGAATTGTCTCACAGTAGCCGAGAGTCTGTCCAGATTACAACACGCGCCATTCTATGAATACATTGGAAGCCTGGAAGAACCTCCGCTGTGGGATTTTTATACGGTGGATAAGCTGCACCGACTTTGTCATGCAGCAGCATTGTCAACCTGCTGTCAAGAGTACATGTGCCGACCTGAACAGTTTTACGCTAGATATGGGGAAGAGGGGAGGCTCAAGGCAGACGTGTGTCTAGAGGTTGCGCTGTTGGCGGCTTGTGGATATGAAGGCAAGAGGATTAAGAATGTGATGATTCGGCTTGCGAAGGCAGGGGCGCTAATAGGGCACGAGACAGTGTCCAAGAGGTGAAGACGACGGTTTTGAAGACGAAGAATATACTTTATCATTCTTGGTATCAACTAACTCTCTCACACCAATCAGCCAAGTGGCTCTTCTCTTGATATTGATTTTGGCGTTCCTGCCACTGTGGATCACCCAGATACACGTTCTCATAACTCTTTCCACATCCTCATATCGTTTGACTGGGTGTCGCAGGTGCCTCGGCGTTGGGATGAGGTCGTAGTGGGCTTGGCTTGTCGATTTGTCGCTACTTCTGAATTCTGCACGTTTACCAATCATCTTTGTCGGACTCATCGTCTGTAAACACGTCAGTATACTGCTAATCCAGCAAAAATGATTGTACTTACCACTGTGACTAACTTTTGACTTCCTTGCCGCAAGAGCACTAGCCAGTGCTCCAGCCAAGCCAGCATCTCCAGGTTGAGCTGCGCCACTGGCTCCTCCAGAAGCTCCTCCAGCAGGTTCCGCGCCAGGAACTGCCGCTGCACTGCGGTCCTTTTTCTCTGTATCTGAAACCTTCTTCAATCTCGCTCCTCCTCGAATATCCGCTAACAAGCCGTCTCGCCCTGGCGCTGGTTTGGGCAGAGGCGCGCCGCCGCTCGGTGGGGGCGGTGGGCCAGGTGGAGGTGGTGCCACAGCGCTTCGTGAAGGCATTGGCGGCGGCGGAGGAGGCACAGAGCCAGGAGGCAGGGGCGGTGGGGGCGGTGCGCCTGTGCTTGGCATAGGGGGTGGAGGAGGCGCTGAGCTGTTGGGCATCGGTGGAGGAGGGGGAATCGATCGTCCGGGCATGGGCGGCGGCGGAGGTGGTGTCGGTGCTACATTGCTTGTTGGGGGTAGAGGCGGTGGGACTGGTGCCGCGCTCGAAGGGGGTGCTGGTGTAGGTCGAGATGAAGACGGCGGTAGCGGAGGAGGCGGTGGTATGTTGTGGACAGGCGGTGGTGTCGGGGCTGCCGATGTCTTGGGTGGGAGCGGAGGAGGCGCGGATGGCGTGTCTCTCGCGGGAGGCGGTGGAGGAACTGGCCCTCGGCTTGGGGGTGGTGGAGGTGGGCCCGAGGGTACGCGGTTGCCTGTGAAGGGCGGAGGTACACCGAACTTGCCTCCCACTGGCCTTTCTTCGTCGGGTACGGGTGTTTTGGGCGGGCGCGGCGGCGGTGGAGGACCTGGGTTGGCTGCATTGGATGAGGCTCGCGACCTACCTGGTGGTGCAGGAGGTAGATTGGCGAACTTTCCTGCTTCCGCAAGTGGTGGAGGCGCTCTGAAGACTGGCTTTGGCGGTCCGGGAGACGGTGAAGCTTCGCGCGGTGGTGATGGTGGCGCAGGGCTTCCTGAGGAGTTGCGATTGAGGGCTGCGTCCGTCCTTGTTCTACGCGCTGGCGGAGGCGCGGGCGGAGGTCCTCGCTTGGAGCCACCTGTGTTCTGGGGGCTGAGAGATGCGGCCATGGGAGGCGCGCTCGGTGGGGGAGGCGGAGGCGCTCTGGATTTGCGCTGGTTATTCTCATCCTTGAGCTTCTCCTCCTGCTTCCGCTGCTCGATGTATAGCTTGATGAAATCGGCGTTTTCTTCGATCTGGTCCTCGGTGATGCCCATGGCCAGCAGTTCCTTCAACAGGGGCTGCCATGATGGGTCGGTAGTGTCGATGGCGGAGTTGCGAGCGCTTGTGGCGTTGGAGTGGGTGCTCTGCACAGGCGATGTGACGCTGACGGGTGGAATAATGGACGCTGGCGGCGGGCCAGGTGAGGAAGAATGGCGGTCACGTCCGGTGAGCCTTCCCAGCAGGCCGTGGCCATGGCCTCCGCCCTTTCCGTTGGCTGCGGGCGCGCTGGTGCCGGCGGATGCGCTGAAGGGTTTGTTCTTGGTGTTCTTGTGGGCGTTCTTTTCGCGGTCGTCGAGCTTCTTCTTGAACGTCTTGGCCTCCTTCTCGTCGGCAAAAGACAGACCGGCGAGACAGTCCTCGAGCTCAAAGGTGTGGAAGAAGACGCGGTCCTGGTTGTACGAGAAGGTGTCGTAGATCTCCTGGTCCCAGATGACACCGCGACTTTGGGGCTGCATCCGTCAGTCGTGCATTCTGTGCTGCGGCGTCCCTCGCACCTACCGATATGTCCACCATCTTGAGCCAGAAGGTGTTGCCGACCAGGTCGTTGGCCAGCACGACGGCGCCCTGCAGGCCCGTGTAGGTCCATCGGTGCCGGTCCGGGTAGGCGATGTACAACTTGGCGACGGCGACGGTGTGGATCTTGTTGGCCGACTTGGGCACGGTGCGCTTGACCGTCTGCTTGTCCTCGTCGGAGAGAATCGAAGGCATTGCGGCGTGCTTCGCGACCTCGAGCGCGGAATTGGAGGAGGTTTGGGCGTGCTCGAGTGCTCAGCCGTTGGGCTTGGGCGTGGCTGGTGGGGCGTGCTCCTCACTCCACTATTAGGCAGCACATGGGAAGAGTCGCAGTCGCTTGGTAAGCCAGTCGAGGCTGCGTGCGGATGGCGAGGTGAATGCTGAGGCGCCGCGCGGAGATTGCCACGGTGCTGGTAAGAAGAATGGCGGTGCTGGTGAAGGGGAGACGTCACTTGCGGCTAACCACCCGACTGGGCGGACAAGGGAGAAACCCATCCAACGCTTTCTGCCCCGTCACGTTTGCCGACCCACAGCAACCTCATCCGTAATCCATGGATTCATACAGCGACTTCAAATCATCACGAGATTCCACTTTCACTCTGCTCTTGAAAAATGTAACATTGACCCAAGATTCTTGCCATTGCACTCGCTGAAGGCATCGCGACTTTCTCACGCGACATTGCGTCCGCGAGGCCAATGCGGGACCAGTACCCTGTCAAGATGACGACGTCTCAAGCTCCTTTATGCCTCCGCTTCATGCATACATTTGTATGAGAAGACAGGCACGCACCCAGAGTTCATGGCCTCTAGCGTCAATTGTCTTTGTAATGCTCGGATCCAGCGCCGCTGACGCCGACGTTCCGACTACAAGGCCTCCAGCGAACGATGACACCTTGACGGCTTGGCATCATCCCAGTCGATTCAGGCAACACCACCGGTGACATGGAATAATGTAGATTGCAGCATCACGTCTATTTCTTTACTCGGCACACTTGCAGTCATGGACGATTTGTTTGATGGCTACATTGTGTTGGACGGCATAGGCGACTTCCTTGGGAGCAGCGTTCCTGCCAACGATCCCAAAGCACCTGACGATGTTCCGCAAACGATACACCATGCAGGAGTATCGAAGCAACCCATACGACCAAAAGAAAACAATGTGAACGGATCTGACCAATCGTACGCTTCTCACGCAATGCACAAAACTATACCTAACTCACATCTAGCAGCACCACCGCCTCTAGCGGCGACACACCCGCACCGACAGGGTTACGACAGCGACGCGGGCACACTAAAAGTCGTCTGGGCTGCATCCCGTGCAAGCGACGCAAGATCAAGGTACCGCATCCACTTCTCAGTGCCTCGTCATATCACTAAACTATGTTAGTGTCCAGAGACATGGCCTTCATGCGCGAACTGCGACAAGCGCGGACGTAAGTGTGGCGTTGCGAACTAAGATCAATATCTCACCAACTATTCTAGTGGTTTGCAGATACCCCGATGTATTCAAGCACGCACGGCGTGACTACATCGAGTCGGCAGTGTCAAGTCCTCGTCAAGTTGTTAAGCTTTCCGACACACCTACTATCTACAGCTCAGAAGATATGCAGCTGTTCCATCACTATCTCGTCTCAGCACATCCTTGGATCCCGCACGACTGGGAAGAGCTTTGGGTCACAGACGTTCCGGCAGCGTGCCATAAAGTGAGTGCAACCTCTCGCTCACCGTGCAAGAGACCTAACATCACTGACCACGCAGTACCCATATCTCATGGATGCTATGCTGGCTCTTGCTGGATCTCATCTTGCCGTTCAAGTTGAAAATCCACAGACTGCCCTGGCGGTCCAACATCGACAAAAAGCCATTGTTGGCCTCGAGGACGCCTTCGCTAGTTGGCCCCCGACGGCTGAGGAATCGTATATCATGTTAGCAACTTCTTACCTCCTGTGCTTCCAGTCAAGCTACATAGGTGACGGTTTTCTTGACCACTTTTTGTCCTTGCGGGGATGCTCGTTCCTCTCTCAGCTTATCATAGGCGAAGGCTTTCGCAGCCCTTTCTCCACACAGAAAGGCTTGGACACTATAGCTATGGACACCGCATTTACCAAGTTTCCTGAAGTCGACCAGGAACTTTTGCAAGAGGCTCTACTGTCTTTGAAATCCCTTTCCAGCATAATGGATGGAACTGGTATACATTCCATCGAGAAGGCCATTGTTGGCCAGCTCACCGAAACACTTCGACTCCTGCTGCACTCGGACCTGGAAATCGAAACTGACGAACTTCCAATACCTCGTGACTCGCCGTTGGGTCTCTTTCCGTTCGCTAACCCGATCTTACCACAAGATTTCGGGCTCGTGTTTGACAACATCGACTGGGAGAATGTTACGGATCCTCTTCCTGGCGCTCCATACCCCATCCGGTCTTTTGCAGCTATGATGGTCATCCTCACGATCTTCTCAACCTGGCCACACGAAGCACTCATGCGCATGTTTGACCGTACAAACCAGCTCGGCAACGTCGTCATGGCCCACTTTTGCGCTGTACGATTCATTCTGTCGTCGCTAGCTGCTCCAAAAATGGCTTTGAAAACTCCTACAAGAGCGACTGTTCAATGGAATGCTCTGATCATGGCAGCTATAGACGATGATGAAAGTGGAGAATGGACGAAATATGTGGAATGGCCAAGAAAGATATTACGATGTATGGAGGCTTGTTGTGAGAGACACAAAGGCTTTACCATGGATGACGTGCGCAGTATGCTGTTGAATGATCCTGGTGCTTTCAAAGAAGGAAGAGCACGGAGATACTGACCATCGAGACATCACGAATTGGCACACCAGCCTTGTATTAACCACATCGCTTGATCTGATTGCGCTCCACTCCGACTTTGTATTTACTAAGAAAGACATTCACCCACCTCTTATTTTCCGGTACACGTTCACCCAAGTTCATCAGTGAAACTCTCGATCCGTGCAGTACCCTGCAGGCGCCGCTGCACTACGCCCACCTCTTACAACACTCGTACTATAAATATGGCTCGATCGCGAAGGAATCGCACCAGACCGTATGCTCAAGTGAATAGGAAAACCATACGGTCGGTGCTCGTTGGCTAGTCCCCGCTATCGCTCTCACCTTCTTCGACCGCGACCAAGAAGTACTCCAACTCTCATTCTCCCGCGCAAAGCGAAAGACCCCAACGACTACCCGAAACAGCAACACTCAATATCTTCACCATGCTAGAAGCTCTTGTGATGGCCATCTTGAGGTTTCTGGCTCGCATCCTACTACTATGCATCAACTTCTGGACTTTCATCACCGATCTACCTTCAAGATGCACACGCCTTGTGCTAGCCCTTCTTGCATTCGATCCAATCGCCTGGCTCGGTTCGGCGATAGCGCTTACCCTATTCCTCGCGATTCGCTCAGGTTACCAGATGATTTTAGAGACCGCGAAGCTACTCGCCCTCAGAGAGGAGCTTGAGGCTGAACTCGAGCGTCATGTCGCGCTCAGAACAATCAGATGTGCGTATCTTTTCACTTATATTGGACAAGTAACTGACGTTACACAGTCAATCGGGTGCGCGCGGGTACTTACGACGAAGGAACTGTCGTGCAGGGTATCCACATCATTGCAGCGGACAAGTGGGATATGGTTATCTGCGGAATGGAAATTGCGGGTGGGCGGCGAGATGGGCATTTTTGGGCTCGCATTCGTGGAGCTGATGAGTGGATCAAGTTCGGAAGCCAGCTCGTCATCAACGGCAATGATGTTACCGAAGAGGTGGTAAACTCAGGTGGGCACGTAGATCTCCAGTGGGCAGAGACAGAGACACCACCAGAGTACAGACACCCCATAGACTAAAAATGGGACGTAACGAGGTAGCCAAGTACACAGGACACTTGACGACTATCCAGTCGTCAGCCCAATTCTATTCAAGCAAACCGGTTCTACAATCCTAGCCTTATCATCGCATTTACACCTGCATCCCAATTCCTGTCTCCCATCCCCATCACTATCCTCATACTTCGGTATCTTGATCCCTCTCGCCTTCTCCTGTTCTGTACTCGCAAACGTACAAACCTGCAAGTCATCATGTATATACCCCCAATCACTAAAATGATGCAACTCCTGCGGCTGCAACAGCATAGCAGCAGCCAGCGAATGCACAGGCGCATCACCCCATCTCTCATAGTAGAACCCGCCGTCCCGGTCTAGATAGTCAAAGACAGCACGATACGCATCCCCACGAAAGAAATCCATATCCGCAATCTCGAAATTTGACCAAAAGTGACACATGTTCCACAGATCACCCCGCTCATCCCTATTGCGCAGCGCAGCCAGCATGCGACGAAAAGGCCACGGCATCCAGCTTGCGTCGATCATGGCAGTCCAGAGCGTGGAGGTGGGGAGACGGTATTCGTTCTTGTAGAGGGAGAGTTTGCGGAAGAGGGAGGGGACGGTTTGGCCGCGCTCCCAGAGGGCGGTTGTGTAGCCGTAGCGTTTCTTGTGGCGGGCCATTTCGACAAAGGGGTCGTAGGTTATGGCGCAGGTGAAGGATATGCTGGGTTCGACGCGCCAGTAGTATTTGTAGGGGAGGAGGGCGGGGTGGTCGTAGAAGAAGCTGTGGGGTTGTTGTCAGTGTTGTGCGCTGAGTATGGGAGAGGCTTGGGGTAGACGATGCGACGTACCCAGATTGGAAGCGGCACATGTGGTGGTAGCTCTCTAGTCCTCCGTATTGTATACCCCGGTTCTTCATATCCTGCATGCTCTTCTTCGCGCGGTCTTGGTCGATCCATTCGGGATACCCCCACATCTCCTTGGGTATGACTTCGAACTTGACGTCTGCGCCTTCCCCTACTGCCTTGCCCACTTTCCGCTTGAAGTCCTCGGTCCATTCCTCATCGTTTAGGAAAACCCAGGGATAACCAAAGTTGTCGTTGAACTGTTCCTGCACGCTTCGCACGCTTGAAACTGCACCCTTGACTTCCGAGTTGCGTGCGAGCATCATGAATACGGCGGATTCGCGCGCGGTCGTATTCAGGACGGGGTCCTGACATCCTGTGTAGAAGGGCGCATCGAGGGGCGGCGACGGGCGGGGGACATCGTAGTTGCGTCCGTGAACGTATGCTTCGACGAGCAACAAAGAAGCGATAGCCAAGATCAACTTCCAGTGCGACTGCGCTGTGCGCGATAGTGAGCGTAGCGGATGGCTCCCTGGTCGCGTAAGAAGTTTGGGCATAGCGACGTGCCCATAATGTTTAACAGGAAGTCGAGAGAGGACACCGTGCGAAAACGCGATGAGACTGCCCAGCCCATTCCTTCTTCACGGGTGGCTGCATGAGAGCCATCATAGTTGCTGCGCCCGTCCCCTAAGGCCAGATACGGCCTTATTGCCCGCCTGAACAGGGCCGTTCTAGCCGTTTGATTGATGCATCCCCGGACCCCATGGGCGTTAGCAATTGACGGTCAGAGGAACAAACACACGCTTGGATCTGCCCTTTTACTAGGGCGGGACGAGCATGATAGGGGCATATGGATATCAATGAATGATGTAAATTAGATGTCTGGCACAAAGTCCAGGTGCTGCTCAGTGTGGTACGGTGATGGCAGTACCAACTTAACAGCCAAGGGACCTCGGAAGTAGATGCATGGCTGCCTAGCCATGTCAGGTTAGCCCAGGGCTGTCAGGGAGCCTAAACTCGAAAGAGACATGCATGTGTTTATGTGCAAACGGCGATTGAGACAGCTTTCTTGAATATGTGTGATTGATTACGATGCTCTAGAATGGTATGGGGATAGTGCGGCCTTCTGGGCTTGCGAAGTGCTGTAGCTGCTTGCGACTATGCTTTGCCTTGTGCGACCACATCTATAGGAACATGTCGGAGATCAATGTCTACGGCAACACGGACATTGAGCTGTAGAATGGATGCATTGAAGGTTCGTTTGGTCACTGCATTCGTAAAGCAACATCTTTGTGCCCTCTGAAAGAACGTAAACTACCTAGGTACCTAGGTAGTAGGCAATTCGACACGCAATGGAAACGGGCAACGCGAGTTCAAGAGCGGAGGCTCATCAACATCACCCAGCAAGAAGAGCTTGATAGTTCACCGATCGGTGCGATATTCGTTTTAATCACCAAGAAAAGAAGAATACGAAGCAGGTGTTGCAAATTACTCAAAGGGGCAAAGCATACATACGGAAGCTGAACAGGGTATCGGGTCGTGCAACAGCGATCCACAATGACGTACAACAGGCGGTGGTTCGCAGCAATACGCAACAATCCAAAAGAAGCAGTCCAAAGTGTCACAAACGACACGAGAAGGGTACGGCATCCGAAGCAAACTGAGACATGCGCAAAACGAGACGTGGGTATTCCCAAAAGCAAAGGGTCCTGCAAAACGCAACCAAAACGCCATGAGCCGTGGGGCTTTTCAATCTCTCAGGTATCCCCCAGTGTTTTCCATGCCGCGAGGCTTTCCATTCTTAGTAGGTATAGTGTGGGTATCCGTGGGGACGAGGTATGTCTGTTCGTAGCGGTAAAGGAGTGTAGGTAGGTTGGTGGGTGTAAGGTAGCTTGTGGTACTGGTGCCGGTCCAGCGTACTGGAATGCGTTCATATCCGGCGGTCTAGACGGTCGACGCGCGACTTGAAGCCCTTGACAATCTCTCCAATGCGACGGACTTTGTCGAATTCTACTTGGAGCTCGTCGATTTCGCGGAGGATGGCACGGAAGCGGGCGATTTCAGCGTCGGCCATTTGCATGGCGTTGCCGGCGCGGTCGTACTGTATTTGGGTTGCTGTTTGTGTCTGCTGGGTGAGCTGGCCATTGTCAGTACTACACCACTAACAATCGACACCGTGTGAAGCTATGAACATGACAACTCACATACTGCCAGCGCTGCTGGATGGAGTACATCAGACGGTCAAAGTGGGCGCTGAGCGCCTGCAAACTGGAAGGATCCAGGAGGAGACGGCCTTGGCTGGAGGCGTGAGAGGCAGCGCGCGAGGAATTGGAGCCTTGCTGCGAGGCGGCAATTTGCTGCTGGAGATATCTGCTCTCGCTCGAGTTGAGGCCCAGGTCAGACACTGGGATGGCGGACATGTGCACATAATTATCTTAAGAACATGGTCGATCGGGAAGTCTGCGCCCTGGCTTCCGCGTGTGTGACGGCTGGAGAGGATGCGGGCGGAGCAATTGTTACTAGTGGGCTACGACTGCTGGGAAACGTTACAGCAGGCCTGCGTGGAGGAGGAAGGGGAAATATGCACGCTGATGTGGTTTGGGATCAAAGGGCGAGTGAGATGCGCCAAGCGGCCAGTCCGGCTCTCAAACCCTCTCACCAAAAAGCAAAGGCCTGCGAACGCCCATCTATCCCACACCCTCATCTCCTCTTAGCCGGCTGCAGCCCTATGTACTGCCGTCCCCATGCGCCCGTACGCAGCCGCCCTGAGCTGTCGCCCAAGCTGCACATGCTGATATCCGCGACGCAGCGCGTATCGTACTGGGCGAGCAGGCGGTCAGCGCATTCACCCACTGCGACATGCTGCTGAACCACGACTGCTTGCTTTTGCGCCCGTACGACCATAGCGCTGTGCCGCACTCGAACTTGTCACGCCCATTAAAGCGCGGGATAGTGTCTCCGCACCCACACCCTCTCCACAATCAGCGACAAGGATGCATTGATTGTGCCGCGAGGTTCATGGGTGAATGTTGACCCCACCAGCTCGCATCAGGAGGGGTAGGGTACTCCTGGCAGGCCGTGGACGAACCAGATGCAGAAGGTGACAATGATATGAGAGCGTGACGACCAGGTGCCGCTGGAGGAGCACTCCAAGTATCAAGCCTCCATGTTCCTACTGCCCGTGGTATGGCACGCGGTGCTTCGCCATGGCGTTGGTGGATGTTGTCTTGCCGAGGCTGAATGCATGCCAGGCAATGCTAGCACAATGTCTCCTGAACGCGTACATTCCGTGTCAGATTTTATGCAAACTCTGTGGAGTCAATGTAGCAAACTTAATTCTTCGTTGAGACAGAGTAAGCTGATCTTTGGATTATTCTAGACTCGAACCCAACATATGCACTGTAAAAGAACTCTTTGTATCATCTAATACAGATAGTTGTAACACTCGAAGAAACTACGCAACATACAATACAGCCCTTTCGTGGCTGCATTGTCTGTTAGGAGGCGTCTTCGTATGTTACAACCACTGGCCAAGATGTTATTCGATAGTCTCTAGCTGCGACAGATACTAACGTCGTCGATCATCGTACAGATACAGAGGTATAAAAGGAAAAGAAAAGAAAGGGGGTATATACACCAAGCCGTCCAAACGCTATGCACAAATGAAGGTAAAGAAAAGTACACCCACGCCCTATAAGGCGTAGTTCTCGGCGTGGAGGAAAATCTCATCGCGCCCACTGTCACTCCACACACTCCTTTGGAGTTGCGCAATCGTCTCACTCACACTAACGCGCATGGTGGGGGGTCCGCAAACGAACACACACGTTCTGCGCCCAAAGTTCTTGCTCAGTCCCTTGAGCAGATATGGTATATCCGGACGTCCGTACTCGGTGCTCCAGCCATCCTTCTTCTTGACGGCCGCAGGTAGAAATGCGAAGCGCATGAGGTTCTTTTGGAACTCGGTGGGTGTCGACGGGAAACCGAAGTCGAAACCCTGCCCGCCTTCGGTAGGGTTGTGGGAGATGTCCGGATTAATCGCGCCGGAACCCGAAGAGACGGCTTGACTGATGTCGAGGGACAAGTTGCGTTCTTGACGTCGGGCAGCAAGGCCGCGTGGCGCAGGCGCTATAAGGTCGGGGTTCGAGCTATGTGCTGATTCGGCAGAGTTTCGACCGCTGTTGTAACTTGGACGTGGTGGTGCGAGGTGGCCCCGATTGATGGGGACCATGTGCGCTTGTGGAAGCGCTGTGATGCTGTCTTCGTTCTCGCGACGCAGCTCAGACTCCTTCTCTGGGTCTCCCTGCGCTTCGTCACGGATGAGAGCCGAGTGTCGTTTTGAGGAAATACCGGAAACACCGGAAAGGCGGTGGTCGGCGATGTTCTGGAAAGCATCGTTGACCTTGTCGTGAAAGAACATCGACACAGGACGGGTAGGCGTCTTTGCGCTGACAAGTCCGCCGTTTAGGTTGCGCTTCGCGGCGGTAATGTAGAATTGGCACTCGACCGTCTCGGGAGGAGCATACTCGCGGCAGATGCGCAGTTCCTCTTTGAACCACTCCATAGTTTCGGGACGCTTGAGGGCCCAGATCACATGGATCTTACGGGTAACAGCTTTGCCATCGCGCATCTTCTTGATAAGAGACAGCAACTGCGAGACAATGGCAGTGATACCACTGCCTCCAGCAATGAGTACGACGTCATCAAACGCCTCAATACGCCTCTGCATGCCTCCGTACGGACCATCGACAAAGGCACGGTATGTGTGCCATGGACCGTGATCGAGAGCGTTGTTGAGGACCTTTCTCGTGAAGCCGCCGAATGGGCGGAAGACGAGGACCATGTCTCGGTAGCCCTCGCCGTACTCCGAAGGGAAGTCCTCGCTGCATAGCGAAGCGATGGTGAAGGGGTGGTTTTCGAAGACCGAGATTCCAGGCATGCGGAGATAGACGTACTGTCCAGGTCTCCACCGCATCTTGGTTGGGATGGTGATCTTGATGGCGTTTTCTGGCATGAGCGTCACGGCGGCCTCATCGCCAATGAGCCAGGATAGCTGGCCTGGGCGAGTCCAGTTCAGGTAGAACAGGCGCATGAAGTAGGAGAGGAGCCAGATTCCCAGAGTAGACAGTAAGTAGTGCCATGACGTTAGGTAATTGTTGCAATGCCAGAACATCATTCCGAGGAAGACAATGGCAACGGGTACGTGCAGAGCCACGAACAGTTCGTACATTCGGTGGCGGAGAGGCGCAATAGAGTGCGTACACAGGAAGCACAGTGGCACGAGTGCTGCAATACCTGAAAATTGTCAGTACTTGATCGGTCATTGGGGAGGGTAGTCGTACCAGTTCCGTAAATGTACATCCCGCTCTGTTGCTGAAGCAGCTGCTGGAACGCTTCCTGCGCGCCCTTCTCCCAGACGGGCGTGACGTAGAAGGGGACAGTATGCAAGATGCTCAGCAACAGGCAGATGTACGCCGCCCATCTGTGCAACACATTCAATCGCTCATGGCTAATGCCAGTGATCATCGAGATGAGGTTTGCCTTGGTTGCAAGCGCAACGATCCATGGCATCAGTGCCACGGCCATCATGCCTGAGCGAACGGCCAATGGAGGCGAACCATAAGCGATGCTGTCCCAGAACAGCGGCTGCGGAAGGGTGCAGTATAGAACTCCAAGGATCAGAGCTAAGAAGACTATCACGACGATAGCCAAAGATGGGAACACGATTGGCCTCCATCCCTTCTTCACCCTGATCTGTGGGATTGGCCGGTAGAAGATGAACCGGAAGAACGCCACCAGGTTGTTGATCGGCCCGACAGAAGAAACGCTGGATTGTTGTTTTGGCGCGCTGGGTAGCGGGCCTTCGCGAGGAAAGAACTTCATGGTGGACTTGTCAGTATCAAGTACCGACATCTCGTAATCTGTGTCGGGAGAGGATGTCGTCGAGGACTGTAATACCTCTTCTTGGTGTAGTGCTGTCCGGATCTTGTCCGTGAATAGATGATAGTATCGCATCAAGGCTGCGATGACAAGCAGAGGTATGCAAAAGTAGACATATGCGAGCGCATATTTACCACTTTTGTTCCACGGGTCCACGGTGTTGGCTTCTATGAGACCAGCTGGGCTTGTGCTGTTGAAAGGTATGTTCACACGTCGAAGCAATGCCGAGACGGACTCGACAATCTCTCTTTCTGTGTGCGACACTACCACGCCCAGCTGCTCCATGGCCACACCCGTCCGCTCCACGAGAGCTTCCCGAAGGACCGGCATATTCGCGTCGTTGGGTTTGTTTTCGCAACAATTGGCGTGGTGGTCGTGAAACACTTCTGCCAGCAGAAGCCGGAATACTGCGGGAATGCGTCCTAGGCCAACGGATATTGATTTGGGGTAGCAGAGGCTTAATGAACATCCGGGGGTCCGTTCCTACATGGGTACCGAGATGTAGGATTTGCTGTGACAATGCGTGCAAGGTGCAGCGGAACCTGGATCCGGGGGTGTGTCCTACGGTGGCGCAGAGGTTCCCGTGTAGCAACGACTTATCCACCGCTTAATCCGACATACAATGCGATAGAGGCGATTAAAGATGTTCGGTATAGGCGCAAACGGGTACGAACAAACAAAAAAAGACGTAACAGCGAAATGCTTATGTTCAGATACCGTGCGCGAGCAGCAGTCCGGTTCCTTAAGTTCCATGCGCAAGTGGAGTGCGGGTGACTCGCAAGGGTAAGAACCGTCGTATCGTGGCAGCAAATGGTAAATGATATTCAACCGCTCACCAGAACCCGCGCTATTGGGCCAAGGTGTGATAGCAAGTCATACAGGGGTCCCTAAAAGAGAAATGACGGATCCAAAGCGCCGTCACATTCGCGGGCTGCAGCAATACACATTAAATTATCGGAGGGCTGCTATCGCCTCGCTGCGCACTGCGCATCATGCAGGATCAGCGCTGTGACTGGCGAGTGGCGGTCCGTCATGGAAGCGGACCGGCCTTGGTCATCCTTTTCGGGCGGGAGGCGCTCTCGGTTGCAGCGGACATCGCCATTCGATCTGTGCCCGTTTCTTACATGCTGTTCATCTCCAGAACGTCCTGGAGGTGTTGCACTGCATCAACGTCCCAACCCCCTCCTTACCGAGTTTCCATCTGATGTGAGACAACTCGTCATCGTAGGGCCATAGCATAACTCGCTCAACAACCTAGTGTCATAGCGTGTTAGTATAGGTACCAAGACGCACCTCGCAACCGTATCACAGACTTCAGGGTTCCCGCCCCTCGGTAGCTCAGGTCCATCTGGTGGACCTGAATGGGCTGGCCTTTCGTTCGCATGACCACAGATTGGGCGAATTGGGCGACTGAAGCCCCGAGGCCAGCAGCCCTGCTGGAAAGACTTGCAGCGAATGCATGGGAAAAAGCAGGCCGGTGGAGCGGGGTGCATTGGTGATGCGAAGCTTTGACTGGGTATCGATCGAGGTTTTAAGCGCTGACGATCCGAATCGAGTTTAGCGCAAAGTCAAGCTTTTGATAGGGATGCCGCGCTCGGTCCTCGTTGGTTGGAACAATTCATCCGACACTTCACACCACGAAGGACACTACAGCACGAGCGTTGAAGCTCGGTAGATCGCTGGAAAAGCTCATGAAAAGAGTCGGTCAAGTCGGTCAAGGGTCTGATCGCACGGCGTGGGTCGGTCCACCCTTCTTCCCGTTCCATCTCTGGGCAGGAGTGGGTCCTCTCTATCGCGAAGTTCTGCCACGACTCGGTTCTGATCTCAGATTCGCCAAACGACAAGATGCGGTCACAGCCCGGCATCAGTAAGGTCCACCCTTCCTTGAAAAGATATTGTCACCGTGATACAGTCATACCCTCATACGCAGACTCTTTCCCCTGCATGACCTTCAGAGTGCTCAAGCGGACTAGAGCAGACCAGTCGCATATCTCTGCTTGCAAATACACAAACACAGACTCCAGCATCTTGCAGCCTTTAGGCGCCCAACGACCACCTTGCCGGCCGCCCCGCATGTTGACGTACATGGACGATGCGTAGCCGCCAGCCCTACAACCCTCAGCTTACCCAATGCGATCAGATTAGTGTGAGAACCGATAATCCAAATTGCCGGATCTTCAGGTACCGCTATGCTTCCAGATTGTCTACGCGCTCAACTACGTGCGGTGGGGTTGGTGGCTGCAACTCTAATCGAACGTGTCAAGTTGCCACGATGTAGCAAGCCCGACGTCTTGGGTGGCGTGCAGTCTGAGCGCTTGGATGATGTCGTGGGCGTCTCGATGGGCCTGTTGGCGCTTCAAGCGTCTTCGAGAAGTGTGGCGATGTAGATCTTGCTCGGTATACGTTGACGTGCAGCAGACAATGTGGGCTCAGCCGAACCGAGCGCGCGTATATTCAGTTGAGTACAGTGTTATCTTGTCGAACCGCCCCAGTAAGATGATGTCAGTTAAACCCATGGAAAGGTATTGAACTGCCAACATCCGGCAATGTCGGACGCTGTCGCACTGGGTGTCCCGTATGACTACACTGGAACGTGCTGCAGATTTCAACTTTGCCTCCCTTACGCAACTCTAGCGTTTCCCGAGCTGAGCATCATTGACTGTTCTGATTTAGAACTTGCGCCCCGCGTGCACATCGGTGTCGCTTGAGCGCGGCAATTTATCCTATCTTACATGCAGGACATGTTTCGAAACATCCGCCCAATTGTAAAGCTGCATCGGAGCGAGCGAACGTGGTCTAACGGCGCTGTGCATGCATACTCATATATTTCCACTCGCCTGGGTTCCTGTCACGTATCACGATCTTCAGACGCTGTTCGTGGATTCTCGACGAGTTTTTTTCGCTTGTTCAGGCCACGTCGTGCTGTGTCACGACCATCATAGCGATCTAATTATGGCCGACGTCGTTTCTCAATGTTATCCCTGGAACAGGAGCATATGATTAGGGTACTTCAAGGAGCCGAGTATGCTCCTCAGCTTCGGAGCAAGGGTTAATGATGTGTCCTGTTCTGCATGTCTGGATGCGGGTGGGAGTTTCAATGCGGCACAGCGAAGTCGACATTTAGGATGAATATGGACGCAGTATGATCATTGTCGATAAGCTGACACTGGTATGAACATCGAACTTCTCTTGAGCTCTATAACTCGCTACAGTTACATCTCCGCATGCGTCGCAATGCCCCACTTCTCCAATAAGTTATGCCTATGCCAGTAGCTGCGGTACTGCTTTCCCCAGAAGAAGAATACAGGGGTCGTGATAATCATGGCTCCAGCCAGACCTGCAAAGGTATAAAACACAACCGCTGGCCCGTCGCTGGCCGCCCAGTCATTGACGAAGTATGAGAAGGCATAGAACAAAAAGTTCTTGAACACCATGTTCATGATGAAGACTTCTGAGCTGATGTCGCGGAAGGAGTCCAAGACGTACGAAGACGCCGCGATGGCGGCTATGACGATGCCGAAAAGGTCCATACCGTGGAAGAAAGCTGTGAGATAGTATGATTTGCCTTCCTCTGCGTAAAAACCGAAGAGGCACAAGCCAATGACGATTGTTACGGATGGAATCATACCGAGTAGGCGATATTCCGGCTCGTACACACCCTTATTTTTCTTCGCGCACCACTTGATAAGTGGGTCGAGTGTCGCACCAAGGAGAAGGGATCCCAGAAGACCGCCAAGGAATGGACCCAACGAAAGGTAACCCACGCCAGCTGCGCTGAGCAAGTATGGAGGAGCCATGAAGATCTGTGCCATGACGTACGATTGCGCGACAAAGAAAGCGGTGAGCCCTCCAGTCACTATGACCATCCAGAGCACAGCCAAGTTTGTGCAAACAGCAAAGGGGGCGATGACAAGTTGCAGAAGGTTATCGTTCGAGTAGGTTCCAGTGAAGATGGCCAGTTCCTGTACGAAGGTCTTCTTCGGGCGCATGGCAGGCGGTGAGCTAGTTGCTGTCTCGATCTGTACCATGTCGTCGCTTCCAGCTTTCTCATCGTTTCCAGCATGTCTTTTCTCGACTGCAGCGAGATCGGCAAGGTTATCGTTGGATAACTCGTCGATATCGTACCGATGGTCGCGGTTGTAGTTGGTCTCCGGAACGAAAAAGAAGAGCAAGACTACTTCAAGGGCCGTGAAAGGAATGAGCATGTGGAACAGATACCGCCAACCGAGATTTGTTGCGATAGGCCCGACGATGATGGCAGAGAAGTTCGATGCGGCGCCCAAGATGAACTGGATGAGTGTCATGAATCCACCGCGCTGGTGGACAAAGAAGAGATCACCGATCATGGCGACAACGAGAGACTCGAAAGCCGAACTATCAAGTTAGCATGTGGTAACCGATGAGAACTGTCATGTACATACATGGAACCTCCTTGAATGATACGTCCGGCCAAAAGGCCCTCGTAGCTATATGCAGCACTGCCTATCACAGTTCCAAGTAGGCCAAAGAGCGACGCTACCAGAAGCTGAGGGCGCTTTCCATACTTCCTGGACAAAGCACTGACGATGGGCCCAACACCGCCTGTCACCAGCAGCATGTATCCTGAGATGACTGTGATGTCGCCGACGCTTTTTCCGAAGTCTGCCGCGATGACTACGAGTGCGGGCGACAGAAGAGGAGCCAGAACCGCAGCGTATAGCACAGAGCCATATGCGACGATGACCATGATGGTCATCTTCTTGGTGTACGACCAGTTCAAGGGATCATTGGGGTCTTCGGAGCTACGTGGTGTCAACTATGTTACGCCTGGAATGCGCCGAACAATTCTTCTGCAGGCACACATACGGTTGAGGTATCAAGATGACGTCTGCATCTCTACCAGTGCCACGCTTTAAAGTCGCAGCTGCCACTGTTCCTTCGACAACAGGGAGAGTGTTTTGTTCCTCGCTGAGGACTACAGTCGCCGGCACATGGGCAAGGTGCTTGTCCTCGACGATACCGAGGAAACCCATCACGACGGCTGTACCCGCACTATGCTATTGAAAAGTTCCGAAAAAGAAAGAGGAGGATGAAGCGAAAAGCAATGGAAGGATTCCGAGGAACAATTCCAGGATGCAGCTGTCAACAACGTGGGACGGCGCGCGTTATGAACGATCGGCATCCCCAAGTTTCGTCGACCTCCACGACCAGGGGTAGCTTGCGCCTTCTGGGGTTCAGTGTTCAAGATGTGGTCTCTGCGACCCCCGCACAACTCTCTCTCATCTGAAGCCCCACAGGGGCCGGCATTTCATAGGCTTTTGCGTGCCAATATTGGGGAATGCCTTGTCGAAAAACGCACGTCTAGGCTGGCCTTGCATCTTATCTGGTCTATAGGACGCAGGGCCGAAAACGGTGCATGCACATGCATCTCAGATGCGTTTAGCCTGATTGTGTCGTCATACAGAAGTATTGGATATCATCAAAAGTGGGCGTTGGAGGGTAATGAAGACGCGAAACTGCACAAGAGGCGCGCATTCTACAGGAAACTTTGGCCGTCGCGTCCTGCGAGGACGGGACGCAGCTGCCAATTTTGCGGAGAGCACGCTAGCTACCCCGCAGAGCCCCACAGCTGAGACTTAGCGCGTGAATTGCCTAGCCGTGCGTGTCCGAGCAGCGCCTCGCGAGTTTCGCAGTCTTGGTGGCGTTTTCTCCAACTCCTTTCTTCAGCTATCAGGACATCGCAGCCCTTACGCCAATCTCAAGTTCCGCCGACTCCGTGGGGCGGATGTGGTCGACTGTACTTGGTGTTACGGCCGACACCCGCTGCGATATTGTGCCGGCAGACTTTACACGTTTGGACGCCGAACCACGTCAGCGAGGTCCACCAAACCCACATGGGCTTGTTGGTTTGCCCTCGACATCTGCTGCCTGGCTCGGTTGCTTTCCCGCGAACAAGAACGAAGTAACAAGCGTTCGCAAAGAACGCTCGATCCTCAGCAAAGGTCCGCATCATGTCGCAAATCGGGCCATCATCTCTGCCTAGAACACTCTACTTGACTGCATGGCCATTGGGGCAGGATCATTGAGACACATGTCCAACACGTGGTATGCGAGGCGACACGGAGGGTACAACTCGGAGCCGTGGTGCTAACAACACAGACGTACTCCAAGTGCTTTGCTACTCGTCCCCGTCGTGAAGAACGGTACATCCAATCGCGTACGCGAAAAATCTCATAGTAGCCGAACAGTATGCCAGCAACAGCGCTTTCGCTGAGTCAGAGCGGCATGTACCATGGATCACTCTCGGCAAGGTCAAAACACAGGTACAAATGCTGAACGTTTGAGTATTTCTGCAAGACATTGTTCTTATCTCCCTGTTTCTCCCCTCATACTCATATCCCGCCCAACTGACTCGAAAGTCATGGACTCACCACCCTACACTCCGGACTCCGCAGCAGAAGATGCACCAGACAATCTATGGAAAGCCCAACGCCTATACCAGTTCCTCCTCGAGAACATAGCTTTTGCGTATAGAGTAAGCCAGGAAGCACTTCTCGAGGCACTTGCTTCAGAACATCGGCTGTATTTACCACTCAGCGGCAAAGTGAGGCCTGTCATAATATCTCCGACTACGGAACAAGAACGCAAGGAGTACCTGCCTCTCTGCAAACTCATACGGGCCTCCCGAAGACACGTTCGACTCGGCCAGTACAGCTTAAACACAGAATCGGACTATCACATCCTATATCAGCAACTCGTCCTTCCCTGTCAGGCCTTGGAGCTGTGTCCATCGTACGTCGGCTCATGGCTTGCAGACTACAACGATCATCAATTCAACCCTACGAAACGTCTCGCCACTTACCTCTACGATGATTGCGCACGTATACGAATATTCGGCCATACGTTGCCATTTCCGGTCGTGTGGTACTCCGCAATTTTGCAGACCAAGCTCACTGCCGACGACGTCTTCGTCGAAGACTTCCCGCCGAATGAAAGGACTCAGTTGCTTCTGGGTTCCGCCATAGCACGCTTTGGAGGCAAGCATCTGGGCCACCGAAGACTTCGACCTCAGAAGAGGATATTACGTTCTAAGCTGGGCATGCAAGAGCTTCTCAGACTTGTCCTGAGGTACGACGATGCGGCGCATGGGGTGGGTTGGTTGTGATAACATCACGAGCGACGTGGTGGCTCAGCCAAGGAGTCAGGCAACGTGCTTGTACCCATGTTGCGCAAATAACAGGCGTTGTCTGCGCAATCATGCGGAACAAACCAGAATTATAGCGATGGTATAAGCGGCCTTTCTTCTACCAGAGGGGAGGCACTGGCTTAGCTCGATTCTGTCCCAATGTCTCGGATGTGGCGGACCCCTACTCCTAGCCCCGTAAGGTCTTCTACGACACCAGAAATGACGACTTCAACACCAGTCTCGATACTACCTCCAATACAACACACATACGTCCTTCTCCGCCTCTCAACACAAGAATACGCCGGCTGTCACGGCAGTCAAAACATCATAGCCTCGGAACCGGAAGCACTCCACGTAACACCATCCTATCACGTAGCTTGTCAACTACTCCAGCTACACAAAAGGAATACGACGGATTTTCGCAATGACTATTCATATTGTCGAATCGCCTACATGTACTCTCCTCCACCCTCTTCCGAAATCGAAGGTTGCGACATCACCCTTGTGAGCCGGTTCACGGACGCGCCAAAAACGATTGTACGCTTTCGAATCCAAAGGGTAGAAGTAGTGCGTGAAGTGGACGCCTTTGGGCGCAGAGTATAGCGAAGACACTCGGAATCCCACACGAAAGAAGCGCACGAGCTTCGTATAGGCTCTTTCGGGCGAGCGATGTTGCCAAGGAAGTTAGTAGATGGTCTGCTGACGGTGGTGCGTGAGGGAAGTGGCTGTGCGTAGATAGTGCAAGCATGTATGTGTCAATATCAGTTGTATGATTGCGTTAGAGTTGCCAGACGCCTACAAAGACGCTGTTCAGTACGTTTCAACATCCAAACCGACGTGTGTATTCCAGGGCTGACTTTGCGCGTGGAATCCTGAACATGATTTGACTATCTAGATCACAAATGGATGTGGTAGCAACTCCTCTCGGACGATGTGCTCATTGACCTCATAGCCCCGAATAAGGCTACCCGAGACATCATCGGTAAGGCGTTAACGGAGGTGCGCGTCAGAACAGAGTTCAGACAGCTGGGGCGAGTTACAAGCGTGAAGCATTTTTCCACGTCGTACATATCAGTGCATCCAAGGGTACTTTTCGCTGCGCCGTCGTCGACTATACTTTCATGGAAAGTGCAAGAGATGTCACATACGCGCCAAGAGAACACGGCCAAGATCTCTAGCAAAAAGGACCTGGCAATATGAACCTGGAAGAATTGTGATTTGGACTTCTGTGATGGTCAGTTTGAAAGGAAGCATTTGCAGAAGAGATGGGCGTACCTTGGGTACAAGATGGACTATGCTACCACATATCAAGGTACCGGGCTATAGGCTCGCGTTTCTCGTTGCTTCTAGATCTCTGAACCGCTATCGAGTCACTCTACGAGGAAGCTCGTGTTTCGTTAGGAGGGCGCCTGACATAGGATGCCCTAGAGGTACTCGGTGTGTTGTATGTTAGCAGATGTTAATATTGGCTACATCGAATACCTTCCGGGTGAGTCGTGTCGCTACATAACACTAGTAAGCAAATTCAGAATTCTGGTAATCATCGCTCATAAAGGCAGTAATACGCTGCCAAATTCTGTGCGTCCCAAGCACGGAGAGTTCTTCAGCTGATGCGGCTCATCTATCGCGTTGACTGCGTTCGTGCGAGGGTATGGCTGAGAGTGGCATCTTCTCCCAAGAAGGCATCACAAGAATATGGTAGCATACTCACGAAGGCTGATGCTGGGCTTTACGGCCTTCTGTACTAGCTCGATCATCAAGCTCGCCAAGTATTCCGAAGACATCCAGGCTCACTTTATACCTAGGTAGCTCAATCTTTCCGAGTGCACTCACGAGATCAAGTCGGGCCGTTGGATAGGTAGAGTAGCGTTTTCATTGTTCCTGATGCTAGTTTGTCATCATGTCAATGGTCTATACTCTAATCAGTGTCGCGAAGGACGACAGGCTCATGTATCAATTCAGTATCCTCATTCGCGATGACCCTGTAGTCGGCAAGCCCACCTGTAATCTGATATTTTCTTGTGTGCTTTCGGAAATATCTCACTGCTAACTATGAAGATGAAGGATGAGCAGTGAATGGCAGAAGCTTCCGGCGATGCACGTGATATCGCGCCCGCCCACAGTCCGTGCCCGTCGCGCCTTCCTCGCAATATTGACCCCACAAACAAAGCCTGATCTGCCAAATTACCTCACAGAACGAAGACGGTGACTGCCAGTCGCTATCTCACCAGTGATGGCGCGCGGAAGACGCGCTAAGGCCGCCGCCTATCACTGTGCGATATGTGAGCAGTCCTTCTCCAGCAAAGCTGAGCTCAACCACCACACTGCCAATCACGACGACACCAGCACTGCGAAGCTGGTGTGCGCCACCTGCGGCTGGTATTTCGACGATTCGCACGCCCTCGAGCTCCATCAGATACAGAGCAGTCACGTACCTCCCCAACCAGCATCTACGAACTTGACAACGGCGCTTACCCCGTCGATCGACGAAATGGCGGTTCACTGCGATCGTTGCCAGAAGCAGTTCGTTACTCAGAAGCAATTCAGTAATCATCGCAGCAACATGGCGAGTGCGTGCGCCGACTGGAAGCACCCCACAACAAGGCCGCAGCCACCGACACCCGCTGTAGTTGCCCCGGGGTACGTTGACCTCGACAGACCCAACGACGAGCCATCTGTAGTCCCCAACTACGATGATGGCGCATCATCATCATCTGACTCCGTCGATAGCGATGTCGGCATCAAGTGCAACGACTGCAAGCGCACCTTCCGCTCCCTGGGCCACTACAACAACCACATGCTAGGTTGCACTCCTGTATCGACGACCACACAAGTCCGCGAGGTGCTCCCGGTTACCGGGTTGGGTAGCTCTCCAGTCACCATAAACCAGATGAGGGCTGCAAACGCACCTGTACTGGCACCCCGAGCCCCGATTTCGTCTAATGTATCCTCCACGCATACCAGCAATCCGGCCGCTTTTGCATGCGATACCCGTGGTTGTGATCGTTCCTTCAGGTCCGAAGCCGGCCTCAAACAGCACAAGCAGGACGCTCACGGTGTCGGAGGTCAGGCATTGAACTTGGCCGGCCGCGACTCATGGATGCTCAGCAATCGCGAGCGAGAACGAATGCGGCAAGAAGGTTTGCTTCAACAAACTCCTTCCTCTCGAGGTCGTGGCGGCCAAGCAGGTCGTCCAGCCCCTCGTGGAGCACCTCCCCGTACTTGGGGGGCTCTCTCTTCAACCAGACCATCCGTGCAGCAACAGCAATCTGCCTTCGCTCGTCCAATGCCGCAGCAACCTCGCTTGCCAGTCCAACAACCTCCTCCTGCCCCCAACAGCATCAACATGGGCGGCATTGCGGAGCTTGACCAGGCCAAATCTATTCAGGCGAAGACACAACGCTTGCTCATCCAATCAGATGTCTTCATTCTACACGATGGAAAGGTCAACGCCTGCGATATTATGTGGACTCGGATCGGTGCCGCCAAACAGTACGACGTGGTTACGATGCTCGACGGCCTGTGCCATCTCCCAAAAATGCTACAAGGCGAATACATACCTCCTCCAAAGGCATTGAAAGAAGATTACAAGGCCACGTATCTGTCAAGCGACTTCAAAGCCTCCCCCGAACGCAACATGGCCAAACCAGGCCTTGGCGCAGTCGCCATCTCATGCAGCAAAATCCTGCTAGCAAACGGCTGCCCCGAGGTTGTCAAGATAGCAGCTGTTGATCTGATCACCTGCCGAATCCTTATGAACCACCTTGTCTGTACTGATCCGCACGCAAAAGTCAAAGATTGGTACTCCCCGGTCACCGGATTGTTTAGTTGGGACGACATGGAGGGAGCTCGAAAAGCCGGGTACAAGATCTTCAAGGGCTGGGCGGCAGCACGGGACGCGCTACACAGGTTCGTCGACAAGGAGACCATCATCGTTGGCTGCAACCTGCGTTCGGATCTAGACGCTCTCCGTATGATCCATGGACGCGCCGTCGATATCGCCAAGGTCGTTGAGAAGGCTGCTCAGGGTCCGCTCAGCAAGGCGCAGCTAGCACTGGATGGCTTGTGTCGCGATTTTCCTGAGATCAAGCTCAAGAGCGACCCCGAGTATGGCCGGGACAGTCTGATGAACGCTTTTGCGGTACGTGAGTTCGGCTTGTGGGCGCTTAAGAACGCCGATAAGCTCGGCATGTTGGCGAAAAAGAGGAGTCGAGAGTATCAGAACGCTATGCCAAAAGTTGCTGTTGCAGGAGCTTGATGAGATACGCAGAGTTTGAGACAGACAGAACAGATGGGACTACGACAACGAATGCAAAGAACTGAACCCACTTACTGGTGATTGCTGTGATGTAACATGTGCACTGCAGACAACATCAGTACAAACAATGACATCTAATAAGACCCCAAGGCGATGTAGACTCTTGGGTGATTTGCACGAAGATACCTACGACTTCTCGTTCTTCTCCTCCTGTTCCTTCTCCACAACATCCACCACAAACGCACCACCCAGCAAAATCGCCGGCTCATCAATACTATGATGCTCATAGCTCAACGTCCCCACACCACCGGCCTCCAGAATCAAACTAGGATTCTCCTCCAACCTCTTCCCCACCCACCTCGCCGCAAAGCTCCTCAAAATATGCCCATGCGCCACGATAAGCACATCATTCGGCTTCCCGTCCTTCCCAAACTTGCCCTGGTGATACTTCTCCCTCAGCTCCTTGATCAGCTTATCCAGTCTCTCCGTCACATCCTCTGGACTCTCGCCGCCTTCGCACCCATCTTTCCATATGTCCCAGTCAGACCCCAATCCGCGTTTCTCGCGGTCGGCTTTTATTTCAGAGGTCACGCGGCCTTCGTAGTCGCCGTAGTCCCATTCTCGGACGGCTTCTGTTACTTCGATTGTGGCGTGTGTGCGGATGTCAGGCGTGTGCGGTTGCGAGGTGGAGTGCCAGGGGTAGCGTTCTTTGCAGCCGAGGTTTAGGAGTTCGAGGGTACGTTGGGAGCGTGTGCGGGGCGAGACGTAGCTGTGTGGGTGGGGTCAGTGGCTGAGAGTTTGGGGGTTTCTTGGGTTGTATCTAAGGGTTCGAAGAAGGGGTTCTGGGCATACATATGCGCTAAATTGCTTGGTACGATCAATCTGTCGTCGCCGACGAGCGCTTTGCCAGTGGCTTTTACGCGCTTCTCGCCGTTTTCGGTGAGTGGTATGTCGGAAACTCCTGTGTGGCGTCCGTTGAGCGACCATTCTGTTTCGCCGTGGCGGATTATGAAGACTCGTGGGTCGGGCATTGTGTCTATTCGTAGACCTGCTGTTGTGGCTGCTGGATGAGGAAGATCGTAGTGACAAGACGCGACACGCAGGGAATGTGTCAATTGGAAAGTTCGGCAGGAAAGCGCGTGTAGAAGACGAGGTCGCAAAAAACGCTACGAAGGTAAAGTCCAAGGAAAGCGTGAAATGAAGTATGCAACCATCACGGCAGCTACCGGAGTTCAATCCGTAGGTATGACGTTCGTATGGGGAATTATTTAGCATGGTGGGGCGTGCCAGGGACGTGTTGGAGCTACCCCACCATATCCGCTACACGCGCCTTGTCATGCTTCGACGCGCACAGTAAGCTTTGGTCATCGCATTGTTGAGAAGCTTGAATGTAAGATGGCTTCGAGTATATGGTGAGCGCATTCACTACCACAAAAGGAAGGGCAAAGTGGCGCGAAGGTAAAAGACAAGTGTGAGGTATCTTGGCTGACATTTGGTACAGAGACGGAACTGCTCCCAATCTGAAGATGCCTGGGCAGATATAGATGCGACGACGTTTGCGGTACTCTCCATTCAGACGCGTGTGAAAGCCGACCCATCTCATCACTCCGCTACAATGGCATCATTTGGCACGCACTGGAAATACCATTCTAACAAAGATTAGTTTCGTAGCAGAAGAACGACGCATTAGTGTCCACATACCGTTCTGTTCCACGCATGTTGAACCCTTTTCGCAAACCGTGCACCCGTCCCAAGGCTTAGTGTAATCCCAGCCTCCGCACTTGTAGTAAGCAGGTACAGGGCATCTCGTGCTGCTTGGGCCAGTCTCCTCAGTGGTGGTCTTTGTGGGCTTCTCGGTAGTCTTTGTAGTCGTCTTGATAGTAGTCTAAGGAGGTTAGTATGTATTCACGATGAGAGACTACAATGACTCACCTTTGTCGGGGTAGGCTCTGGCTTCTTGCTAGTCGTGGGCGGTTCAGGCTTCTTGGTCGTGGTGGTCGACGTTGGTGCTGGCTTCGTACTTGATTTGGGGGGTTCCGGCTTCTTCGAAGTGGTTGTAGGTGTTGGCTCGGGCTTCTTGCTTGATGTGGTCGGCTCTGGCTTCTTGGTCGTTGTCGTTGTAACTTTGCTTGTCGTCGGCTGCGGGACACCCGATGTAGGCCGGCTGATGTTGTCGGTGCAACGGCCTCCAATGCATGTAATTATGTACGTCTGGCGAGGCACGATGTCAACATGATTGTTTGCTGGCGCCTATTTCGAGTCAGTATGAGCCACCATTGCGAGTATCGAGCTACTTACCGCAAAGCATACTGCCGAAAGGCTTGTCAAAAGCGCAAGCGTGGTGAGCTGCATGGTGATTTGATAGTCGGATAGGAATGTATTCGTGAAAAAGATGCTGATCCAGCTGAGGGGTCTGAATTGATGGGACAGCGACAGCATCTTATATCCACGATCTTATGCTACTAGTCGGTTCAAGTCTAGGAAGTCAACGACAGGCTCAATGATGGCTTTCTGGCTCTTGTTCTGAACACCCGCGGCTCCATTGTAGACATGCAGTCTGGCCAGGGCCAAGCTCAGATACGAGGCCATCCCAATCTGCTCTTGCATTCGCCTATATTGTGGCTAGCGAGTTTGTGTGCCATTGTGACGGTACAGGTAATGTCAAGCATGGCGAGATCTCATCCAGTCAGCCAAATACGACAAAGCACTCAAAAAACGCATTTGGAAGCCTTGGACAGATAGAATGCGCTGCGATCTATGGAGATGTCCGCGTTTGTTGCTGTGTATTGCAGAGCGTTTCTGAGACGGGTTACCCACGACACAAAGCTACAAGCCTTGCACGAAAGGTCCTTGCCTAAAGGCAAATCGAAGCTCGCCTGCGTTCCGAGATGCTTCGCGACTGTCCTTGATGCTATTCTTATCCATGGCCACGCTTATAGACTGGGGTACGTTTTAGCCGCAAATTGATACCCAGTTGACCCATGTCCCAACACCAGACTCGCACTCACCCCAGAGCGATCGTGATTCGTTTCCCTTCTCCATATTTCGAGAGGATAGATTGTTCGATACAAGCAGTGAGACTGGTTGCCGGAACACTCGACGGGAAACCCGCGCAACGCTTGAGACGATCGCAGGATTGTGCCGTAATCCGGGGCGGATAATTGAGATGCAGAAAAGTGGGCTTGTTGCATGCTAAGCCAGCATTTGGGGTTGACACTGCTCGAGAAGGCTCTAGGCGCGTGGTGGCAGTAGTGCGTTGAGAGGCACATGGACAAAATGAACGGTAGTTACTGTCCGTGACCGGACGGCAGTACCTGATCATTCACCGCCTGCTCCATTCTGTTGCTGAGTACCATTTCCCAGAAGGTCTCCAACACCGATCCACTTCCTCACAAGGAAGGCGCCCTGTGGCCTCAGCTTCCTGTAGTATCCCTCTTCTCTCTCGAGTATTTCAAAGTTCCGCTTCTTGTACCATTCCATGCCTTCCTCGTTGGCCTCCCACACATGTGCTGTGACACAGCGTACACCGTGAAGCTCGACGGCTTTCTTTACTATCGTCTGTAGAAGATGCATAGCGATGCCGTGCGAGCGGTAGGGGGCCAGGACGCCAATAGTGGAGATGTATAGGTTCGAGGAAGGAAGTATGCGACATCGGACGGCACCGACGAGATGCGGTTTCTCTGTGGACGAGGATGAGTCGGTTTTCGTGGGCGACGAGTGCCATACGGCTACGAGGGTAATGCCGTGGTGTGGCTCGGTCATGGTTTCCTTGTAGAAGGTCTCTGGGTAGGATATGGGTAAAGTAAGGGTATTCAGACGCTTGAATGCTGGTAGTAGGTCTTCGGTGAGGGGCACGAGTTGCACGTTCGGTGGTAGAGGGCGTAGGTCGAAGAGCTTCGGGATGGCTGGCTGTTGGGTAGATAGGGAGATGGGCGAGGGTATGCGCGAGATAGCAGGCGTAACTGTTCGAGAAGGGCGAGGACTCTTCTTTGATCGCGGTCTTGAGGGTGCTTGGAGGAAGTCGTCGGGTATGTCGTTCCAGTTCTCCATGGCAGAGGCCGTAGGGGTCGGGTTAGAGGGAACGCGCGTCGGCGCAGAGACAGACTTTGGGGGAGGCGGTGGCCGGTTCGTCTTTGATGATGCCATTGGAGGAGCGTTTGAGGGCGGCGCGGGTTGTTTATCGAGGCTTGGCTTCTTGAGCCAGTTATTTAAGGAGGACTGCATCGCGGGCAGAGAGGGGCTGGGTTGGCTGTGATGATGTCGTCGTGGGTCGTGGTTTGGGTAATGATAGCCAATGGATGGTCACGTGGACAACAGCGAGTTGCTAAAGTTGTATGCTCGCGATGGGTTGTGAATTGTCAAGCAATGGAAGCGCAACCCACAAACATAAACATGAGGAGAGACTTCTGGTGTTTCCCTGACGCGCCCTCGGATCGTTTGCAGGGATGCTTCCTAGCGTGCTTTCGTCGGCCAAGCCGTCAGCTCCGACTTCTTGCAGGAACAGCATCATCGCCCTAGAAATCCCCAGGAGCCACCACCGCAACCATGGGCGCAGAGAACTCAAAACCCTCGTCGGAGGTCAAGCAGCATGTCTTCTCCTCGTACGTCGCATCTCCCACATCCAATGGCTCCAACCCCTCATAAGAGATGAATCAACCGGTGACGTCGTGTGCTGATAATTTGCGCGCAGAGATCACCCCTACAGCTTCTCCAATGAACTCGTCGGATCGCTGCAGAAGAACACTTTCGTACGTCCAATGGCTGAATATGGCGGATTGGGGCTAACACACGTGCAGACAGACTCGGCGCGATCAAGACAGCAGGAACTCCAGTACCAGGAACGCCTAACCGCCGAGCTCGAGAAGCTGCGCGAGCAAGAAACCCAGAACTTCTCCAAGTTCAGCGAAACCCTCTCCACCGAGACCCCACAGTCCGATGAACCCTCCCTAGTCGAGAAGATCCAGGATGCGACATCCAGCAGCTCCACCCTCGCCGAGAAGCAAAGACAAAAGGACATGAGCAGGGACAGTGTCACCAAGGAGATCGAGCAGCTCAAGGCGAAGCTCGAGCAGCGGAAGAAGTTGGAGCAGGCCGATGCCGATGTCACCAAGGCCAAGGAGGCTGTCGTCTCATGTCTGCGGACACACGACCGCCGACCGTTGGATTGCTGGAAAGAAGTCGAGACCTTCAAGCAGGAGGTCGGACGCCTGGAGAAGGAGTTTGTACAAAAGACCATCCGATGAGCAACCACGCGAGATCGTGACGGTGAGGTTTGGTATAGGCGCCTTTGTATAGTTGGGTTAAGTGGGATAGCATCCTCGAGGGCATTTCTTATCTCCAAATCCCTACATTACTTATTACTTGCATCTTGCTGAACACATCGCTACTACACTACCTATGTGGAATCGCGCGGGGTACATTTACTGCAATATGTTTATGACTATGGATTACGTCTAATCCACTGTCGGTTCCTCCAGTCACCACAACTATTTTCTATTCCTTGCACATTCCGAGAGATTGATCTCACATTTTACGTATGTTTGTTCATGACTTTGGCTACCAGTGGACCAGGATCACCTTTGCATCGCAATCTTCATCATCACAACTCGCCTTCACCGCGCGTCAGAACGCGTGAGTTCTCTAGGCTGCCTACGCCATCTGCAACAAAACTGGCTTACAGCTCACCTTCCTTCCTCTTCGGGCGTCTACCACACTCACCTTCACCGTTGGTGCCTTGGCGCTTTGACCTCTTTGCTAGAATAACAGCACAGTGTCTCTCGCAGTTTCGACTGCCAACTACCACGCAAGCAGCTTTAGACACTGGCTACAGCAATATCGTGCCTGCCTTTTTGTTGCACTTCGCAACTCGAAAGTCACGATAAATCTCTAGCTATCGTTGCTGGCGCGCGCATTGCAGCAAGTGCCTAGTCACGACTGCGTGCAAAAGGCAACTGCCAGGTACGTTGCGTGGATCGTCGCGCTTTCCACTCTAACTTTCATGATTGCGTCGCGAATACTAAACAGCAGCAGCAGACAACATGTCATCAACACGACCCTACATGGTACTCGACGAAGATGACGAGAAGTGGAACGACGATGAGAGCGATATCGAGTTGCTTGACTATGGTAAGCCGCTACCTCTAAGTTGGACAAAGCTCATCGATTGACATCTACCTTAGACTCTGAGTCCGATCTTGACATCATCGCGGCTACTTCTTGTGAGGCGTCTGCTACACCAACCACTCCGAGCTCGAACGAGGGAAAGCGCCGCACGCGCAAACCTCCCCCTATCAACGACATATCTCTACCGGATGTTGCAATCCAGAAATACAAGATCAGAACAGGTTTCGCCATCAAACCGGGTGACACAGTGGAACTGAAAGATCACTCGAATCAAAATGAGGGCGCTATGCATTCGGGAGACTTTCTACGCATCAAGAACATACTCATGAATCTGGAAACGGATGAAGTGCGACTCCGAGGTTGGCGCATGAGGCGTACAAAGTACCTTGGTCAGGTCTTCGATTGTGAGTATGACAGAAAGGCAGACTTGAGGATATGTACTGACTTCTCTTAAGGGAAGATGAACGAGTTGGGCATGGTCCTACGTCTTGATGAAGATGACCCTACATCACCTTTTGTCGCTGGAATGGAAGATGTCGAAATCGAAGATGTCCTACGAGCACGCGACTGTACGCTGACCAACAAACCCTACCCGTTCCTCAGCTTCCGATCCGACGGTTGTGCTGCATGGCCGGAAGGTATGTCTAAGGACGTTGTCAAGCGACAGATCTTCCACGGAGGTAGGCTCATTTGCCGTGTCGTCAACATTCTCTACATAAGTGGCACAAGGACCAAGCCCTATGGAGGCGTCGTTCGTCATCTATATACCCACGAGGCGGATGCGACTGCGACACCAGTTCAAATTTCAGATCCCGGTAATTCTCGCCAGACTTCAATATCGGTAGAGGAAACTGAAGAGGACGAAGACGTTGTCGTGAACCAGGCGCCTTCTACAAAGAAGCGGCCTGCACGCGACGACTCTCCTGACTTCGAGATCTTGGAACAGGAACCATCAAAGCGAAAGACTCAGCATCCATCGAAGCAGGGCCGTCTAGTATTTGGAGACGTGTTCTGTGGAGCTGGGGGTGCTAGTCAAGGCGCTGCCCAAGCTGGCTACTATGTGCAATGGGGTCTCGACAATGACGAACGTGCGCTTGATGCATACCGCCTCAACCATCCGAGTGCATACGCATGGAAAATGAATGCGCATGATTTCCCGCCGAAGGGTATCAGCAAAGAGAACTGGAAGGTCGACGTACTACACCTCTCGCCCCCTTGTTGTTACTGGAGTCCCGCACAGTAAGAGAACACTTCCATTATGAGATCATTCACTAACACCTGTCAGTACTCACGATGGACCCAAAGATCAAGAGAACTATGAAGCCATCTACACTGTTGGTCCGATTCTTAAGGAGGTCAAACCCCGTGTCGCAACACTTGAGCAAACCTTTGGCCTCGCAACTCACGAGCAACACAAGAGGAACTTCCTTATGCTTTTGAACGATATTGGCCAAGCTGGTTACGATGTGCGCTACAAGATTCAGGACTTAAGTCAATTCGGTCTCGTACAGAAGCGCAAGCGTTTGCTGATCATCGCTGCAAGGTTCGTGGTTTGCGATCCACATGCCAATGATATACATACTGACATGTCTCAGACGGGGTACACCTCTACCTCCCTTCCCAAAGCCCACGCATGGCGCTTCAGGAAGTGGTCTAAACCCCTTCGTGTACATCGACGATGCCCTCACGCATATTACCCGCCAAGGCAGGCGAGCTATGAACGACCCCTACCATCAACCCAAGTGGTTTCCCATCCCCAGACCAGCCTATAGTCCGCGCACATTCCTCCGAGGCTGCATCACCACCGGCGGCACAACAGCTTGCCATCCCTCCGGCAAACGACATTTCACACCTCGCGAACTCTCTTTGTGCCAGAGCTTCCCATACGTGTATCAATTCACCGGTGCCCAGGGCGAGGCCAAGAAGCAAATTGGAAATGCATTCCCACCAGTTATGGCACAGGCAATGTACCAGGTAATTGCACAGACTCTAGAAGCCTTTGAAAAGGGCCTTATCGGAGCTGAAGATGATCTCTCTGACCTGGATGCCATTCTGAGACCTAGCGGTGAGAGCGTTCCTCAACAGCGACGTCTCGATAGCTTCACCGGAAGCGCCAACATACCTTTCAGGCCTTCTCGAACCGTCAGCCCTAGGATGGCGAGAGCTACCGAGTCACGCACTGCATCGCCCTCTACGCGCAAACACGGGTCCGATTCGATGCAATCGCGCCGCAGGAATGAGAATAGCTTCGCGTCTATGAATCTCCTTGATGGTGGGCTGAGTGGCATCAACAACTTTGCCAACAGAAGCACCGCTTCAGTCGGCAGGACAACCGGGCGACGTCGCGAGCCTAGTATTCCAGGCGACGATGACGAAGTCATCTATATCCCCAGCGACAGCGAATGAGCTTCTGAGATTCTATCTGAAGAGGAGGCAATCGTTACTGCGCGAATTGATCTCACGTATCTTCGGAAGCTGCGCCGCCTAAATGTACTTGGGCAGTAGCAACTGCTGAAACATCGAGTCATGTGCATTGAAGCAGTCGGTTATCGTGACAAGCTACAAGCCATCTGTGTGAATACAGTTCGTTTCACATCTAGGTTGCAAGGATAGTCTGTGAGCAACTTGTACAGCGAAGTACGTGCATACTACGTTTTCCTAGCTCCTAGTTACAATCAACTTGTATATAGAATACTCAAGATGTTTCCACTTCTTGCCCTAGGTATATGCGTGACAAGATGTGTTACACGCGATGTTGGCTGCTTTCCTTGCCATCTATGGATCTCGAGAGGGTGCGACAATGCTCGATCTTGATAACGCGCCTCGCTAGCTCCATCGCGTCATAGCACACCATGTATCCGTAGAATGTCTAGGAGAACACTCCGTACACTCCAAACTGCCCAGGTGAGGCCTTTATGCGCACAGCCTCCTACTGGTGGACATAATCGAAATATTCTGCGGGATACTAATCGGGCCTGACCACAAGATAGACAAGAGTAGAGCACAAGGCTACCGAAAGAGGTAGTTTGAGAGACATACGCTATTGTCCGACCCCCAAGCCAAGCGCTCCCCAGACTGCATGTGTGAAGCACAAGGCCGTCATACCGTGTGCGATACCGACTCCCAGAGCCCAGGAACAACATCCGGACCGGCCAATTCCAGGTGCACGCCGCTTACCCAAAAGCTTAATTGCGACCCAAGCCCGAGCAAACCCAGGTTTGACATGCTGTCACCCCCATCCATCTACAGGATCATCTTGCGAACCTGGGCTACAGTAACGAAACCGCGTAATGAGTATACGCCGTACGCCCATCCCCCAAGCACCGACGTCCGCCCGTCTTATGGTAAACATCTTACGATTCTGACCTCATTGCGTCCAGGGTGCCAAACTTTGCAACACCGACGCTCTGTCCTCCCTCTCCCGCACCAATGGTCTCACCGGCAACTCGCAGAAACACGACACAACCAGCATGACCCATGTTGAGCATTTCACCTTTCTTCCAAAATCTTACATGGACGTGGTATATGCGTTTACCCTGCGTCCGCCAAAACACACGTGCTTACCTACATTGGCATTTCTGACGACCGCCCATGCTCATGTTGTGATGGTGATGGACATGTGCTAGCCTCGCTTCTTCTCGTGATAAGGGAAGCGAAGAAAAAAAGCAAACAAAGAGGAGAAATTAAAAAGAGGGCAGCGAATCACGTCGTTTCGGTACGCCTTCCGGATGTAGCGCGCGAGAGGGCAGGAAAAAATCCAAGATAGATTGCTTGCTCCTGTCGAGCCTCTCGGCCAAGTTGATGGATTTAGATTGCGAAGTTAGATGCACGACAAATGCATCCAAAGGCGGTTTTTCTCGCTTTTCCTTTCTGCTTGGAGAGCGGGACCTGCGATCGGACCGTTTGTGATGGTAAGCGCCCCTCCCCGCCTCGTCACGAGAGATGATGTGGGCTATGCAGGTTGATTGAGGAGGTGCCTGCGGAGTTGGATCCGGTTACACACCGCTATCTATTGCTTGGTTCAAAGCGTGTTTTTTCAACATTCCATTGGGCATTTGGTGCGATTCGCTGCCCAGGTGGTATGAAAGCGTCGACGTTGCTGCCCGGGCGGTCTTGGTACGTCGTCATATGAGGGAGGGTTGGGGGGTGCGATGGGAGCGGAGCGGAGACAGAAGCCGGACGGAGGGGTCATATCGACGATGCGCATGCAAGATAGGTGGGATGATGGATGTTCAGGGTCCGATTGTCGTTCGGAGAGACCCAACGATACGCCCATGCCAATGCCAATGCCATGACACGGGGAAGTCTCTTTGGTGGCTTGCCGCATGTCAGATTTGTTTCCATGGTTCGCTCGTATACTGGATGATTTGTTTCGACACGGCTCGTAGCTTGGGATCGTCTTTGTTACGACAAGCGCGCCAGGTGTGCGATGAGTAGCGGTAAAGAGGAGACCACATTCAGGCCCAAAGTCAGGTCAGGCGATGGCTCGTCGGTGCATGACATTGCATGAGTGAGGCACAACGCCCTTTCCGGTTCAATGGAACTAGAGACGAGTGTGGAGCCCGACTTGAGCGTCTCCCTCGTTTATCATTCGCGTGGAACTGTTCTTCCCGACCCTCTAGTGCTGATCTTGCTAGCGTGCCATGTGCGTTCCCGCTTCTGTTTCTTGTATCTTACCTGCTGTGGCTTTGTTGTGATGCCGAGCGTTTGAGCCTTGCGCGGCATGGTAGATGCACGCCGCGCCGTCGAATCGCATGTGAATATCTAGTGCTGCAGCTAGAGTATCTACTACAGCGGAATTTGGCTAGTTAGTCGATACAGCGGGCTGTGCTTCAGGTCTTGAGGCTGTTTGGAAGGTCAACGAGGGTGGACCTCGGGCGTGCGTCGAACAAAGGACAGCAAAACGGCGCTGTTTTACGGGGTGTGTGCCGGAGTCTTCGGCCGACAGGTACTGAGTTGTTCGGAACAGCAGGAAACGAGTGCAAGTCTGCCCGACTGGAGTTAAGATAGCCCGGCTTGGTTATCCAGGACAAAGGAACATGCCGATTCGGCAATCAAGCGGGAAAAAAAAGCAAGGGATCAACTTTGACATCAACTCTCCACTTGCACACGATGCCGCATATTCGCCGTGTGGGCCGTTTGGGGCATCACCAACGCTCTTCTTGAGACTTGTATCAGACAGGCGCGGACTAACTCTTCCGCGCTCGCCCGTGGAAACACTCTAGAACAAGACTTGGAACCTAGCGCAGCCGACATGCGAGACTACGCTTCTTGGATGTCTGTTCTCAATCGAATAAACCTTCTTTTCAATGTTTCTAGAAACACACCATGGCCGCGCTACCGGACTTTCTCCCTGACATATCGGGGCGTCTGCTTCGTGCCTGCTAGCCAGCCGCTCGACATGCCCTCCGGAGCCTTGCCGAACCGCCTTGAGCACCTACCATAGTTTCATCACCTTCTACACCGGTACATTGGGCGCAAGGATGTCTGCAGCCGAACGCCTCAGTCCTTCCACATGATCCTTGCGAACATCGATGATCTGCACGTCAATCGCGTCTTTGGACGGCAGAGCTAGGAGTATTTGGAAGTCTGCATCGTGAGCGCATGGACGTTTTTCTTGCTAAGGGTCTCCTAAGGCCGTTGCCAGTGAAGGGGTTCCTGGCTACACGGCTTCCTAGATAGCTAGGTGGAGCGAGTCAAGTGTAATGAATTCATGGGCTTGCAACAGGATGACGATTACGGAATGGGTCACTTGATGCCGTCTTCGAGAATAAAGACCGGGGGTGTGCGCTGCTGTGGCTGATGTTGATGTTGTGGAAAGCTGCTCACTCTACTATTCCGACTCTCTCTTGATCCATAGGGCTGGCCTTGCTAAGGATCTGAGCCTCATTTCTCGATACGACATATCGGCCCATATCCTTCCTGTCGCCAACTAATCAGTCGAGTCGAGGTACTATAAGTTGACGGATAAAGTCAATTCCTTGAAGACGTCAACCATCATGGCGAAAACAACACGCTCACCGTTCCTGGATATCCTTCCTCCAGAGCTCCGTCTACACATCTACACACACCTTCTCGTCGCTCCATCATCCATCAAAGGCTCCGTCGCCCGTCAAGACACAAAATACGACCTCCACACAGCCATCCTCCGAACAAACAAACAAATACACCACGAAGCCCGCTCCGTATTCTTCGGCAAAAACACCTTCTACATCACATCCATACCCCCCACTCCCTCCAGGAAAGATGCCATCGACGACGAACAACAAGAAGAAGAAGGATCCGGCGCCTTTGAACCCCCTCTCCAACTCACCGACCTCCCCCTAGTCCGCCATCTCGAAGTCGACCTCCTCTACTACCCCACCTCCATGACCACATCCCTAGACTCGCGCGACGGAATCTGGAAACCCGTTTGCACTGGCGCAGACCGCTACACCACCAGCTTATCCTACCTCCTCAGCACCGTCTCGCCCAGTCTGCTCAGCTTGAAAATCTGCGCAGACACGCGCCGCTACGTTGGAAGTACCACAGGCCAGGACGCTCATGCTCTCAGCGACAAGTTCAAGGCCGATACCGAGAGATTGCAAGTTCAGAAGCTGCTTACGGGGTTCTACATGGCGGATAGTAACACGCTGTTCAAGAAGGCGATGAAGGATTTGCTCGTCAGGGACATTACTTTGCACTTTGATTTTCCGGAGAGCTACTTTGATTTTGTGGTGGGAAGGGAGAGGCTGTGCGGACAGAGCTTGGTGGAGTTGGCGGGGCAGGTGCTGGCGGCTAGGACGGAGATTAGGTTCAAAGCTGCGTTGCAGGAGGTGGGTGTGGGGAGTGAGGTTGCCGAGGCGGGAGTCGTAAATCTGATTCCGTTTCCGTGCTGAGGGATGAGTGCGTTTACGAAGGTTGGGTGAATTGGAGGGATCGTTTGGGACAAGCATTTTGGCATGATACCATGATTTGAGAGCACATTGAGCATTTGAGGGCGTTTTTGGTTTACAAAACTTAGATCGGTGGTTGGCATCAGGGGGTACAGGCAGCATTTCAAAGCATCACATTCACATCTCTACATCTGTCCATCGAAGTAACGACTGGTTGATGTAAACAAACAAGCTACCAAGGTTGACGCGTGTGACTCGCGATGTAAACAAACGAAATCTCATCGTCTCTGACCACATCCCTGATCTTTGTCGTATCCTTCATCAGTGTCGTAAATCGTAAGTGTCGTCTCGTATCCATACATGATCCAAAATTGCAGTCAAAACCAAACACAGATGGAACGCAAGAAGCTCGGAAAGTAAGAGAAATATAATAATACACTCGTAGGGATGTCTACGCTTACCAACGGTCCTCGTCTAGACTCTAATAGTCCCTCCTGCGATGGCGCCTCGTCTTCACGGGACTGCCATCACCCTCAGAATCGCTGCTGAAGTAGTCGTAATCATCGCGACCATAGTCGTATCCATGATCTGGACGACGATCGCGGTCGCGCCTGTCATCCTTTCGCGCATCGCGATCATCGTGTCCGCGCGATTTGGAACGGAGGCGGTCTATCACGCTGCGGCTTCTAGCACGTAGGCCGGGACCTTTGCTGCGTTCGCGGTCATGCGCGCGCGTTCGTGATCGGGAGCGCGAACGGGATTTGGAGTGGCGATCGCTTCCGCTTCTGTGATGGAATTAGAACGAGGACCAGTCAAGTGTATGGGCGGTACTCACCTCGAGCGTGTCGCCATCTGCCTGGCACCCAATGCACCCGCAGCTGCTCCTGCCAGTGTGGTCAGCCTACTTTTACCCAAGGACCTGCCCGCGAGTCCTCCCGCCAACGCACCTCCCACCGAAGCCGCCAAGCTCTTTTCGCGCAGATCCATGCCGTCAAATCTATCACGCATTTTAGTCATGCGTGAGTCATCGCGACGGGAATCTTTGCTAGAGCGGGACTGATGGGAGTGAGAATCAACGGACCTAGCCCTGTGGCGATGTTCGCGACGAGGCTTGGTACTCTCACGGCGGGAGGAGCGAGTGTCGGTGTACGCGGCCATCGACTGTTCAGCAGATGGGGGCACGTAGGTCGGGTAGACTGCGCTGGGCACAGGCGCGAAAGTAGGCTGAGAGTTGGAGCGCTGGCGGTTGAAGGGCGGGGGAGATGGCTGGTAGCCAGCGCCGCTCGCAGGGAACTCGGTGTGGTGGTAAGGGTTCATAGGGGAATTTGATCCCACTGGCGGAGGAGGGATAGGCGCATCCACGGCGGGCGAGGGAGCGTAGCCGGGGCCGGGAGCGTACCTAGAGCTTCGGGGCGCGTCGTACTGGCCATAATCTAATGAGACGTTGCGTGGCTCTGTGGGTGGTGGCTTCGGAGTGTTAGTGAGTGGGCGCTGGAGCAAGGCCGCGAGAGGCGGCTCGTATGACGGAGTGAAAGCAGCAGAAACGGGAGAACCACGAGAAAGCGTGCGAAGTAGATGAGGCTGAAAGGAAAAAGGGCTGGAAGTCGCTGACGTGGTCCGGCTTCGCAACATGGGCGGACAAGAGTTCGCCGGTGTTGGATGCTCGGGCATGGTCGCAAGCGTCGCGCGTCGAAAAGAGGAAAAATTATTTACCTGAGGAGAGTATCCGTAGGCTGGAGTGACAGAGGGGCGGCGGTCCTGCACGGGGCTCGGTGCATATTCCTGCGGATTATAGGGCTTGTATTCGGAAGTGGGCGGAGGAGGGAAGTAAGGCTGTCCCTGCTGAGGTGAGGCCATGTCTCTTGAATCGCTGTGCTGCCCGTCCAGGTCGCTGCTGTGTCTCCCGTGACGTCCGCGACTCAGACTCCTACTAGCAGTGGTTCCCGTGCTCTTTGCGCGTCGTCGCTCCCTCTTTCGGCGCTCGCGTTCGCGCTCGTAGTCGGTGTCGTCGGTGTAGTCAGAGTACTCGGTCGGCGGGCTGCGCTCTTGCCGGGAGCTGCGCTTACTGGACCGGTCTTCGCTCCGGTGCCGTTGTCTTGCGTCTCGTTCGTTGCGGTTCAGGTGCTTGCCTCTCTTCTTGCCCTCTTTCGAGTCGGGGGGTGCAAAGTAGCCGCCGGGTAACTTGTGGAAGAAGCTGTCGGGAATCTGCTCTGCGCCGTAGCTGATGGCCTTGAAGGCTAGGGCCGCCATGCTTCAGATGGGGGCCGCGAAAGCCGGATGTCGTGATGTGACGTAGGACTGTCTTGCGAGCAGCGCTGTGATTGGAGCGCGGTCGACCGGTCCCAGCGATTCGACGAGGGGGCCTAGTTCCAAAGGTTGGGAGGATAGTCTGCAGCAAGGCCGGATAGCGATAGGCCAGACTACTCAGCGCGCGTTCTGGTGTGTATAAGCGATGTAGATGGTACCTGGAGAGGGTGAGGTGGGATGGCAGAGAATTTGTCTTGAAGAAAGTGCGCGGGGGTGTAGGCGAGGTAAAGGATTATGGGATGCGTCGCGGCAAGTGACCTCGACGGATGGCGGTAAGAAGCAATTACATATGGCAATTGGGTAGCTGCACTTAAAGACGATGATATAGCTGATTCGGCGCATACGTGCGACGCCGTGGCAGCCGCCTCCTACAAACTGCCAAAATGACGTCGTACGTCATCCGTCTGGCTCGTGCGCCGCTGTCATTGGAGCCGCAACCTAGGGATCGTCGCTCCCTCAGCCTCTCTGGTAGATGAATCCTACGATGCAAAAAGCACCTCGATCAACGGTGATCTTGCAGTCATTCATGCACATGTCCATGTCATCAATGCGCCTTTTTTTCTGCCCTTCACTGTTCCCATGGACGCAGCAGTAACAGCACGAAGAACATCTACTGTGGCCTTCGGAGATCATGTTCAATGCAAGGGACGCACGGTCGGCATTACACCTACTCTCCGCGTGTAATCCTACATAGGGTCTGGCCTCCTATGGGGCGGTGGGCCAAGAGCACTCGGAATACACATTCCAATCCCCTTGCCCAAAACCGGGTTGCAACTCCTTACAACGCAGGGTATCTACTAGGAATGACCAGGGTGCAGCCTATCGTGACATTGCTGTGCGTTGGCAAGGCTCGTCGGCTTCGTGACATCGACCACTCGGAGGGTTGGGGCTATGTGCGATGACGCCACGTTTGGACTTTTGTGCTTCACCGCCATCATGACATGGGTTACACAACCATGGCTTTCTACGCGCACTCGTACGGAATTCATCGAGGAATGTGATTAGAATTCGAGCGTCCAACTGCATGCGCATGGACCGGGTATCTTATGCATCCTACTACTCCGGAGTAACCTAACGCCAGACCGACAACGAAGAGAATGAGATGAAGATCATTCAGTCATCGTGGGCCGCTCGACTACACTTGATCAGCAGCTACCGACGCAGGGCTGCGTATTTCCCCTGCTGGTCTGCCAGCGCTGTCTGGTACTTCCACCATTTCCTCCACCATTCCCAGGAATCGTTGTCTATATTCATCGCTCGTCGTCGTAATGCTCATCGGGCCATGATCTTTTCCAAACTTTAACGTGTTGAAGAGTTTGACGAGTCCCGTCATCGTCTGGGCCTGGAGTGCGTCTTTTGCCCAGAAGAAGTCGAGCACGATGGCCCGGTAAACCCACTTGCCGTCGCGCGATACGACACCTGTGCGCCATGTAGATCCTCGACCAGGGGGCGGCGGCACATCACCAGAGTTCAGGTCGGCGGGATAGCGGACGAGGAATAGCGAGTAGTCAACCGCATTATTGCCTTGTAAAATCTTAGAATCCCTGGATAGCTGCGCAACAAGCTCCTCTTTCTGATCGATAGTCACTCTGATCTTGTCTTCGAATTCATCGATGAGGCGCTCCTTGACGCTCTCGGGGGCCAGGCGCCCGTTAGCCACGTCACGTTCTGGGTAGAAGTAGTCATTGGGCTTGAGGTCATATGTCTCCCATCGCTTCTGTTGGGCCTTGCTGCAGCTCGACTTCCCGTACAGAATGTTCTCCATTATTATATGATGGCTCGGCGCGGTGCCTACAGCGGCTCCGACGGTAGATGCAGGACAGTAGAGGAGGTCGGTTATGCGGACGAGGAGGGAGTCCTCATTCAGCTCCATATGTTCGACATAGGGCTCGAGGAGGCGATCACGGAAGAAGGATTGCTCAAACTTGCGCGGCAGGGACTTGATCAGGTACTTAGAATTAGGTGTCGTGAAGAATGTCTGATGCGCATTAGCCTGTCGTCCTCAGATGCCATGTTCCGCGCGTACCGAGCCTGAGTAGCCCAGGTCCCCAATGGCGATCAGATCGGTCCGTTTGCTCTTGCTTGGGCGGAAGCTCTCGATGTACCCTTCCTCTTCAATCTCCCATGTGTCATTCCTCAGTTTCTTGAACAGAGATGCGCGATAACGAGCGAGAGCCAGACTGAAGACAGCGAAGAAGGCATAGATGCGCGCAAATAGACCCAGGCGCGCGCTTTCATCTTTACGAGGCGAATCTGATCTGAAGATGGCGCGTAATATAGACGCGCTGATGAGACGGTCTCGACGTCCCATGTTGAACTTCAATTTTGTTGCGGTTGTTGTTGGTAGAGTACACAGAAGGCAGCGTTGCGGACGCGTGAAACGCTACAGTCTCGAGGCCCGTGAATGTCAGGATGATGTCATTGCGCTAACCATGAGCCTCCTGGAGACAAGACCTGCATTGTCTGCGCCTCGTCTTCACCAGCGCGCCAAATTTCCATCAACGCAAATGTTGAGCAGCTTGCACGAAGAATCGGAGTTCCCCCCATGTGGATAAGCAATCTTGAGGATCGGCTAGATCTGATGAGACGGCTCGCGGGCTTTTCTCTCGCTGCAGCTAACGTTTAGCACCCAGCATAACCGCCACAAAAGCGCCACAGTTTGATTTCATCCGCCGCATTCGAGGGCGTCTAGGATGGCTTTTACCGAACCGCTCCTCAACCGTCTTGTCTGACACGAGAGAAACTCGTTCTCGTGTTACAGGTAGTTATTCCCGGTATCTGGTACCTTCAACGAGACCTAATCGGTGTCTTGGAACCGTTACCAGCAACCTTGCAAGAGGCACTACAATAAGAAGATCAGCTCTGTACCAAAGTTTGCAATCATCCTGAGACGCAACAAGCCGTACGGGGCATTACTAGCCTGACCTCGGGATCTCCGCGTGTTCGGCCTACTCAACTGTCAGGGACTTTGCTGGTTGTACATGGCTAGTGGATGGAGCCCGAATCCCGCTGCGAAATTTGCTCATGGCATTTACCCAAGTCTAGATTTGATGCTCCTTCACGACAACACGATTGCTTCAACCTCTCCACCTTGGCCGCCTTACCTGCTTGGCAATATCACTGCATCTTGGAACCAGAGTCTCGAACGCGGATCTGAAGAACTTCCAAACAAGCGAGCTATATATTGCCTCCTCGGAGTTACGCCCCAAGCGATCTCCCGCTCGGCACGTCTTCCGCTGTTTCACCCTGGGCCCTTATGTGATCGCGCTAAGCGTGCCGCTACAGCGCTGCAACGGCGAGGAGCAGCGCGATGGCAAATGCAATATTGCGACATCAAAGAGAAGCAAATACAGCGGACAGGAATGCAGTCAGAGCCTCGAGATGGAGTCTCCGCTATGTAACAGTCTCACAAAGCTAACAGCCTGTGCAACCTGAGTTCAGATGAATATAACGGGAATTCCGACATGGTACAACCTGACCATGTATGCATCTAGGCGTACTCGTCTAACGGACTAGACCCTTAGGTCCAGGCAGTTCTTGCCCCGTCTCGTCCCGGCTATCAGTTTGACGGCTGGCACCCCACATCACTTTGCCTCTCCAGTCTGCTTCACGGTGGGAAAGTTCGCCCAGGCGCTTCAGCATCCCCTTGCGGAGGTTTCTACCCTTCCCGCCTGCAAACTACTGGATAGAGGCTGTGTATCACAGCTGCAGGGTCATGAAGCCATTGTTGACTGGCGTCGACTGGTGTGGGTATTACCCTGCTTACTGACTACACCCAACATATAAAGCATGAGTGTCTTTCCTCGGTTTGACAGCATATTTGTACCACTGCAAAACTCATAACACTTTGCCACATCAGGTTGATACCAGACATAGTCGCGCGTCCTCAGTACTAGTCTTCCCAAATCTGTACATTCTTTTCATCCAAGTTACTCCATCACATACTCACTGTCCACAATGGCGAGCGCAGACGTTCAGCAACCACCTGCGCAGGAAGCTGCACCCGCACTACCTGACTACCTCACAAACCCGGATGCTGTTCTGGGGGACAACGATGCCAAGTGGCGATACGGCAGAGCGCCTGATTACTCAAAAACCAGAAAGGTGTTCGCTGAGAGTAAGTTACCAGATGCGGCAACGAGCCTGCATGTCAGACACAATGCAGTTTACTAATCATGCACAGCAAAGCAAATGACACACGAAGCCGGTTCTCTTCCTGAGCTCGTACAGAATCTCGTCAAGAACTGGGAAGTCGAAGCGTCCTTCAAGCCCAACATCGACGACTGGCGTACGATCGATCGGGAAAACTACTCATTCGCCATCAATGGCGGCAAGGCTGAAGGTGCAGAGGCTATGCTCAAGGTCGGCACATACAATGCTATCATTGCGCCGAACGAATACTACTCTCCCGACTACTCTGACTTCGCTTCGTCACACAAGACGTTCAAGCGCATGATGCCTACCTTCGCATGGGAGGTACTAGAAGTCTACAGCGGCCCACCAACAGTCAGCTTCCGATGGCGCCACTGGGGCCAAATGAAGAACGACTACGTCGGCTTCAACAACAAGGGCGAGAAGGTCACAGCCAAAGCACACGGAGGCTCAATCGACATCCAAGGTGTCACGGTCGCGACGGTCAACGACAAGGTGCAGCTACAGTCCGTTCGCACCTGGTTCGACCCGATGGACATGTTCAGGCAGATCGCGCCTGACGGCGTCGTGAAGAAAGAGGAGAAGCCCAAGAACATGTCACCGGCAGACGCCCTCGACGAAGCTCAGGCTGGCATCAAGGCGCCCGAAGAACAGGAGCTACCCGATGAGTTCATCCAGAGCAAAGAGGAGGTCAAAGAGACGATCGAACGTCTTGATAAGATGACGACCGAAGAGAAGATGTCGACCACCCAGGGCTTGCCTGCTGACCACCCTGCTGTGTCATCGTCTTCTAATAATGAAGCTGAGGGCGGCAGATGTCCTTTCATGCCCGGAGGCTTCAACTGAGGCGTATGTACATGTGTGAGCGTAGAGATTTGGCACATTTGGATACCTTTGAATCACAGGGAGTTATGAGCGGGTACTTAATAAGCATGGAAGCAGATCAGACAATTCGAGTTTAAATTTTATTAGTATATACCATATTGTTACAGTCAAACATCTTCGCCAAGTCGCGCTTTCCAGTCATCTCTAAGTACCACTTTCGATTGAAGTAACATTCACTTTTGTCATGCACCCCCCAATCATGAAGAGTGTTTTCGTGGAATACCACCGACTCAAGCATGCGCACTAACACCAGCCATCTATGCAGATACGATGATCGCACCCCTGCACTTTACAACAACTCAAATAGCACGTCGGCGAAGACGATGCTGCGTATCGGGATGATCTTCCGAGCAAGTTAAAGCCGTTTGGTACGATGGTCGCTAGTCAAGTCTGACGCCATAGCGGCTGCTAGTGAACCGAGATACTGTCCAACCTCCTCAGCCGCGACTACGCTCACAGCTAACTGACACCGACACCGACAACCGACACTGCCCTGACAAGCCGATGATCTCCAGCCCTTGCTTTCGGGACGCGAATTCTCCGCATAGCACTCGTTGTATACGTCCAGGTGCCTGATTATCCATCACCCGCCGTCCGCGCCTCCATCGTAGCTGCCCCGCTGCTTCCTGCCCGGTATCGAGTGAGGCCCGCGCGAATGCAGATTCGACACGCGATGTGGGAGTTGACCGAACTTGCCTAGCGTAATTAGATGCCCGCGATCCGCCCATTGCAATCGTAACGTTCGGCTCGCGCTTTACTTGACAGATATATCCAGCCTTCAACGACCGTGGGCAGTCGCGGAGAGCTGTAGGCTCCAGTCTGCGGCAGAGAAGTGTCTCCTTGCACTGTCAAAAAGTGATGTGAGGTTTCGTCGGTTTTCCAGCTATCGTCTGAGCCTGGTGGGGCTGTCTGTCCATTCAAGATATAATGGAACCGGTAACTGAGGGGTGAAGTGTTGCAGATTCTGGGTAACATTCACCTCCTCATCTTCTTGGGAATCTAGTTCTGCTTCCCCACTGTTGTCGTATACTGCGAGGACGTTCTTTTCGTCCGAAGCCGTTACCGCAACAATCTCCAAGTGACGGACGAGCAAATCTGCTAGATTGGTAGTGAACCTGTACAGTGGTGCATGTTTCGAGGCTGGATTGTTGACTTTAGTGTGGCCAGTGGACTTTTCAATGTTGTTTGTCCAGGATAAGACTGTGGTGAGAAATCGGATTTCATAAAGTTGATGCTCCGACAAAAATTTGTCTTCACGTCCGATATCTGTTCGCTGTGATGCCATCTTGACTCATGTGAGATGAAGAAAGTGTGTCGTGCGAGGACTTAGAAGTGGAAGAACGTACCCTTTATGCATCCCAAGCATTGAAAAATGTCTGACTGCAAATATGGATCCTCTTTAATGGAAGGCGTGTTGGATGTGGTAAGTTCTATCGTGACCCGCGGTTCGAAATCATCGACCATTTGGATGCAGAGGAAAAGCTGACTGGGTGGGAAAGTCTGGTACCACCCAAACTCGCGAGTCTTCCAGGATCGAACCTTGACATCAGAGCATCTGTTCATCCCTCGTCGAAGCCAAACAACACGGCAAACTCTAGCTCCTTACATTATGCAGCTCGCGATCAACACAGTCGACCCGCTCAACCTCGTAGCGAAGATGCAGGCGCAGGAATTATTTGATTCAGCGACTGCTCAGGAGAAGACTGCATATACATTCCACGGAGCAATTCACATTCAAGATGCCGCCGTGGCCAAAGACTTCGCGCTCAATACCTACACCCAGCCTAGCTATCCTCGCACACTAGTCGTATGGGCCGATGGCAACGGGGGTAAACGCCTCGACGACGGCCCATGCACCGCAGCTATAGGATACCACGACCCTTTATCTCGAGAATGGGAAGTGCACATCACCGTGAGCCATCGTCCTTCTTGGATTGAAGCTAGCCTCATCGCCATCCAGGAAGCTTTCCGTGCTGCTGCGACGCTGGCTGACCACATCGACCACTTGATCGTGTTTTCAAATGCGCAGAAAGTGCTTGCGAACCTTGAAAAGAGCAGCGATCTCTCATGGGGACGAGATGAAGCTCTCGTAGAAAGGGTACAGCAGGCTGTAAGGGAGCTGAAGGAACAAGGTATGCAGGTAGATCTGCATTTTGTACCGAACCGTACGAGAATAGAAGGCCATAGGCGGGTGCAGAGACTCTCCCGAAAGTACAAGAAGAAGGTCATGGCGGTGGCGCCGAAAGAGCTTCTGGAGTACGACATCAACTTTTGTCCTATCAGACTGAAGCATCAACAGCACAAGAATGCGAAAGAAGAGCTGGAGGTGTTGCTGCGCAGTTGCTTAGAGGATGCGAAGGTCGCAGGTATAGTAGGACCTCGTAGCTCGTTGAAGCACGAGTGGAGGTTCAAGGCACGTCGTCTACGAAAAGAAGCAAAGAGAGAGTATAAGAAGATGAGAGAGCGGGAAGGAAAGCCACTGAAGCCGACAGACTTGGAACGAGCGACATTGCGGACGCAGAAGGGTCGTTCCAGAAAGGCGCCAGGGAAGACGGAGAACGAAGAGTTTGCCATCGAAGCAGGGGAGAAGATACTCGGATGGCAAGATATATACCAAGAACTCGCAGGTAGCTCGTGGGAAGATAGACGCGGCCTGAAGAGGTGAAGCCATAGCATCGTTTCGGGAGTGGGCGACTGGACATTCTCTAACTTCGATCTTCTTCGCAAGTACTTTTGACTGCATGAACACGTTATTCCATGGTGCTACATGCATTGCAACAACGGCGGTGGGGTACAGGTCGAACCGATGTTCTCTCCAGCCGGTTAGCATTTTTCGATAGTTCGTACGCGTACAGTGGGTAACACTAATCATCAAGCTCAACATGTATCTGGGTATACTCCGGTTGTACTATATATCCGTGCTTTCCAGTATGTCATTATTCACCGAAATTGGATATCGTAGACCCTGAGCGTACCCTTCCTGAACCACCGCTATCTTATCGGGAGATATGTGTTTTCATGTTCGAAGATTCGGAAGTCGATATCGGAGTGGCATAACGGTCCCGCCACAGCCTTCCTGCCGCCCACGGTTGCCTGCCCAACCCTCTTGGGCTGGCCTCTGTTTAGGATGATTTCCGCAGGCAACAGTGAGTCATACCTCCCTTCATCATCATCAATAAGACGTGTGATCACGGTTTCATGCTAGTCGGTGGCTACGCGCCAGGCTACTCGACGCGACTGGTGAAGACACGGTGTCAGGTGCCTCGTACCTCGTACAAGAAACTTGGAAGTTGGTCACACAGGATGGCGCAAATCTGCGCCGTTGGGTGAGGCTATGGATCTAGTCTGTGGCACGCTAGGACGAGTGTCTCTTCTGCCTGCGCGGAGATGGTGAGAGGGCTCTCGTTGGTGTGTCGACGTGACTCAGCCCTGGACCAAGGCGGATCATCTCGGCAGCCGAGGTGCGCTAATGGGGGGCGGGCAACACCGATGAGTCGTCAGCTCGCCGGGCGCTTGGCGCTTCTGGAAGGGGCGACGATGAACATGCAGCTGCAAACTCTGCTGTGAGCGTGGGAGGCGCGAACCATGGTCATCGCGCGCCCGCGAGACACGGTCGAATGGTCGCGGATGTAGAGAGCCGAGGCCAGAGGCGGATGCACGCGTTTGGCATCGCTTTGGGACAGAGGCCCGGCGTCATCAGCCACTGCGGTGAGGGGAGTGGAGCTGGGCCGTCGCAGCGCAAGGCGGCGATGTGTTGGCAGCAGTTCATTGCTGCTTGCGCCGTTTGCGTCATCGCGATGGGTTTGTGTGCCATGGCGATTGCGCTGAGGCATTTCCTGCCGTTTTTGCATCGCTGCTGCATCACGGCACCGCGACGACCGGCTAGGCTGCAAATGAGGGCGTCGCGTGCTGAGCAGCTGAGATTACGAGCGTCGCAGCAGCCGTCGAGGGGGTCGGCCGCAAATATAGCCACGAAAAGCACGGTGAAGGCACAAAATAACCCTTCCTGGCATGGCGTCGCCTCCACGTCCAATGGCGCGGCAGGCAATGGGAAGACGCGTCCTTGGCTCCCAGTCGGCCGGTCCCTTCATCTCAACATAGCTGGGAGGCAGAATGAGGGGGTGTAGCAGGCAGTCTGCGACTCTGGCGCTACCAGCGTACCATGGCACGGAGCGTTCGAGAGCAAACGCGCCTAGTGTGAAAGAAAAGGAGACGCCGTGTGTCGCAGCAGCTGGTCGCGTCGCAATCAGCGTGAACAGCCTCAGCGCGCGCAGGGAGTGGGCGGGTTACAGAGGGCCATTTACCGCTGCGCCAGGCATGGCGGCAGGCCGTGTTGGCATGCCTGTAGCCTTGGAGCCATGCGTGATGATGGAGCGTCTCACGCCTCACGAGATGGGGGTAGAGCACCCGCAACTGCTTCACGCAACAGCAGTGCGGTGGGGGCAAGAGAGCGACGTCGCTGCCCAAGCAACGCAGCTGCAAATCACGCACTGCCATGTCTGGCTGATGGCAAATAAAAAAAAGCCAGCGCGATGAGTCTTCCAAGGTTGGGTTGTGTGGCAAAGAGGCAAGCTGGCCAGTGCGCCCGGGTGCGATGACTGGACTGGGGGCGCTGTAGGTACGGGGTTCCTATTAGTATCGCCAGCGCCGCCCAGCCCGTCACCCTCATCAAGACAGCAGCAATGGACTTCACGAACATCTACAGCGCCCCCTGCGGCCTAATCTAGGACGCCAACCGCGAATAGTGTCGTCTGTTCTCTGTCGCCTACCCGTCTACCTACCCAAACCGACCCATTCCATCTTTGTCCAGGTAGCAGTCTCCGCATCGACCTTTGTCGCCGCCACACTGCCGCCTACCGCATAGACTCATCTCGCGCTTACATTCATCGTTGAGACGAGAGAGCCTGTCCTTTTATACCTCCTCGTCCCGTACCTGCGTCGCGATCCGACGCCCTCTAGTCGCGCCTTCCCACCTTTACCGACTTCCCGACCGCCACTTCCTCACACGTCAGACCTACACCTCCCAACTCCACCACCAACAGCTCTTATGTACACCAACCCCCAATAATAATAAAACAAACACCTGCAACAAACAAACACTCAAACACCCGACCGCCCTCCCCGCGAACACGCGAAGTCGCTCAGCCTGGTGATCCCGTCAAGGTAGTCACCATCCTCGAACGCTTCCCACGTCGCACCTCATCAACACAATGTGCCATTCGGCCTACACTACTTCAGTCACTCGTCGCTCAGAATTCACCACCATTTCCGAAACCAAAGCCTTCACCCAAGGCTTCGCTTGCTAGACCCCCGCATCCCCTCAGACATCCAGCTCTTGCGACAGCGCCCGCTGTTCAGTAGCTGTATCATCAGAGTGCTTCGCGGACGGTCTTCTACCACGGTCTTGTTTCGGTGATTCTGCAGTTGACAGTGACTGGAGCCCGCTCTAGTCTGCACCTGGCAGCTTTTCGACCACTTGACACTGCTCGAATCCTACTTCCACTTGCGACTCGTCAAACCCTACCAACCTCCTACGTATACGTTCCGCCTTCGAAACCTACCCTCTCCCAGCTCTTCAGACCGTTAGACCGCTTCCGTCACACCACGATCACACACGATCAGGCCACTTGACGGACGAGATTTCGCGATCGAGGAAAAGATCCCAACAAGGGAACAGCGTCTCGAATTATACGTCAGAGGTCACAGGGTTGTCCTCTACGGTTTGTCCCATCGGTTAAGTTCTCGGTCACCCCACGACCACCCGATCACGCTCTGCGCCACCCCTCCAGGTCTACCTAACGGTCAGCACTTCGAGACGTAACGACAAAGCCTAGTCCCATCTCCGCTCACTCCTTATTGTCTACCTTTCCTTACCAGGCCCCGTCCCGTATACCCCTCCTTCACCATGAGTCTTGCCATTCCTCTCTCTAGCCACGGCTACATGGCTGAGACCCACCCTTATGCCGCTCCTCTTTCTTCTTCCGCTTCCTCTTCAACCTCCTCAGTATTCTCAGACGCTGCGTCACAAGCGTCAAGCGCAAGCTCCACATCGTCTCACTCAAACTGGGACTCAGAAGAATGGAGTCGCAACCAAGTGGCACCGCCGACAATTGTCGACCCTGCGAGCTTGTCAGCTTTCCAGCCCATCAGCCGAGTTAGCACATATCCTCAGTACCAGTCTACGGTGTGCCGGGAGCCTGTACAGGAGAGATTACCTTCCCTGCGCACTGAGCTGTTGGCACCTCTGGAGCAGCGACAGAATCCTCGCCGATCGTCGACCACTGTCAACCAGAAGCCCCCACCTCAATTGGTACGGCAATCCGACCGAAAGGTCAACTTCGTCGATTGCCTCGTCGGTTAGTACACGTTTATCCCTGGACCATGGTTCCCCCGCTGATTATTCCTCCTTAAGATTCCGCTACTCAGATGGTCGAGGTCATCTGGCAACTTTCAGAGCCCAAGAGCCGTTGTGAGAATGCTTCTGGACGTGGAGTGCTTCCTCTCCGCATGTTCATCCAGGAGACCCTCCGTCGCTCTCGCACCAGCTACTCTACTCTCCAAGTTGCCTTGTACTACTTGATCTTGATCAAGCCTCACCTGCCCAAGCACGACTTCACCATGTCCCAGCCTGAAGACGCATCTCTTCGTGCGCTGCAATGTGGTCGTCGCATGTTCCTTGCTGCGCTTATCCTCGCATCCAAGTACCTACAGGACCGCAACTACTCGGCTCGCGCATGGAGCAAGATCTCTGGTCTCAAGGTTTGCGAAATCAACACCAACGAGATGGCTTTCCTCGAAGCTGTCAACTGGAAACTGCACATCGTTGATTCGGTATGGGAGAAGTGGCAAGAAGTCGTCCTGCGACACACGCCTACCCTTCCTCCGCCATCACCTGGCGCTAGCATCCCCAACACTTGGAAAGATGTCATTCCTATTTTGACACCTGAGTTGGATATCGTCCAGTTGGCTCCCAAGAAGTCAGCAAACGCTCCCGTACGTCCTCCTCTGAGGCCTCAATTGAACGCGTCGCCCTACCGCTGTCCATCGATGGATGGCTACGGATCGCAAGAGAGCACACCAACTCCATCTCGCTATCAAGTGCCTCGCTTCCTGGAGCCGAAGCCTGATCTTCCCCACACTCCGTCACTGCCATCCCTGGCTCGCTTGGGTCCACTACCAACCCCATCCTTGACCCCGCAATCCATCACCAGTAACACTCCTGCAGCGAGTGCCATGGCTTTCGGATCGCGCCGCCCATCGATGTGCACGGCAATGCAACAGGCACAGTGCTCCTCACTGGCACGCACCTGTGTAGACCAGTTCAACCCAAGCATCAGGAACGGACTGGAAGCTTACCACTTCCCAAGCCGACGACCTTCCCTGGCTCCTTCCAACTCATCTCTATCGTCCTCTCCAGAGTCAATGATCTCGGACAACTCGCGCACTTCTCGTGCTTCATCAATCTCGTCGGTCTCGTCTGCCGGCTGGGCGCCAAACCAAAGCCAGGCCAGCTTGGCTCGGTTGGCGACCTGCCGCAGCGCGAAGCTCCCGTACCCGGTTTTGTCGAAGTGCAAGGAGCAGTACGAGTATGCTCCAAGTGAGCCCATGTCCTCACCCGATCTGGACAGCTTCCATATTGATGATTCGGATTCGTCGCCAGGCAAGGTCGACAGCCCTGCGTGCGTCACTCCCGCAAGCCGCAAGCGTGGAAGGTCTTCAGTTGATCTCCAGCAGAATGTGCGACACTTGCTTCACAGCACTCGCTCCGCATTCGACCTTCGTGGTCAGAAGCCTGTGCTTCCTGATAGATCAGTGTCGCAATCATTCGCCCTCTCGCGCAGTGAACCAAAGGGGCTACAGTCCCCTAAGAACACTGTTCCTTATTGCTCGCGTCTTCCTATCCAGAAGGACTTTGGCAAGAAGAGGTCGTGCTGCAGCACCGAGGTCGCGCAAGCCTACCGCCCACAAGGCCCAGGCATGTGGGCTGGCATCCTCTAAACATGACAACATCGTCATCACAGTATTGAAAGCCCAAAGAAGGCTAAAGAACAAAGAAAGAGAAGGAAGTATCAACGCAACTATTCACTGTTCGTATTTCACACACACAGTCACACTCTACATTACCGTGTATATTTTCCTTCACCACCTCCGAACCTACCACGTGTGTATTCTCCTTTGGGCGTCACAACAGATCTCATTTGCTACTTAGCTCCGGTATACCTATTTGGGTTACTTTTGGCGTTTTCAACCTTACTACCAACTGGCGTTTATATCTTTTCAAGGACAGCTCGGTTTGAGCGAAAGGTGGGGGAAATACCTTGATCACAGGCAGGTGCATTAGCATGGGTTCAACAGGATCAGGCGTAGTTTGTGTTCGCACGCACATGCGCCCCTTTAGTCGGGATGGATGTACGTTTACGCTACGGCGACGGTTGACGTGCTGTGGTATGGTTTATATCCAGTGAGTAGGTAGTGAGTAGTAAGCAGATGTTGATGATTCTAAACCTTCCCTCGCTGCCTGTGTGTATGTGATGTGGTGGTGTGGTTTGCTTTCTCATGCTTTGGGTGTCTATGCTGACTGTACTTTGGGCCTTTGTATCATATGCCTCAACTCGAAGTCGGATGACCTTCACTAGATCTTCCTAGTATCATTAACATGCACCTCCTTCCCACCCTTCCCCCCGACACTCCCCATCGCCCTAGCAACCGTAACGCTCTCCCTCAACGCCTTCCCCAACACACCCCTCACCCCACCTTCCTCCAGCACCATAACCCCCGCAATCGTACACCCCTCCGGACTCGTTCCCATATCTCTCAACTCGCCCGGCTGTATCCCACTCTGAAGCATCTCCGCACTGCCCCGCATACTCTGGTAGATCTGCTCCTGAGCCAGCTTTCGCGGTAGACCCACAGCCACAGCAGCGTCGATGAGGCTGTCGACGATGATGGCCCAGAATGCGGGTGTGGAGCCTGAGACGGCTGTTGTGGCGGGCATGAGCGCGGGTGGTATGGACATGGGTTTGCCGATTTGCGTGAAGATGGCTGTTGCCATATCTTTGAAGTGGGGAGGGAAGTTGGGTGAAGGGTGGTCTTCGATGGCGGTCATAGACTGTGAAACGAGCGCTGCTACGTTGGGGAGGGTACGCAAGACCCATGCTCTCGGTTGATTTGGAAACTGTTTATCACGTAAGTCGCTCTCGGCGCTGATCAGCTCTTCGATAGCTGGACGTGTCCAGCCTGCTACTATACTGATTAGTAGTTTCCCCTTTAATCCTTCATCGATGTCGCTATCGTCGTCCAGTATTGCTTCTACTTGTGAGGGGTCGACACCGAGGATGATCACATGGGAACTTTTGATAGCGTTGACGTTGTCGTTTCTCATGATACGTAGGTTCTCGTGCATCGAGAAGCGATCCTTGAGGCGTCTTACGGACGATTCGCTTTGGACGCAGGCGATGAATTGGGTGATGCCGCAGAGAGAATCTGAAGGAGCATTGAGGAGGCTGTGTAGGATGGGGGTACCGAGGTTGCCTGTTCAATAGTAGGTTTAGAGTTGCTGTTCGAGACTTGTCATTCCTTTGGATGAAAGTCACTCACCACATCCTAGCATGCAGAGTGTCTGGTCTGACATGGTTGGTGGCGAGAATGTTGCTGCTGGCGACTCAGGAAGCGCCTCTTGGGGTAATCCGCTCAACGGCCTTTGCTCTTATTGTCATGACCCTTTCGAAAGAGCCTAAGAAACTTCAGCGTAGTATTTTGAGGTCATCCCCGCCCTAGCCATCGGTTTTGCTGGATACGTATGATGGGTCTCGGAAAGGAAACCGGTCCCCACTTTTCTTCGCGCCGCCGTCAGCGGGGAAAGCGACTGCGGAGACCCACCTCCGCGCCTGCATCTCTTCTGCATCCGAACGCGCTCTTGCCAAAGATAACATCTGGACGCCGACAGTAGCCGGATTTTCTACGAAGATGGAGTCGTTGCAATGAGCTATGGCTACTGCACCTAGAATATGACAGATACGTGATGCGCATCTTGCGACAATGTATTGTTGAAGCACCTCTACCTAGGAACCTTGATCTAATTGACTACCATTCATATCATAAATGTAGCCTCACCAATCTTCATCATGCCCAAAAGAACCTTCTCCTAACCTCCCTCTTCAGCGCGGTAAACTCATCCTTAGTCCTCAATACGGCATCACGATTCTCTACTGCCCTCCGAAGCAAATACCCCACACACTCGCCCATGCTACCCCAAGTAGTGCACTTCAACACCTCAGGCGCCTTGCCACCCACCCCCTTCTCCGCTAACAGGGAAAAGCTGACTTCATCTGACATGCCGTGAAGCTGCCCGTAAGCGACGGGAACAGTAGGCAGACTGGCTTCCGTACGCTGTCGGTGGAGCTTGTGGGCCGAGAGCACGCTTTCGCGGTTGTGAGAAGCGAGGAAGAGGTTTACAGAAGGGAACCGGCGGGCAGATGATCCAGATGCCCCGAAGCTGCCTATTTGCTGACGAAGCGCACCCTGTGCTATCGTATTGTAGGCGTTATCTGTGTCTTCTTTGGTGTCATGGATCAAGGAGCGGTTATCTGAGAGGATGTATGCACCACGCACGAGCTTGAGACCAAGAGTAAACCCGTCTCTTTCCGCCTCGGCCATATGGTGTGCGAGGACTGTGGGAGTGTCTTTGAGGTAGGCTTGATATGTGTTGTAGATGACAGCCTTACCATTGCGGTTGAACTTGCGCATTAGTTCGAGTGTCGTGCGAGTGATGCCTGATTGCCAGTGCTGAGACTCAGCGTCGATGATGATCTGGACATTGCGTGCTTTACATTGGGTCGCTATCTCATCTAGGGCGTCGAGCATTTGCTGGGGTGGAAGCTCGCCTTTACTGAATGCTGATGAGACGGCTGGACCACCGCCTGTCGTTCTAGAAGATGTCAGTGATACATTCAGTAAGTCATCGTAATTATACCTACTTCAGAGCTAAGATGTCTCCCTCGGAGATGAGATCAAGTGTTCCTAGTGTGCCTACCCTCCATGCCTCGACGTCTGCATCATGCGCCATACTAGTCTTTTCATCGACAAAGCTATCCGAGGTATGATGGTTTGCAGACTTGCTTTTGTGATCAAACACCATCTCCTTCGCATACGTCAAGATCACCCCTTTGAATCCCAAATCCTTCAGCTGCTTTACACAAGCTCGTGTCTCTTGTTGTGTTTCTCCGGCGCAAAACTGATTATACAGGGTTCTCTTCAAAACAGCCTTCAATACAGGGTTTCGATCTATATTGAACAACAGGCTTCGATTCGGTTTCGAGAAGAAGGAGAGCAGGTTGAGTGATGGTATCAGAAGGAACTTGTTAGACGATATTGTGGCGACGAAGAGCGAACGGAGCAACATGTGCGTCGGCATTGCTGATAGCGGGTATTGTGTGGGTGACGGGTTTGATATTTGTGTAGCCGAAGCCTTCATCCGTGGCAGTGCAGTTGTAGAGCTGAGACGTGTCTCGAACGTGTTGAAGCCATTGATGAGACATTTCCTGCTCGCTACTGCTCGCAGTGTTGATCTAGTAAGCCGTTGATGAAGCATCATGAATCCAATGTGAGGTGGCGAGACTTAGGAAGCCAGCCAAAGATAGAAGAGTGTTTCAAGATAGATGATTGAAGCTGATATGTAGAGTGCTCCTACAACTCTACCTCTTCATCGCCTTCCTTATCTCAAACCGTATCTCTACCATATGATGCACGACCCCGCTCCACGTCTCGAACGTGGGGCATCGCCATGCTCGTGACTATCGCGTCCAGGTCCATAGCTCGGACGTGCAGCCGAATCGCGTGGAAAGTCCGGATGTGGTCGGCACTACCAATAGTATAATGCAAGAGGCGAAATGATAAGCTGAACGAGACCAATGGTAATTATGACCGAACGCGACATCCCTCTGGAAGTAGGCCAATGCGGGGTTGATTGTCGATGCGGCTTGGATCGGGTTATGCATGACGATGTCGGCATAATATAAGAGCGAAGCTACCTTTTGAGTATTACGTTTGTGAACACTCGTATACTCCGCCCGTATAGCACAAGGAGGTATGAATTGTCTCGATACATGATCTCGTTGCAGCGTTGAGAAAACATGTCTGAACAAAGCGCACGTCTTCCGCCTAGTTGGGAAAGTACGTTGGCGAAGCGTCTTGACAGAAGAGGAACGAGACTGGCAAGTGCTCGATCACATTATGCATCCATGTAGCAGCTTTCTTATCAAGCTTATCGTTGGCCGTATATGGTGTGCATAGAGCCTCCATATGTAGGACACAGCTTCGTTGCGATGAACAGCGGTCGCTGTCGGAATGAGTTCAATAACTATGTCCCAGACATATATAGCAAGAAAATCCTGTCTAAGAGTGCTCTTTTGACTACATTTCTGGCATGCGGTTAGAAGATAATATCCAATGTACGAAGAAGGACTCGCTGGAGGCTGTCAACCTGGGACCTATCGCTGACCGCGCGACTTCGGTCACGGGCATCACGGCTGTGCTCAGTCGTCGTAATGCCAGCAATTCGACATATGTCCATGCCGGAAGAGGGCATGAAACACGATTGGGCGATACCCGTCTCGCTTTCGAAGTGTCGGGAAGCCATCCGATCTTGCAGGAAGGGAGAAGACACGGACCAAACAGCGTCCGACATTCTGTGGGGACAGTCTTATCGATAACACTAGCGTGCACTGGGCAAGTCAGGAGCAAGCATCACAACACCACGATAACGCGTGCAACATCTGCGGGGCTCGATAATGCATGCGACAGCGGACATGATCCCGTATCGACAGTCTAGTGAGACTTCGGTCGATGGCGTCGTGTCATGTATGGACTGGACACTCACGTCGCACGACTGCACTTCCAGGGTCTCATGACATACTGTGACGCTTCAAGGTGTTTATCCTTGCACTCGTACTTCGCATCTTTCCTGGCTTTATCACCATGAACGTTTCTAGAAGCGACGCTATAGCTATCATCGGGGGAGGCGCTTTCGGTCTCTCCACGGCTCTTGAGCTCTCAAGGAAAGGCTACACCAACATCACGGTCTTCGAGAAAGATGAAGAGATTCCATCCCGATGGTCTGCTGGCAACGACCTGAACAAGATCATGCGGGCGGAATATGAAGACGATTTCTATACAGATCTGGCCGTGGTATGTAGCTGTCTGCACCCCGAGCAATGCTATGAGGGACTGATCGTTCGAGCAACGACTGACATACCGAAAGGAAGCCACCCACGCCTGGCAAACGCCCATCTACGCGCCTTACTTCCACCGGGTTGGCTATCTTAATGTTGTTTCTGGTGCTGCATCCCAAAAAGCAGTGGGAACGCTGCACCGGTTCCAGGCGGCTGCCGAGAAGCACCCGGAGATGAAGCCTTTCTTTCATCCCATATCGGGCCCCCAAGACGTACGTGATGTAGCTGGAGCTTGGCAGTTCACCGGTGACATGCCCGGCTGGAAGGGATACGTGTCCAAGTACGACGGCTATGTGCACTCAGCTAATGCGCTGAGAGGTATCTATCGCGAGGCCAGGAAGAATGGCGTTAAATTCTTCTTGGGTGAGAAAGTCGGTGCCATAGAGAAGATCGTATATGAGGGATCGGGCAAGAGCAGAAAGAGCATCGGTGTTCGAACGAAGGCCGCGCAATTCCATGCCGCTAAGTTAGTCATCGTCGCCGTTGGTGCCGCAGCTCACAAGATTGTCCCTGAGATCGGTGCCGAAGTGTCCGCGAAATCGTGGTCAGTTGCACACGTCCGCCTTACCGATGACGAGACGGCAGCACTTCGCGGCATCCCAGTAACATACTCCCGCGACCTCGGTTTCTTCTTCGAGCCAGACCCAAAGACGAATCTCCTCAAGATATGCCCGATGGGAGGTGGTTATATCAACACTAACCGAAGCACCGGGATATCCGAAGCACCGCAAGAGCTCATGCGCTTCGTGCCGAAAGACGACGAAGAACAGATGCGCGAACTTCTCCGCCAAACACTGCCCTACCTTGCCGATCGGCCTCTGGTAGAAAAGGTTATATGCTGGTTTGCAGACACAGCAGACTCGGACTTCATTGTCGACTACGTGCCGAACACCTCCTCTTCTGTTATGATACTGTCGGGCGACTCCGGTCATGGTTTCAAAATGTTCCCGATCGTCGGAAGATGGGTAGACAACCTGCTGAACGCACCCGACGGAAAGCAGAGTATTCCGAGGTGGCGTTGGAGAGTGCCAAAGCAGAAGGCCAAGGGAGAGAGCTTTGACCATGATGTGAGCTGGCGGACAGGAACTGTTAGAGAGATTCGCGATGTGCAAGAACAGGAAGCGGTAAAGCCAAAGATGTAGAGGTTTCGGCTTATGTGCGCCTTCCATGAAACTCGTCGTGGTCATTGCGCGTAGTTCGTATGGTGGTGATGTCAGTCATTAGATGTTCGAATCAATGATATGGTAGTCGTCCAACGTTGCAAAAGAAAGCCAGTCGGTCCCATCCATGTCCATAGACTCTGCTACAGCCAATATTTGCTCGGCGGTTAAATCATCACCAAAACCGCTCCCTTCATCACTGATTCCTGTATAAGATGATGGCCGCACCGTATCTTGTGAATGCGGAAGACCGGCTACAGACTGATAGCCTAGAGGGAACGATGATGGGTGTTGCATGCTTGGTTCCAGGCCGATAGTGGTTGGTAGTGTTGATGGTCGCTCCCTGTTCTTGGAGTACTCCGCCAACATCTCATCAAGCTTGCGGAGCTCCACGTGGCGAAACCCTGCGATGCGATTGCCGCTAGACACAATGGTCTTGAAAAAGCTGTAAGCCTTGTCCAGATATGGCTTTTGGCCGTCCATTAGGCTATGATCGATAAAACGCGTCAAAATCAGGACCACAGTTGATACGAAGAGTGCATCCAGATCCCAGGGGAGGAAGGTCTCTGTGTCATGGTCAGTCCACGGCATGGCGGAATAGCTGAGCACTATACCTAGTAATCCTTGATCTTGTAGAATCTCTAGAATATCGATGATCTTCTGAGAAGATTCAAGTGACATGCACAGTAGATGGCGTATCTTGCGTGAGGAGATTAGCGGTTGTACCTCTCTTGGTGACTCAAAGACCTTCTTCATACAACAGAAGAGCAACGGTCTCGTCACAACAACGATTGTCTAGTAGTCCGTCAGAATTGTTAGATATCGCGAGAGATGTGGATCTTACTTGATAGTAGAGTAGATGTAGATAAGCCGGCATCCTCGAGATTCCGCCAAAGCGCTCGTCCGCATGCAGCGGGAATGAACGTCGGAGTTCTTCCGCTAAGGACGTAAGATCATCTAAAACGGCCTTGATGCTTAAGACAAACTTCCTGCGTAGGCGACCTTTAGAACCATATACAGCTAGGGGTTTGATCAGCAATCGCGTATATGAGATGGATAACGATCCACATACTCCTAGCTATTTCCGCATAGATACGTGCAAGCTTGATCTGCATGTCGAGGGCTGCCACTCTTTGAGCTGAGCCCCCAAAATCTGGAAGCTGGCAAGTTATATCCTCATCTCGAATCGATTGCGGTAGTCCCATCAAAGATGTCATCTGCCGGTCGAGGATATATACCGTCCACCAGATCTTACGGCATCGCTGAACAAGAGGCTGGCCTAGATTTTCCACCGGCATATCGGTATGCATTCCTTCAATCATTGATATGCGCATGGCTTGACCTATCTAGTAAGGTCAGTGAACATCTACAAGATATGGTTGACGCCGTACTGTTACATGTGCTGCATTCCTTGAGTCCAAGGCTTGCAGAAATAGCGCTATGCAGCAAAGTATTTCGATTGCCATTAAGGGTTCGCGGCAAAGACGACTGGTATCAGGCAGAAGTTGAACAGCGTGGGTAAAGAAGTCGGCGCCTGGCGGCCGCGGCGTCTGACTCTTCCCTTGGATGAAGGTCTTTCCAAAAGCTAGGACGAGAAGGAAGTGTATGTACCACAAGCTGTCTTTCCATGTATCTCTCTCATTGTTCGAGTAGAAGGCATGCAAATTTGCCATAAACTCGTCTTCGTCAAAGAGATGGACGAGCTGGGCGCAGTGAAACTTCACAGCATTGTACAGAAAGATGGCGTAGTCGATACTAGGTATGATGGGGGAGTTGAAGTCTGGAAGGCTACGTGTGCCATCCCAGAGATGTTCATATGCCGAGCCATCAAATAGCAGTTCGGCGCTAGGTAGCGGTGATTTTCGGATGTGCTCATGCACCAAATTGAGGATTTGTCCGTGGAAAGACCAGTTCGAAGACGTGCCTAGATAAACTACGAAAGCTCTTAATTGCGATTCATTAAGCGTATATCAAGAGCTTACATGGCCGTCCTGAGGATGAAGACATGAACTTGGAGGACTCAATAAGCGGGTTCATCAAATTTGCTTCATCTGGGTCGGGTCTAGGTATGGGTGAATTATCCCTCGTCCCCTCAAAGCTCGATGGATTCGCTGGCGGACGATCGTCATCCGCTACTGGTGAGTTTCCATCCCCAACCTGAGTCGTCCTATTGTTAGCCGTCGTTCGTGCTTGTGATGCACCCGATTCGTATGTTGGATTCTGCTCCAACCGGGCTATCTTCGCCTGGAGATCGGAGAGATATCTGAGCAACATTAGTGTTTGCTCATCCAGATAGTAGTGCTCCTAAGCTACCCTTGAGTCACTAGGATCTTGTTTTCTCTGTCATCAAAGATGCAAGTAAGGCTTCGTCTGCCACAATTGGAGCACGGCTGCTGTCCCGAGCATTTGATCTTCTGCCTCCTGCATCGCGAGCAACTGCCCGTAGTTGTCAATAGTGCACCACATTGGCACCACGCAAGCTGCGTACGCGTTTGATGATCGTTTAGTCACTCTTTGGTGGTCGTTGGAGGATGGCATCGTGCTTGCCGAGGCTATTCACAAATCGGATGGACGCCTGGGCAGTTGAATGAGGTTGTCGGTAACGACGCGGAAGTAACGCGTGTGAGCTCGCATGCAGAAGCTCTGCAGTCATGAGCCAGAGACATCGACGGCCGATTCCGGCTAGATACCACCTGGGCACTAATGCGGGGACTGATAGGGAGCTGATGTCATCGCTTGGCACCTGCCATCGTGTGCGTGAGTGGGCATCTCTGATCCTCACCAAAGATCATCCGTCTACCAGGTGATAATCTCACGCATACCTTCCGCAATCGCAACGTAGTCTGTGATGTGGCCGCGACTCTGAAATGACGCGTCGACGTAACGACGCCCTACGCGTTCCCCTGGATGATCAATCTACCTAGGTAAGCGGCTGGGTTAGCGCCTCGCACACTGAGCCGTGCGTCGGGTGCGCTTCCGTCCCTCACACACGAGCGTTCCTCATCGAGCTTCCCAACCACCGCTTTACAGATTGACCCATTGGAGCTCTTAGCACCGTTGGGAAAGGGTTTGTGGTTGAGAATGGAGAGGCGACGTTATCTGGGTGTGAAGGTCTGTTCCTGTTCAGCGCCCTGGCCGTAATGCCATTTACGCGACCATACGTCGGGTGGCCTCCCGATCAACTTGCGCAGCGATGCGAAGGCATGCATGGCATGGTAAGCTTATCAGCCAACCACAAGTCGCCGTGCTGTTTGTCGCAAACGGGTATTCGCGGGCATGAGAGTCACAGCGATATCGCTAGGCGTAGTATGTGTCGTCGGAATGCATTGCCGTTGCGAAGTACTATCGTGGAGAGGCAGGTATAGAAGGTAGATCCACGACAGAGTGCTCACCATACCTCTCTCTACCCCACCATGTTGACCACCCGAAGCCTCGCACGACTCTCTGAGAACACAAGGCGGCCTCTGACAAATGTATCGAGATCACGCTTCCCCCAATGCCAGCTACGTACAAAGGCCACAGTACCATTCCGACTACCTGATGCACGCAACGAGCCAAATCCGACTTACGAGAGAGGCTCTCCGGAGCGCACCCAGCTGGAGGTGACCTTAAAGCGCATGAAGTCGCAGATTCCCCTTCAAAGCGAGATTTACTTCAATGGCAAATCGCAACAAGTTTCTAGATCTTGGGATCAGCCATTACCGGCTGAGCACCAGACTTCCTTCACCAATTACCCACTCGCAACCAAAGAGCAGGTCTCAATAGCCATCGAGTCGGCCCTCAAAGCCAAGAAGTCATGGGAGAATACGGCTTTTGTTGATCGAGCGGCAATCTTTCTCAAAGCCGCGGAGCTAGTAGCGACCAAGTACCGGTATGAGCTCATTGCGGCAACCATGCTTGGCCAAGGGAAGAACATTTGGCAAGGCGAAGTAGATGCCGCTGCTGAGCTGGCGGACTTCTTCCGGCTGAACTGTAACTACGCGGCGGAAATCCTAGGAAAGCAACCCGAGCGAGGTACAGACGGGATGTGGTCCCGCATGGACTACCGCCCAGTGGAAGGGTTCGTCTACGCTGTCTCGCCGTTCAACTTTACAGCTATCGGCGGTAACCTGATCTCGGGCCCTGCCATCATGGGAAATGTGGTACTCTGGAAGCCGCCGCCTTCAAATATCTATGCGAGCACCCTCGTGTACAAAATTTTGCTCGAAGCTGGTCTGCCACCTGATGTCATTCAATTCGTGCCCGGAGAGCCCGAAGAGATCAACGATGTCGTGCTTAACCACCGAGACTTCGCAGGGCTTAACTTCGTAGGTTCCTTAGACGTCTTTAGGTCTCTCTGTGCTCGTATTAGTCAGGTGTCGAAGTTAGAGAGCAGTTGTAATTGTCTAATCGCAGACACGTAATTGCTTAGCTCTTAAGTATATAGCTAAGAATTTTATTTTAACTTTCTTTTATAGTAGATTAATTATAATATACTTAATTATCTTTAATTATTAATTATCTCTAGCTTTAATAGTTATAAGCCTAGCTACTTAATTATAAAACTAATTTCTACTATATATTAAAGCTTACTAGAAAATAGATTAGTTAATTTTATTTCTACTCTACTTTTTCTAAACGTTCTATAATTAGAACCTCTTTTACGTAATTACTTACTTACTACTTACTTCTTTATATTACTATATTAATTCTACACTCTAACTCTATAAATATAAATAATTATAATATAGCTATTATAGCTATAAGTATGCTTCTTAAGAAGTAATCTAACTAGAATACTTAGTTTACGCTTCTTAAGTAATACTATAATAAGAAAAGTATCTAGAAAGAGATTAATTCTAATCTTCTAGATATTAAATATATAAATACTTAGAAACCTAAGTTCTCTAACTTTCTAGTTTTAAAACTTATAGCTCTAGCTTTTCTTTCTATAGAGCTAACTAAGAATTAAAAAAATAAGTATAATAAAGCTACTTATAAGTATAATACTTTCTTATAAAATTATAATTATAAAACTAAGAATAGTACTATACTTATAGCCTACTAGAACTATAAGTCTAAGTAGTAGTTAAGAAAAAGTAAGAAGATTAATAATATTAAGACTTAGATTATATACACTATTACGCTAGATTACTTATTACTTATAACTATAAGTAATAATAAAAGAATAGTCTAGTCTTTTATAAAAACTCTTAAAACTATACTTACTTTTACTAATTAAACTATATAATATATAGTTTACGTAAAGTATTATACTTATTTTAAGAAGACTTAGAGAAAAACTATAAAAGTAGAATAGGTTAATATAGAATTATATAAACGCAAATCTCTACTAAGTAATCTAGATAGAGCTATTACTTATAAGAGGTTTCTTTAGATTTCTACGCTAGTAAAGCCTACACTTATATAGGCTAGCGTAGTTTAGAGAAGTCTAGAGAGATTTAGAGTAGTCTATAACTAAGTAGTTATAATAAAGTCTTTCTTCTTTCTAAAAGTATATTCTATATAAGATAGAGAATTAAAAAAATTTAGAAGATTATATAAGCGCTAAGCCTAGACTAAAATATAGCTTATACGTTAATATTAGAGAATCTCTTTTTAGGCTACCTACTTAGACTTCTTACTTCTACTTATTATTTAGTAAGTATTTCTAAAATCTCTATATATTAGAATTAGTCTAGACTACTCTAGATTAGAGTAGATCTAGGCTAGCTTAGTATAGTCTAGCCTTACCTTTCTCTTTCTTTTACTAACAAGTATAGAAGCTTATTAACTAATACTATTAACTATAATTTAGCGTAATTTTATACTATCTATCTCTATTTTCTACTACCTAAAGTATTTTAGTAATAACTAGCTATCTTTAATTCTAATCTAGTTCTATCTATACTAATCTAGTTATAATATAAGCGCTTAGAGCTTAGTAACTAAAGAATATAACTACTAAGGCTAGATATAATCTAAATAGTTATATATACTATAGTAATATCTTATATACTACTATTAAGAATAACTAGTAGACTAATCTAGTACTCTACTACTATCTACTAGATAAGAACTACAAGATATAAGTTAGTACTTCTTTCTAGAGCTATCTATACTAATCTATACTAACCTAGATCTTATAGAGTAGAACTACTATAATAGCGTCTTATACTATTAGTAAAAAGAAGACTCTAACTCTTCTTTACTATATTCTTTATAACTTATCTAGTTAAGATTATTTTTAAGTAAGTAATACTATTTTAGTATAATCTAAGCTAATCTAGACTAATCTAGCTACCTAAGTATACTATCTTTAGTATTATTATAATATAGGTAAAAATTTATAGAATATACTCTTAGGCGCTCTTAAACGCTCTAGTCTATAATATCTTAAACGCTTCTACTATAGATAAGTTATTTTTAAAGTAGAATATTAAGGTTTAGGCTACTACTTTTGCTATATAAGTAATCTAAAGTTATTTATACTAATCTATACTAATCTAGATAGAAACACTATCTAATATATTAATAATAAAGATACGCTTCTACACTCTAGTAAGTATATCTAGTTTAATACTAAAGTTCTTAGAGTTACTTAAAAAGCTAAGTCTTATAGTAACACTAATAGAGCTTCTAAGACTTCTAGTAAGCGCGTAAGTATACTCTTTTTTATTCTAATCTAGACCTATCTAATCTAGTCTAGAAGAAGAAGAACGTAGATTCTTTTAAAAAGAAAGTTTTAGCTCTAAAAGCTAAGGTTAAGAGTCTTATTAACTTACTATTCTTAATTAAAAGTAAGCTATCTAAGGCTACTAGAAATAGCTTCTAGGCTAATTACTCTACTCTACTCTAGGTTAACCTAGCGTAGCCTAGGTCTATTTAGAGCTATTTCTAGGTTAATTTAAATAGTCTTATTCTAGTTAGCGTTTTCTAGTTATAGAGTTTAGTGTCTAAAATACTCTAGTATAGATTAGTCTAGGTTAGACTCTTTAGAGTTCTTTCTAGTTCTAATCTATCTATTATTATTCTTTATATAGTAATTAGTTACTATCTAATCTAAATAGATTTAGATTAGTATAGATTAGCTTTAGCTCTAGAAATATAATTATTAATTTCTTTATACTTATAATTAAGATTTAAGTAATTTTAGAGTCTATTATACTTAGAAAATTTATTAATTTATTTAATCTTATATATTCTCTAGCCTACTCTATTAGAATATTAGACTAAGCTAATCTAGACCTATCTAGCTCTTTCTAGGCCTACTCTAGTATAATTATCTTTAGTTAGAGTACTCTTAGAACTTCTTAAACGCTCTTATAGCGCTAAGAGAGATCTTCTTTAAAGATAGCTATTAATTATTAGAGTTTAGGTAGCTTATCTACTTAACTAAGTATATCTAAGAGTCTTCTACTCTTTACTTCTTAAGTATTCTATCTACTTTATATACGTTATTATCTACTTATAAAGTAATATAATAAAGTAGATTTTAGTCTTTCTAGACTAGACTAGTATTAGAAGCGTTCTCTAGTAGGCTATTATAAAAGACTAGGTAGATTCTACTATTTTCTAGAAGATCTAGTTAGTAGACTTACTTACTAATCTATTTTATTACTTTAAGTAAGCTCTAGTACTTATAGTCTAGTTTCTTTTTAGGTCTAGTTATATAGATATTATACGTGTCTAGTATAATCTAATTACTAATCTTAAACTTCTTAAGCTTATAGCTTTTATTATACGCCTTTTATTAGTACTCTTAGACTCTTACTAAGTTCTATTATACTATTTTACGCACTTTTTTACGTAGTTTCTAGTCTTAGAGCGTATACTTAGATAGTCTAGTTAGATCTAGGCTAGTTAACTCTAGTATAGATAAAATTATGTAGCTATACACTAGCTTAAATAGAGTAACGCTAGTTAAGTTATATTTAGAGTTATTATACGTAAACTTAGCGTTAGCTAGTAAAGTTATCTAGTTATCTTACTTATAGTTTATATAGGCTCTAAGGTATTACTCTAAAATCTAATTTATATACTTTATCTAGCTATTAGTCTAGAGATAAAAGGCTATTAATAGTAGTTATCTAGTCTTTAGATATTAAGTAAAAGTACTCTAGTACGCTAACGTAAATAGTACCTCTCTATTAGTAACTACTAACTTTAGTAGGCTATAAAGGCGTATAATCTTCTAATAGAAGATTTTAGCTAGTCTTAGCGCGTTTAGATTACTTCTAGATAGTATAAAGTATACTATTTTAGAGAAGTAGTATATAACTATAAGTATACTATTATACTTTTGCTCTTCTAGAGTACTTAGAGGTAACTTAGTAATAAAGTCTATTATAATATTCTTCTAGATATTAGCTAGTATAAATAGTAACTATAGTTCTCTATACTTAGTATACCTAGTAAGTTTTATTCTTACGCAGGTTATATAGAACTAATAGTAGTTTTTAACTATTTATTAAACTTCTAGCTACTAGAATTCTCTTAATATAAGATCTAGAGTTTAGGTAAATCTAAAGTAACCTACTAAAGAGTTATTATAGTAAGCTTACAAGACTTTAACGTAGACTACTTTTAGAATATAGAGTCTTCTCTTATAAAGAAGTATATTATCTAATTCTATACTCTATTAGTTTACTTAATATAGTTAAGTATTATCTAGTATTAATAGTGCTTTTTTAGTAAGATCTACGTACTTATTACTAAGTATGCCTTTTCTAATAGCGTTGCGTATAGAGTATAGTAGCCTAGTCTAGTTAGTAGGTAATATTAGTTAGCTTAGAGTAATAGCTCTAGTTATATCTATAACTACTCTAATCTAGAGTTCTCTTACCTCTTCTAGAGTAACTATACGCTCTTTAGAGCTATCTATGTTAGTTAACTATAGCTTATACTAAAGCTTTACTAGTAACCTCTTATTACTACTAGCTAAACTTACTATATTTTTACCTAACTTATAATCTAGGCGTCTAGATAGTCTATTAGTAAGGTTAGTCTACCTAAAGTAGTAGACTATAGTAAAGTAAAAGGCTACTAGCTATTTTATCTATTTAGCCTACTTATATAATAGTACTTTAGTAGATATAAACTTTTATAGGTTATAGTAGTTTATATAAAGAGTAATATTATAAACTATACTCTTAAAGTAATACTTCTAGTGTTTAAAGGCCTCTACTACTATAAAAAGTTCTCTATTATACGTATTATAATTACGCTTAGTAGAGGTTATCTTACGTAAATAGTATATAATTAGATACTATAGATTCTTACTATTAGATTCTAGTCTAGACTAGTTTAGAATTCTAGAGATTATAAAGCCTAAAGTATTAGTTTCTACTCTATAGAGTAGGCTAGAGTTAAAGTAAACTAAAATAAAGCCTATAGTAAATCTTTCTTTAAGAATCTTAAAAGCTTTAATAGTGTTAGGTTCTAGCTTAATTAGATATAATTCTTCTTATTATTACTAGTAGCTACTCTTACTTACCTTAAGCAGCCTTTAGATAATCTAGTAGAAAAGAGTAGCTATTCTAGAGAACTCTTCTATAAAGTGCTAGTAGTAGTTAGTAAAGTCTAGAAAGATTTAGATATCTCTAACTAAGGTAGGTATAGGCTAGAATTAAATAGTGTTAACGTAATTAGTTTCTATCTCTACTTCTTATAAAGTAACTATAAAACCTAAGTAGCCTACTCTCTAAGTATAGAAGTTACACTTAGAGAGTTTAGCGTATAGTCTATACTAAATAAGTTTAGATAATACTTCTTAGACCTAGCTAACGTGTTTCTTCTTATTCTAGAAGTAGATAAGAATATTATTAAGGTATATAATATAGTAGATATCTAGTAAATCTAATAAAATTAAGTTAATATAATTCTAGAATACTATAGAAGTATTAGTAAAGCTAAATAGTATTACTATGTATTTAAAATAGCTATACCTAGTATAGAAAGCTATCTTCTACTTATCTTCTTTCTTAATATAGATATAATAGTAAGTATTCTATAGGTCTAGTTTAGTGTAGATTAATATAGATCTAAGTTAATTAAGAGACTCTTCTATAAGTAGTAGTAAGTAGTAGTTCTTTATAGTAATTATATTAAGGCTATAGTAATCTATATATAACTAGAGAGAGCTATTCTTTTTCTTTATAAATAGAATTAGCGCTCTTACCTTAAAGGTAAAGCACCTAATCTATTCTCTAGCTAGATTCTTATTAATATATTTACATAGTATCTTAGCTTTTATTACTAATAGGCTATAGAGTAGTTTATAAAGTAGGTTCTTTCTCTTCTCTAGGTTAATTACTATCTTATATAGCTTATATTTAGCTAAAATAGTAGCGTCTTCTTTAAAAAAAGCTCTTACCTAGAAGCTATAGTACTAATAGAGTAGAGTACTATTATCTAGACCTGCCTAGCCTACTACTAGTAGAAAGCTATTATTATTTTTGTTAAAAAGTGTAGCTATAAATTATTTAGAAGTTTCTAGAGTAATCTTATAGTATTTAGTCTACTTTATAAATCTTATAGATTTTAAGATAAAGTTTAAAGTAAATTACTATTACTTTAGCTATAGTATACCTAGAATTATATTAAATTCTTTAAGGTCTTCTAGATAGAACTCTCTCTACTCTTCTTAGGTAGTATTATAGCTATTAGTTATAGTATACTTTATATCTATCTAGCCTAATATAGCTAGCTCTTAGCTATTAAGACTATAGAACTAGGTTATACTATCTTAGTATAGTACGTATCTAGCTTTACTAGCTATAGCTTAACTAATAAAGTTAGTCTTAGCGCTACTATTAAAAAGCGCCTAGATATAGATAAGTTTAGACTTAGCTAGAATAGTGCCTTTTATAGTAATTAGAGATAAGCCTACTATCTCTAACTTAGTCTTACGCTTACTACTTATAGTAGTAATAAGACTCTTAAAGTATATAATAAGTTCTTTAAACTATAGAGTTAGGTAGCCTAAGAGTACGCTTTTCTTTTCTAGGTACTAGTAAAGTTAGAATACTTTCTTTTATAGTACTCTTTATAGTAGTAGTTATAGTATTTAATTTAACTAATATTCTTTATACTTATTTAGGCTACTAGAGTAGTTATAAGTTCTCTCTTAAGTAGTGCATGTAGTCTTACTTCTTAGCTAGATAGACTACACTAGTTAGCATTATACTATATCTACTTAAAAAGTAACTAGTTTCTTCTAGTATTATCTATATCTATCTAAGCCTATCTAACCTAAAGTGTAGATTCTAAAGCTCTATACTACTAGTTAGCCTTAGCCTCTAGTGCTATAAAGCTATACTACTTCTACTTAATATTATTTAGTTATTTATGTATCTTTAGGTTAAGAGTAAAGTAGAAGTTATAAATATAATTCTTATTAGTATTATTAAGAGTAGCTTAGGTATTAAGCTTCTTCTATTATATCTTAAGATAGTTAAGAAGCTTAGTAGAGGTATAATAATACTATTTTATATTTTTAATCTTCTCTCTAGCTATCTACTTACGTTTAAAGAGAGAGCTAAGTAACTTTAGTATAGCTAACTTTAGAGTAGCCTAGGTTAGAACTAGCGCTTCTAGATTAGTTATAATAGCTTTAGCTATTCTTTTCTAATAGTCTAGTTAGTAGTCTCTAAGCTATCTAATTATAAAGTTAACTTATATAGTTAAGTTAGTTAAAGTAGAGTTACTCTTAAAGAAGCGTTTATAAGCTCTAGCCTAGCTATTAAGTTATACTCTATTCTTACTTTTAAAACGCGTTAGAAAGTTAGATTTTAGAAGTAGAATCTTAAAAGGTTTAGTCTAGTGTAAAGTGCTTTTAGTAGGCGTAGCTAGAGCTAGTATTAGTATAGATAGTAATAAGATCTAAAAGTTACTACTAGTAAGTATAGTCTTAAGAGTCTTACGTTAGGCGCGTAAAGTAGTAATCTTTATATACTATTTAGCTTCTAATAAAAGCTATTCTTTTTATTTAAGTTCTTACTAGAAGGTTAATAGCGTTAGTTTATTAATAAGTATTCTCTTCTTAACTAGTAGTGTTTCTATAGTAGATATTAGAGCTTATAATTTCTCTTTAGTAGTAGTTAGAGCTAATAAAGTATTAGCTAGCCTAGGCTAAGTCTAGAAAGCTGCGTTTTCTACTACGCTGCGTAATTATAACAAAACTATATTTATAGTATTACTAATAGTTATAGGTAGAGATTTATATTATAAAAGTAGAATAGGTTAATATAAGATTATATAAACATAAACCTCTACTAAGTAATCTAGGTAAAGCTATTACTTATAAAGAGTTTCTCTAAGTTTCTACACTAGTAGAGCCTACGCTTACGTAGGCTAGCGTAGTCTAGAGAGGTCTAGAAGAATCTAGAGTAGTTTATAACTAAGTAGTTATAATAGAAACTACTAAGAAGTAGTTTAATAACTAGTTAATACTTTACTAAAAGGTAAAGATTTTTAAGCTCTTAGAAGTTAAAGAACCTTTTATAATTACTAACTTTCTTACTATAGTTAAGAAGTTTAACTCTAAGTAGGTCTACTAGTAGTAATATAATTAATTATTTACTATAGCTCTTAGAAAGAATATATTAAGCCTTAGTAATTTTAGTAAGGTATTTAGTATTATTTTTTAGAAGATATTAATTACTACTAAAAAGAGAAAAGCTAATATAATCTTTAACGCTATTATAGATTAACTTTCTACTTCTACTAAGTTAGGTAAGAAGTAGTTAAGCTTACTACCTAAGCCTTACTTCTATAAACTTAATATAAAGTATAAATAGAAGCTTATCTTATATTACTAATTATAGACTATAATTACTAGATCTAAGCTACTAGGCGTTTTACTAATAGAACTCTTAGCTTAAGATAAGTAAAAGATCTAGAAGCGCTATTATAAAAGAAAGTAGAGTAGCTTATATAAAAAAGTTAATTAATCTAGCTAGAAGATAAGCGCTTTAGCTTCTAAGTATCTAGATAATATAGTTTTAATAATTATTTACTTAAAGAAGCTAATTACTAAGTTTAGGCCTTTTATCTTTAGTATAGGTTTTAAGCTTTACGCGCTCTTAGCTAGTATAATTCTTAATAGTAGAGCTATAGTCTACTTAGTTAATAATAAAGCTTTAATTAAGTCTAATTTCTTTATTAAGACTAATAGAGAAATAGTTAAAGTAGACAGCTAGATTTTTCTAGTAATTAGTATTAGTAATTATATACTTTATTTTATTCTTAGCACCTCTAAAGAACCTAGAAAGGCTAATCTTACGCTTACTAGTATTAAGATTATTTTTAGTTTCTACACTAATATTATCTTAGAAAAGCTTCTTAGAAATAGTAGTATATAGTATATAGGCTATAATTATATAATTAGAATAGATACGCTAAAGGTGTCTATTATTCTTATAACTTTTAAGTGTAGATTTAACTTCTTATTTATTAAATATAACTTTTCTATCTATTCTTCTAATTCTATAGTTATAAATACTATTACCTACTTATAATTTCTATAACTATATACTAGTAACGCTAATTTTTAGCACTAAAGATCTAGCTATCTAGATAAGTAAGCTCTTAAGGCTCTTATTAAAGCTACCTAGAATATAAAGATTATAGATATATAGCGTAGTAAATATAATAATTACGCTACTACCTATATATTTTAAAGAATCTTTTATTATTCTTATAAGCTATTACTACGTCTCTTCTTTAGAGTATTATAGAACTTATTTAACTTTTCTATAAGCTATACGCTTAATAAATAGGCTCTAATTATTAAAGAAAATTACTTAGATAAGCTATATAATTATAATCTAAAGAATAAAATACTAGACTCTATAATAGAAGTTATTATAAGCTTTATAGCTATAGTTAAGCGCTGCTATTAGTAGAAGATTATAGAAATTTATTAGAATAATAATACTATAATATTACTTTAGAGAGAGTACTTAAAATATAAGAAATAAGCTAAAAAAAAGAAGATTATAATTATAACGCCTCTACTATATACTTATAAGCCTAATAGCTTAGTAAAGAGAGCTAGCTAAGAGCTTATTACTAAGTTAATTAAGATACGCATAAGCGCTAATCTTCTAGCTAGACTTTAGCTAGTAATTATAAACGTAGTAGCTTAACTCTATAGAATAAGTCTATTATAGCTTTATAGCTATTAATCTCTAGATTAGATATTATATAAATAGTTTAGAAAATACTTCTAATATTATTAGCTACCTAAGATTAGATACTAAACTACTAATCTTTGCCTAGATTAGAGTAGAATCTATACTTATAGCTATTAAGCGTATCTACTTAATAGTAATTACGTAGCTAGAAAGTACTATTAAAACTTTAAAGTTAAGCTTTATAGCTATATAGAATATCTTATTAGCTATTAAGCTTCTAATATATATTATATATAAGTACTAGTAATTAATTAGGTAATTATAACTTATAACGTTACTTTTAATAAGTAGAAGTTCTATTAAGGTAAGTATAATAAGAAGCTAACTAGAGATTAAGCACTTAAGTAGGTTAAAATACTTAATAATAGTAAGCTTAATAATTTTATAGAGAAGTTTAATATTCTTTCTATTAATTAAATAGTAAGTATAGTAAAGCTATTAACTACTAAGTAAGATTTTAGAGATAACGTAGGCTATAATTAAAGTAATAAAGTTAGCCTATTTATTAAATATAATTAAAGCTCTATTAATTTAATAGAGATAGAGTATAAGGCTAGTGTTTTATTAGAAATTCTTAATAATTAGTAGCTTTCTACTAGACTTACTACTCTAAAACTTATACCTAAGTAGAAGATTTTAGAGATAGGTAATTAAAGTAATTATAAAGTTTCTAATAGTTAAAGAGTAGTATATACGCCTAAAGAAGCTAACTTATTAAAGTCTAGAAGTAGAGAGCCTCTTATATATAGATTAGTAGATCTAACTTTATCTATTAAGCTTATTATAATAGACTTTAGTTCTATAAAAATAAATAAAAGACTAGCTTAACTAGAGTAAGCGCTAAAGAGACTAAAAGGTAGACTATCTAAATTAGTAGCCTTCTCTTAATAATTAATATAGCTATAGAATTAGCTAATAGCTAAATTCTCTAGAATATACTATAGTAGAAGAGTTATAGATAAAGAGTCTAAGCGCTCTCTTTTTATAAATGTCTATTAACTATTAAGACACCTAAAAAGTAAGAGTAAGTAGTCTACTTAGTTTAGTAATTAACTAGAAAGTAATAGTGTAAGTAGCGTAAATATAGTAATTATAGGCTTAGTTAATAAGTAAGCCTAAATTAACTTTTATAAAACTTACCTCTCTAGTCTTTAAAAAGACTAAAATAATTAAGCTAGCTATAAGACTATAAACTCTATTATTATAGCTACTACGCTTAGTAAGTATAAGCTAAAGGCTACTTACTAATACTATAATAATCTCTAAGAGCTGCCTAGATTATAGAAATAACTAATTTAGTATCTAATATATACGCTTTTTAAAAATACTTCTAAGAGAGAGATTAATTAGCTAAGTAAGAAGAGAACTTAGATAGAAATCTATAGATTAAAAGTCTAAGATTAGCTACTTCTATTAAAATAGGTATAGACTTATAAGTATAATTAGAATAGCTATCTTCTTAAATATAAAGCTTAAATTATAGTTTATAGTAATCTCTAGAAGAAGAAC